>NC_061775.1:13946318-14546318 GCF_022458985.1 Mugil cephalus
TTCTGCTGTCCCCTGCTCATTAACCGTTAATGCGGTCAGTCCCTTCGTCCATCTTTCTCATCGATGGATGGATGAAAAGCGTAAGTGGCAGCACTGACTGATATTAATGACAGGCGGTACTGCACTGCAGCTGTAGTTTCTGGACATTGTCTGAGGATGGAAAGTCCGGTGATTCGGCATCAGTGTGTCACTGGGTTACAACAGCCACAGTCACAATAGTGTGCTATTCACTATTGTGCAAACACAGATGTTGATCTGTTCGTGCACTGTACGAGGAGAAGACTACACTTATACTCTGCAAATCATGTGCATCTGCCTCCACTGTGAGTCTAACAGGCAGTTCATGAATTGCGTTAAGTTGACGGAGAGGCTACGATGACAACGCAGACACCTACACAGGGCGGCAATTTTTGAACTGATTGTTATGGATCAATAAAGAATCTGTAACGTTCTCCAAAGTTTTGCCAAGTTTCAGTCACTATTGTGAAGGAGGAAGTGGAAAATGAAGCAGGAAATAGAAACAAAAATTAACCCGACTGACAAAAAAGACACGGCACCAACTAGTGTTTGGGTGTTGTTGTTCCACAGCGAGACAGACTGATGAGCGGACAAATATAAATGGCTCACAGTGGCGTTGGTCGCGCCGTACCCTAAAAGAGCTTTAAGTCTATGTACCTGAAGACAATCTGTACTAAGCATACTACTACGTCACTGGTTCTGACTACAAACTCCATTCATGGCAAACAAAGAAACTCGAAGAATATCAGTATCATATAATGAGTTGGATATAATTCAACAACTCCTCTGTGTACGGGCCATCTGTGATGTCTCAAAGCCGACATATAAACATGTTACATTGTTCTTACTCACTAAAATAGCATCATTAATCGTCATTAATCATTATTATTGGGCTCATTAGTAGGGATATACAGTATACAGGCACGTTCACTTCTTCACTCTCACTTGAGGAGGACCATCTGTGGTTGAAGCCTCCTGGTTGAACTCCTCATTTCCACCTTAAACGAAAGCGTTTTTTGTTGTTGTTGTTGTTTTTTACCTGTGTAATGTGCTCTCTGCGTTCCTCTCTCTTCTTCAGGCTGAATCATCGATAATGTCGCACATTATTAGCTCCAATGTTTACATGGCAGTGGAAGGTGGGGGAGTAGTGTGGCTGTGTGGGCGTCCCAGCACCCTTTATACCGGTGCACTGCTGAATATTTATAGTATGTTCTAATGTATCAGTCTCTGTCTGTTTTTTTTTTTGCTTTTTTCATTTGTGTTCTGCTGGTTGTTTAGTGACTAGATAAGCTATTAGTAATTTTTGGGAAGATGCAATATTTTCTCTCTCTCTGCAATTTTTTTTAAATTGCTTGCTCTATTATACTACTATAACAGATTTTAAAATTTCATATTACCTTTTAGGAAATGGCTTTAATGGCACTAAGTACAAACTGCAAACATCACTGTGTGCTTGCTCCTCATCTTCGTTGCAGCAAACAGACAAGATAAGAGCCCTTATGAATGAAAGACATTTCCGCAGAGAGCAGGTGAAGAAAGAAACGGGCAAGTGGATTAGCTCACATCTTTCAACTGCTTGTCATCAATAAAACATGACCATTACACAAGGTACTCACGAATATAAAATGATCAGACATAACATTATGACCACCTGCTTAATATTGTGTAGGTCTCCCTTGTGCCTCAAGAACAGTTGTGACTCATCAGAGAATGGACATGGTGGTCCTGTGGTGTTTGGTAACAGGATGGTGTTGGTGGGGTCTTTGGGTCCTGCAGGTTGCGAGGAGGGGCCTCTGTGGATCAGGCTTGTTCCAGTGCATCCCATAGATACTTGATCAGTTTGGGATTTTTTTCTTTCTTTTTTGTTGTTGTTCCTAAACTGTTTGGGGTGGTGGGGTCTGGTCTAGTTCAGGTAGGTGGTGCATGTCTTAGTATGTCTAAGTAACATCTACATGTCTAAGTATCATCCACGTTCCTAGTTTTATCTAGTTTCCCAGCAGAACATTGTATTGTCACAAGATGGTCAATGTTATTTACTTCTTTACAAACACACTGAATTGAAAAACATGAGAATGAATCTGATTAAAAGTAAAAATTCATCCTGAATGAGTGTGTAATTATTTTTATTTATTTATTTTTTGGAAATTTTTAAGTAATACACGAGAGACACACAAGGACTTTAAAGTGAACTGCAGCGTCCTTGACCTTGATGTGTGATCTGTGGAGCGAATGAATTCACAAAGCACAGCATCGAAATGAATTTCCGAATCTTCCTTCTCACTCTGGAAACTGATCCGTCTCTCTCCGCGGCCCTCACCGCGGCACCTGACAGCTGACAGATGTTTCCTGCTTTCTAATTTTAATTCAGACTTTTGTTTCGTTTCCTGTTGATTCAGCAGCCGCCACCCTGAGAGGTCCGTTTTTTTTGGTTTTTTGTTGTTTTTTTGCTGACTGTACTAATCTCTCAAAATGAATGTGTTGATACTTTACTGAAGGTAAGAAAGAAAGGAAGAAAGAAAGAAAGAAAGGGGTCACAGCTGTCTTTTTTTTTTGCCTCACAAAGCTAAAAAATTGATTCGGGGAGCTCGCATAAGCTGAATGATGAGTGCACTGTGCAGACACTGTGCAGTCATGTCTAGGTAGAAGCATTCTCGGGTCCATGGGGACATTATTCATTAACACTGACCCAGCTGTCTCAGTCTGACTGTCTGCACTCCCATCCCCCAATCCATCCATCCATTAGCGCTGGCTAAAAATGAAAGAAGTCTTTGAATGGTACTTCATCTGCACTGACATCCATTGCTTCCAGGGAAAATGTCTCTAAACCTTCTCTGCAAGTCCAGCACAGGCAGAATGCTACTAACTGCTGGTCTAAATGGGGCCATTAAACATGTGAACAACGTTACGGATCGACTCAAGCGCTTTAAGCACGTAGTGACTGACGTGGGACTTACTACAGCAACTCAGACTGACCCGTGTACGGAGCTACATGTTTGCATAGAGTAACAAAGGTTTCACCCAGGGGGGGTCAGCAGAGTTGTTTGTGTTCAGATGTTCAGTCTGTTAACACAGTTATTATATTAATAGTGCTCTACAGCCTCAACTCTCTTGTGCATAGGTCTTAATCTTTGGTTGATTAGACATTTTTCTTATATATTTTTTAGTTTTCCCCACAAATTAAAATTTCTTTAAATACACATTAACATGAATCCAACATAGTTTAGTAAGGGGATAAGGGATAGTTTAATATTGAATACAAAATGATAATAATGTTTATAATTTGCACTAGGCCGAGTTTAATATGGAACACGTATAGTAGGTAGCGGGTCCCTAATTAATCTCTCCAATGTTTTTCAAGCCAAGGACCCCCAAACTGATGAAGACCTCTGCTCTTGTGCACTCAGCTCATTCTGCTTTAAAGCTAGAAATGCTAAAAAGTGCTACATATTTAGACAGTTGTGACTCAAAAACAAAAACACACGCCCAATTTTTTAAGGTCCTTATCCCCATTTGAATGAATCTTTGAATAATTTATTTGAATACATGTAAAATTTCAGCTATTTCCACGTCCTGATAATTATTCAGAACAAGCATTTCACTTTAGTAATTGTAATTTAGAATACATACAAGCGTACATGTGCATATATACAGTATGAATCCATCGATTTTTTGTAGCATTTTTCTCAATGTGTTTTCCGGTGCTGTTTCACCAACATGGGAACCCCCCTTCCATTCCATTCTGTTTCTGTCTTTCCCTCCATTTCTCCGACAAATCATGGAAGTCTGACACAAAAAGACGTTTTTGTGTCAGACTTCCATGATTTGTCGGCCACGTCTTCCCGTCCCCTCCCTGCTTCACCGCTCCGTCTCTCCTTGTTATCCTGAGAATTTATGCAATCTTCTTATCCATCTCTCTCTCACACACATCTCCCGTTTTATTGGTGCGAGCACTTAAGATAATCACTTTCTCAGACCACTTTGCACCCTCCCCTCTCCGACACCCACACAAACTCTGGTGAACACCGTCGCCCCATCCCCATCTGTCATAGAGCTCATTCCAGGATGACGGTAGTTCAGAACATCAAGTATTCAAGAGTACGCGTGACAGTGCTTGTTCCAACGAGTTTGGACGTTGAGTGGTTGAAGAGCTGCTTTGTCCAGTTTCTGTCAGGCCACAGTTTAACAGTTTAATTAAATCTTGATCATTTTCAGACTCATATTTACAATGTTTATACACACCATGAGCTAAGCTGGCTAAATGCTACACTGGCCAGTTGCCAGGAACATGATTGGCTTTGCATACTTACTGTACATGATGCGTGGAAGTTGGAATCCTTTCTTTCTTTCTTACTTAAACAACAATGTGCCAACACTGAAAACAACATAGATGTTCAGTCAACCAAAAGCTATACAACACAAGCTGTGGTCAGTTCTGCTTCAACAGGGAAAAGATATAAACATCATTACCTCTGCGGCTCAAGGAGAGATAACTTGTCACGGTCGTGTCTAAACACAGATGGTCAAAAATAAAATCGTAAAATTACAAACAAAAACAAAGAATATCGTGTAAACCTCTTTCGAACCCCTTTAGCACCTTAAAGCACATCAGAAGAACAAGGAGAGGGACAACCAAACTGCTAATACTAAATAACAATGTTCAACGCATTCTGTTTTGTTTAGTTTTTCTGCCGTATGGTTCATGCATCATGCAGATTGCAGTTATGAACAACACACAATAGTTATCATAAATGTAGAACTAGTGTCTCGCAACATCCCAAAAATGAACATAAAAGGTACTTGAATGCATTAGGGTTTCTACCCAGCAGCACCGATTCTTTGGGAAGACTGAATAAATTAGACATACTACATTATTATTATTATTATTATTTAACTGAAGTTTTTATTGCATTGGTACATGGCAAACTTAGCAAGATTCTCCATTACAGGAACAGATAATATACAATTACGTAACCCTAACGATTATTAATCAGGCGATAGATACTAAAAATATACAAAGAGGAAGAAGAAAAAAAATAAATGAATAACATAAAGAACATTGAATGTTCTCCAACAAAGAGCTGCAAGGTTAATCAAATCAAATCAAATCATTTGCACTGAGCACCAAGGTTTAGACTCTTTGAGTACATCAAAATGGCTTCGATTGGTTTTAGGACTATCCAGGGGCGTCTCTAGGTTTTAAGGACAGGGGAGGCTTAGCCCCCGCAAAAATGAGCACAAAATTTCACAAACAGCTAACACGACTTCATTTATTGTTATACACAGCCAGAATCTGTTTTTCCAACAGTAACTATTTATCACTGATCAATGTAGAGGCATGACTTTCGCTCATTTGTTTGTTATACCAGTTGAAACATGCCCCATGACCTCCTAATGTCCCCAAAACTACTAGCACATAACATGCAGATGTCTATTGACCAATGCATACCACACTCTTCCTCAACTGAGCACATGGTGCAGCCACCCTGGTTTGGACCTTGAGTTCTTCCAAAGCTCCTGTACGATGGGAAAACATCTTGTCATGCATCATTTAAATAGGTATTTATTTATGTCAGATTTGTTTCATAACCTCACAGTGTATTGAATATATTTTGGCAGAGATTTTGTTAACAAAAGTATGTCTGGTTGTAGCTATCATGCCAAACATAAATACCAAAAAATGAAATGTTGAATATTTGGTTCAACTTACACCCCTGGTACAGTAAGTCTTATCAATAATATTGATATTTACACGGCCTCAAAGATTCTAGTTCAGCTGCTGAAAACACATTCTTGTAATAGTACAACTACCTCTAACCATCCTTTAAATTTAGATGCAAGATAATCCATTTTTCCCCCTTCAACTGAGAGGAGGTGGTTGGGGTGGAGTATGGGCCAGCAAAGCACAGTTGCACCAGAGATCATATTTCACCTGTGCAGCGAAAAGCCTGCTTAAATATAAATAAACGTGCTGCATGTCCTCTATCAAATACATGTCTCATAGCATTTTCAGAGTCTGCTGGAATGGAGAGTCCAGGCTATCCATAGTTTTTTTTACCATGTCGCCCTTGAGTTCCAGATACAGTCATATTCGTCCTTGGGGCTATTCTCTGCCATGGTTTATGAACATTTTCTCACCATCTTCTCTGTAAACTAAGATTTTCTGTGTTTGTGTGTGTTGGCCTCAGCTTCCTAGTACTGTTTTTATCTGCTTCTTCCTTTGAGACGAGTTGGCCTGAAGTGACCTTAGCTCTCCTCCTCAACCTCCTTCTCCCCCACCCCCTCTCCAGTCAGCAATTCATTATCTGACCCAACCAAGCACACAAGCCCTGATTCATTTTTCTCCTTCTCTCTCTCTCTTTCTCCCTCTCATTCTCTCTGCTCCAACCTCCCCCTCCACCTCCTTCATCCCCACGCCTTCCTGCCTGTAATTGTTGATTGTCCTTTCCAGTTTATGCCTGCAGCGGGCTCACATTGGCACCCACACAAGCGCACGCAGAATCTTTATCTTTTTATAGCTCTGTCTTGTTAGGCAGGGAGAGCAGATTTCCCCCCCAATGAACAGCAAGCATCTCCTGCAGCCAAAAGTGCTCCTTGTTATATAACATGGGATTTAAAAGTATGCCACACAAGAGTGAGTGTTTCATTTGTAACTGCAGCCATACCACTGACGCTCTCTAATGAGGACATGTATGAATGTGAAGGCTAAAGACGTTTGTGCTTACGGACTTCTCTGGGAGGCAGTTACGACACTACTGAAAGGAAGTCATGGTTTTTGGTCTGACGGTGTTTAATTTTAACACCACAAACCCCAGAGTGTTCTTCTCTGCTCGGCTGGAGTGAATAAACACTCCTCCTGCCCGTCTGAAATGCCACAGAAACAAGACACACATTGAGAGTGCACAGTAATGTGGTGGTTTTTCAGGGAGATCACCAGCCAGATTGGGCCCATGCACAATGTGATTCAATAATCTGTCCAAATTTGTCCATTTATTAAGAAACAAATAGTCAGTTTGTAACTTACAGCAGTTCAGGAAGTATGGAAGTGATTTTATCATGACATGTTTACACACTGACGCCTCACAGCAAGAAGGTCGGCCTTTGTTTGGGGAGTTTGCGTGTTCTCCCTGTGCCTGCTTGGGTTGTTTGTCTCTTTACGTTAGCCCTCCAATAAACTGGCAACCCATCCAGGGTGTACCCAGCCTCTCGCCCAATGACAGCTGTGATAGGCTCCAGCTCCAAGCAACAAATGAATGAATGTTTCTACCTTCTCCGGTCATATGTTTACGACCTGCCACTATCAATATCAACTTTCAGCACTCATTCAGGCCACATCCACATTCAGGCCACATCTTTTTTTTCCTACGGTTTTCCTTGGCGCTGTTTCAGGAATTCCTCCGTGAATTGCAAAAACTCGTTGTAGAAAGGCTGTAGTACATATCCCAGGCCTATGCGTGGCGCTGTTTCTGCTACAGAACTCGGAGGCGGAGCATGCACATCAAACCCTGCGTAATGGCGAAGCAGCAGTATATATTGCCCTAGCCACCCAACAAGGGTTGGTATCTGTCACAAACCTGTAGTCCACCATTGTTGTTGTTATGAGGCGTGGGTGGCTAACCTCATGGACTCTGTTTTTGTCTTTTTCACACTGAGACCTGGATTCAAAAAGGGTGCGGTTCCAGTCACTGAAAAATCCCGATCCATCATGACGGTCTGGGGAAACGTGGAAGACTTGTATCATATTCGTGTAAACGTGGCCTCATTTTACACTAACTCCACTTCACTCCTAGTTCCTCACAGAGACAACCACCCTTAAACAGCAATAATTGTGAAACACAAATACGATTTTTGTGTGGAACTGCATAGGTCTTGCTCCGCTCTACATGCCGTCAGTGATGGATCCGCATCTTTTTCAATCCAGCTCTTAGGGTGAAAAAGAAGAAAGAAAGAAATTTTAAAAAGGATTACCAACTGTAATCCTGACTGTATGTTTGTATACAGTGTGCAAGGTTGATACAAATGCTCTGCCTCTTCATCTTCTTTTTTTGGCTGAGTTCTGTAGCAGAAACAGCGCCACACATAGACCTATGTACTATAGCCTTTGTACAACTAGAGGCGATTTTGCAATTTACGGCGAAATACGACATACGCCAAGGAAAACCGGAGAAAATAGGAGCGTTTTCATACGTGTTAACTTGCCTTAGCTGTGTCTTTTTCAGGGGACGTTGTTAGTTTTCTCTGTTCCTGACTTGCTTTAGAAGTAATCTTCTTTTTACATTTCCCCCATTGTGGGATCAACAAAAGGATTACCTTATTTTATGTAAGTGTGTGTTGTCATCATGCCTGCCTTGGATAAAGGTATTGTTGCAGTAATTAGCTAAACTTGATACAACTTTCCTTGCTGAAATAATTAATTTACCTGCTCCTTTTAAGCAAGACTATGGTATTGACTGACTTAATGATGACCAATAGCACATGGAGTCGCTGGGGAAAAGGCATTCTCAGTGGTTCTTAATCACTTCCCCAAAGTACAAGATGAAGAATCAGAAATATCATGTTTTCAACAATCCATTTTACTGCTAGAGGTTTGACTCCCCTCTAATTATATTCTCTCTTTGAACACTGTCTGCAGTGGTTTAATGGCTCTGACTTGAATAAGCGCTACTGACTAAACAGAAATGGACATTAATTCAAATTTACCTCTGTTCTGGATTTTGTCAGAATTGTGAAATAAAAATGGGTTTTGGCTTGAAATGCAGCAATTGGCTGCAAAGGAGACAAGTGAATTTTCTTTTCTCTGTTTGGATCATACCAGCTATGGATGTTTGTTAAGTGTTATCAGGGATATTGATATTTGCACCGTTCTAACCGAGCAGCTGCAAGATTCTAGTTCAGCTGCTGAAAACACATTCTGGTACTAGTGCTTCAGCCAGCTACCTCAAACCTGCCTTTTGAGAAATAGGACGAATATCTATATAGTTTTTCCCATAACATTTAGATGCAAGAACAGTTTGTTGCCCTGACATTGAGAGGAGGTGGTTGGGGTGGAGCATGGGCAAACAAAGCACGTGATGTTTGCTCCAGAGGTTAAGATCCTGATAAAATATCATGGTCATGATATTACCAAGTGCTGTGAATGACCCTAAATTAGCTTAATAATGCAGTAGTAAGTATGACTGGAGTGCAATATGAGATATTGTGGTGGAAACACACCAGATACAGTAGAGTATTCAGTGATTCTATTCAGACTCCTGTACATTACATTCAAAACACGTTTTCCAGTACTACCATATTACCAGTTAGCTATTCCGGTGTATTTCTGCAACACAACCTGTCAAGCTGGTGCATGGGTAATGTTTTGCACTGTGTGTTGGGATTGGAGGATGCCGTGCACATGAATGAACAACACAAGAGCTCATGTATTCACCAGACTATAACGTGAGACGGGCACGAGTTGGAGCATGATCACCTGACTCTGGGCTCACTGCAGCTGCCCTCCTCTTTTCACGCCACCCACCATTCACGGCTAGTACACGTGGTGCTAAAATATGGCTGCTTGGGAGAACAATAAAAACTGCAGGCTTTACACAAAGAGTTAATCAAGTTACTTGTGTATCTTTCTCTCACTGCTTTCCCCTCCTCCGCCCTCCTCCCACATCGATCCGCCTCTCCACCCCACCCCTTTGGGAAGATGGCGGGGGAGTGTAGATTATGGCTTATCCCTGCTCTGCTCGGCTCTGCATTGCCTTCCTCTGACAGCAAAGCCCTTTCACCTACATTCACGGAGAGCGGCTGCCTGCCTAGTTACACACACGCATGCACGCACACACACATCACACACACACACACACACAAAGTCTGCCTGCCTGGTCTTGTCATGCAGAGTGCAGCAGTGCTCTGCAGTCTGACATGGCTCTCTCCAGCAGGGAAGTATTTACCATCTGTCTACATTTACAGTACTCTCTGTATGTTCTCCTTTACCCTTTCTCTTCTTTTTCTTTCTCCTTCCACACTCCCTCTTTCTTAAATAGACACAGAAGAAGTGAAGAGAAGGCAGAGGAGCAGAGAGGACGAGAAATTGCTGTAGCAGGAGACCAGATGAACTAGAATAAGAGGAGCTGCAAGAACGTGTGTGCCACATTTAGCTGTGGCATAATCAAAACAGTGTCTGTTCAGTTTTATTGATAATGTAGTACATGACCTCACTCATATATGGAGCCACAAATGATCTCGAGGAGGGCACTGGACCGGGTTTGATCAGTTTTATTGGTCTGGCCAGATGCAAAGCCTGTGTCTGTACAAGAGATGGGCATCAAGAAGCGGTTCTTTAAGTGAACTGGTTACGACTGGTTCAGTTCATCGATATCATCAGCCTTTGCGCTTTTTCGATTCTTTTCGTGCTGAATGTTGACGTCGAAGCACGTCATTCACATAACGTGGTGACATGGAAGCCATGTGACGGCGGACAGACGGTGAAGTGTGGCGTCACTTCGCCAGCAGGGACTGTCACAACGTGCAAGTTATGCAGCACCGTAATTTCAAGGAAGGACGGCAGCACCACCAACATGCTGAAGCATTGCTCGGCGACACACGGCGTTAAATACAGAGAGCGCCATGTGTTCGACAATCTCCGGTCAACAAGTGCAGCTGCTGGTAGTCTCAGCAGAGCAGTGCCAGCGATCCCATTTTAGAGCTTACACAAGCTCTTATCTCTTGTCTAAAATTTCTGTTGTTTACGCGAACACCTACATGGTTTTGGAGGTATGAGCACCTTGAAATACCATTAAGGCTTAGCTATCTTAAATCTGTGCGTGCTTTTTTTGGTGGCTCATCAACAATTTCTGAGGCTCTAGGGTGTTGTTGGGTTAAATTTCCCATTTTATATTAAGACCTTTGTACTGAAAACCTCTAAATAGTGACCTAAATAAAGAAACAGCCTTCGGCTCAATGCGTGTGCATCTATTAGCTTTCCTTTTTTAAATGAAAGCATTAAAAACAGCCACCCTTGATGCATAATACCACCAGGCCCTTGTCCGTATGTGTCATCCTGCTGCTCTGCCTTAATGCTTTCAAAACAAAACGATGTCTTTTCCTAGGATGTGGAGGTTTCACTGCAGTGCCTCTGGGTCTCGTCTAATTGGATTCAGCGCAGGTTCTTTGTGCTCTCTGCTTTTTATTTATTTATTTTTTTTTTTGGAATGATGAAAGTTGGTGTGTAATTTCTCCCACAGAGAGCCTCGTCTCTGGTGTGCTGTTGTGCAGATCAGAGTCTGTGCAAGTCTATGAAGTTTCCCAGCCTTTTGACTATTTGGGGCACAGCAGCCTTAACTACAGCAAATTAGATCCAGTGAACTATGTATCACCCATAGTCACAAAGAGGCTGTGGCCTTTCCTTTGTACAAATGAACCTCTCAATGATACTGATTAGGAAAAATCTTAATAAAACCTAATAATAATTTCACATTCATCTGTAAAAATATGTCACACTATTCTTAGAGCACTAGAACATTCAGTATATTTCAGTGTGAAAGGGTTTTCACAGCCCTTAGGAGTTTGCTCACTGATCTCTGTAACATATTTTGTTGCCAAGTTGACTTGGAATTAGCTTTACAATGAAAGCAACTTCCTAAAGAAGGAAATCTGGCAACTTGATTCGCCAGATGTGTCGAAGTGTGGAGCTGCATTGTAGAAAGGGGTTATTGTCTTTGAGGAGCCAGTCATTTAGAAAAGCTAAAGCAAAGTCTTAATGAGTCATCTAAGTCCAAGTACATGTCAGTTCTCTTGAAGTCTACTGTGACCTTTACACTGTGACGAACTTTTGGTCACAACATTCTCATTCTTGTCACCTTTGGAGATAAGTTAGTGAAATGAAATGAGTTTATATTAGTTTATATGTATAACCTAAAGCTGCCCAGTATTTTTAAATGAGCTGAAGGTGAAAAAATAAAAACTCCCCAGAGTCTGCAGTTAGGGTCAGCTTTTAGATCATGTCTTGCTTTAACTGCCAGCAAATTTGCTGCCTTACTTTGCAGCCCGTCATCAAACATCAGACAAAAGTCAAGTGCAGGGGCGCCCAATGCGTCAATCATGATCAACCGGCAGATTGTAAAGGTGGTGTGGGTAGATCGTGTGTCATTAAAAGAATCTTCACAATGGCATGTGGACACTTGGGTGACGTACAATGGACGTGCCGGATCTTCCCACACATGCGGTCAAACGTGTGTCCAAAATAGTTAGCATTGAAATATATATTGACTAAAGAAGGGGGAAAAGTATGAGTGGGAGTGCAGGACCACGTAAGAAACCAGTGCAGTGCAAATCATCAGATGATTATAACACAGTCATTATGGTAGTAGTTCACAGGCCAAAATGTGTGGGCATCCAGTGTCTAGTGGATCATTTAGCAGCTGCAACTTGTCACATACTCTGCAAGAAGCGAGAAATTTGTTCTCGAGTTGACCAAGAACATGAACATTTTGGCCAGGTGATTTATACTTCACGAGAAGTCCCAAACTCCGGGAAGTCCAAACAGAGCTCCCCACAGAGCTCCTCGTAGAGCTCTTCGCAGAGCGTAGAGAGGGAGATTCGGGAAATAGTCGACGAGAGGTATTATTATTATTATTTTTTCAGATATCTGCCAGTCATTTTGACAGTTCAACACACACAGTATGCCTAGCCTTTTCTCATTAACTGCAGCCACTTCTAATCTCTGACTAATCTCATAACAGCCACTGGACACCACACGAGAAAAACGTTTTTCTCTGTTTGATGTGTCAAAAACGCTCTGAGAACTCGATGGCTGCAAGAACAAACTTCTCACTTTTCGCGGAATATTTAAGTCTGTGACTAGAAAAATGGAGCTCAGACGTCAGTGTCGTGATTGCGGCTTGGTGCAGTGGTCAACAGAGGTGGTCATCCTCCTCAAACAATCTCCTTAACAAACATGGGTCTGCCAAATTAAGTAATCTGCTTTTTCAGTGTGAAAGGCTCGTGTGTACAACTTCAACAGCTGCACTTTAGGATATTGCTGATTTAATTGTGCCACTGCCTACAGTTACTAAGTATGGCCATTTAAATGTTGTTAGATGTTACCCCTGGATTAAGGACTTTTCAAGTCTCATGTACCAGATATAATAACCTAGAAGGATGGCACAATTTCAAATAAATATCCTCTTTTCTCGATGTCGTCTTCCAGCAGAGCAGCTGATTGTTAGCTCCGTCTTCATTAGTGCGCCTTGGGGTCGGCTGCGACTGAAATTAGACCGTGCTGATTTGGCCACCATCCACATCTTGCTCACTTGCTCTCTCTCGCAAACACACACACACGCGCACATGATTATTATTTCATCCCGCTAAATCTTTCTGTCAGCAGCTCAAAATAAAGTGTGACCGCTTGTAGCTTCTAGCTCATATTTGTTATCACTCTCGTTCACTCTGAGACTCTCCGTATTGCGATATTAACCCGGCATTTTATCAGTTCACTAATGAGAGCACAGACTGGAGACAGCAAAGGGAAAGATCACATCACCATGCAGCAGTTTTTCATTAATGAAAATGAATTATAGCTGCAGAAGTAGCGGAATTAATGGAAATGCTAGCAGCAAAAGTGACAGAAGAACAGAAACAACAGCAGCTATAAATCTGTAGCACAACTGTACGGAAGGGTAAGACATCTGAGTACAGTGAGCATCCAAATCCATAACCTCACTTCAACGGCAACAGTTTCCAGGCTCTGCATGAAAGACTGCAGAAACATAGCACCTTTATATTATACATTATGGAAGTGATTGTCAGCTACAACATTTACACCGACATTTGCAAGACTGCCAGTGGAAGGCATTTATTTTTTTTATCATCATTGTTGTTGCACTTCAGAGGCCAGACTGTATCAACCTGACTCATTCATGGAGGAAAGAAGGAAAACTCAACTAACTTTAGTTTCTAGTTATTCTGTGTCACTCATCCTATTACCGACCCAAGGACGAGGCTACAATGCTAACATGGAAGAGAATGACATGTCTTTCTGAACAGAGTTAGATTGGTTTATCTGGTTCATTTCCACTTAGGCTAAGATAAGAAGCATAAGCCTAAGAAGACAATTGGTAATCATTCCATATATTTGGATTTATGGAGGTGTGGATTTTCCCATGGTAATGAATTGAAAACGTGAAGAAATGTGTTTGATGTGTGGATTTATTCATTTCTATTTCTATATTTGTGTGGGAACGCTTTGGGGATTTTCAGATGCCATGTGATTACTTTGATTGGACTTATCACCTTCACTTTTAAAATGGGATCAGAATCAACTTATCATTTATCAGTCTACGTGTGAGATTGGGATTCATAAATCAGCTACAGGCTGAACTTTGTACTGCAACACACTGTTTCATCTACAATTTCTCCTGGCTCAGCCATCTCCAAACCGACAATGAAACGATGTCACATGGAAAGCTGAGCAAACATCGGAGGAGAAAACCAGGAACGCTTTCCAGCACACATCCACACTGCGCTGAAAAATATCACTGGCTTTTGGCTGAACAAAGGGTGGAGACGAGTCAGTGCTTTTTAAAGCTTTTCCATTTGTAAGATCACACCAACACCGGTCCAGGGTGAAATAGCTCAGCGATTATTGAGTGGATCATCATGAAACACAAAGGAAAAAAAGACTCTCATCCCCGCAGGATGAATCCCTAGGCTTTGGCTTAATGTCAAGGCTTGTTTGTATTTACAGGGGTGAGAGTAGCAAACATTGTGGAAGCTGTCATACCGTGGAGATTACAACTAGAAAGATAAAGAAACGACATTAGGAGAGCAGTGGTCTTTACGTAACCGCTCCAGCTGTTACCACAGAGTGATCGTTTATAAAACTAAAGATTTCAGTTCCTCATAGCAGTTGCTATGAATGGGAGTTTGTCTTAGAACACGGAAACATGTTCAGGATCATTTTGTGCATAAAAATGTGTACAAAAATGGCCACACTGCTAAAGGTTGAAAAGCAACGCCCTATTGAACTTAGCTGAACTTATCGGACACTTTATTTTTAGGTATTTTCAGGTTACGTGTGTCCATTGTGTGAAAGGTCAGGCCATGGATTAATCTAAATGTCAGTCATGGTTATTTGAGAAATGAGAGGCGTTATGCTACAACCTGATTTTACAAGATCTTACATATAAGTGTGTGTGTGTGTGCGCATTTTTATTATTCATTCATTCTTTTTGATGTGAACTTTTACTTACTAAAAAAGGGGAAGCATAAAATTGCCTCTGGTACAGTGACTTGACACTGTAGTCTACCACTCTATGCTGAAACTAATTAGCCACTGACAGTTATATTTTTCCATGTGTCTAAATAAGTTTGCCATTTGTTTTTGACTGCAATGCGCCACTGTAATTCTCAGATCACGCACATGGATTTAGTCTTTTTTGTGCGTTGCTCAGTAGGTGTTCACTGACACACACATACAGACTGACTGTGGGAGTGATCTGTTGGCATAGTCAGTGACTCCTGTGTGTGTGTGTGTCTCACCCTAATTTGTTTCATTTTCCTTTTCCCATATACATTCTGATGTTCCACATCACCACCCACTGTGTGAACTAGATCCTGTAATCTCTCCACATACCGCTGTGCTGTGCTTTAAAACGTGATATTGCCAGAATACCGGTGGGCTCGCATTGACAGTGTAACATGATCACAGCATGCTAACATTTACTAATTGGTGCTAAAAACGAAGTGCAGCGCTTTTAGTCACAAAGTTTATCGAATAACAGAGGAACACAGAAAACTGAATGACTAAATGAAATTTGTCTGCAATTCGTCCAACAAATGTCAAGTCAGTTCAGCCAATACACACAAAATGTAACCTCACGGTTCGGGGTGTAAGAAAATCTGGTGAGAACTTAAACTAGTAAAATGTTTTGCACCAGTCCATTTCATAACCTTTAAAAATCATAGATAACCAAATTATTAATGTTCAGTATTTTAATATTTGGACCAGATATCATTCAAACCAACAGTGGTTGATATACACTAAGCAGGCATAACATTATGACCACCTTCCTAATATTGTGTAGGTCTTGCTTGTGCCTCCAAAGCTACTTTGACTCATAGGGGAATGGGGTGTCCTGTGGTGCCTGGTTAGTGGGGGTAGGTCTTTGGGTCCTATGGGTTCAGGGGAGGCGTCTCTGTGGATCAGGCTTGTGTCAGTGGTTTTAATGTTATGGCTGATCAGTGTATTTCAATCTTTACCACATAGTCAACCAACTCAATACATTTTAATACAATTGAAAAAAAAATTAAATCTTTTTACAACGTATATTAAGGCTTTATTAATAATAAATCATGCTTCTTATGCTTCTCACTACTGAATTTTTAAAACCACCCCTTGAGCAAACATGGTTAAATAGAAAAATACAAATCTGATCCGTACAAACACTCTATACCGTACATGTTTTTCATCCTTTTGATAGGATCCCCATTCATAGCAAAGATTGCTGTAGTGTTGCCAAGGAAACTCAGGATATGTCTGTTATTGGTTCAGCTGTATCCAGGCAGCCTATATTACCAAAGACACACACAGAAACAGAATAATGCTCTTACACAAAAGCTGCGCGTATGCTCCGGAGGGCGCGGCAAATTGACAGTCGTTTCAATTCTGTTTGTTCTGGTGCCATCATGTAGAGTTTCTTTTTTAAATATATGCAGAATATGTGAAACTATGAGAGCCCACTGGATTTTCATTTTATTTTCATTGTCAATTTATTGGTGATCAAAGTGTAATATTTGAGGCTTCGGAAAACGGGGCGTAGTTTGGCCTGACTGTGATCGCACAATGATTAAAACATAAAACCAAATGTGCCGACAAAAAGAAAAAAAAAATTGTCTACAATATATTTCTGTCACCTTATGTTGAATAAACACAGAGGGAAAAAAAGGTTTGGTTTACTCACAGTCAGTGAGTGAGGGTCATGGTAAAATACACATAATGTGGGTTTCTCAGTGTCAACACAACAATCCCACAGTAAAAACATGAAAATATGTTTTGTCGAAACCTATCCATCTCTTCGGGAACCCTATGGGTGATGTCACAGAGGGTTTGTTCGTCTTTAATCTGCAGCATTCTGCAAAAATAAACTTGTGCTAGTCCATCTACCAAAGTGAGTGACATGGCAATCCCTAGACCTGTACTGCAAAACCATTTTTATACTGACATTGATAGCTATGACCACAATGTAGACTACTCATCAAGCGGGCCAAACCCACACGCTCATTTGTGACATTGCTTGGACTAATTATGGTTGGGAGTTGCGTCTTCCAGTCTGAAACGTTAGTCACCAGATGAAAGCCTTTTCAGCTCCAAGTTGAAGTCTGTTCAAATCAGTGCAATATAACAAACCAGGCAGGCGGAGACAAAGGCCAAGACAACAGTGAGCTTATTAATTCCAGGTTGAATGCATTTCATGCCACATCCAAAAGCTTGGCTTCTGCTTTTGCATCCTTCTGATTAAATCATTTTCTTTATTCGTTCCACGGGCTTTGTTAGTCTTCATTGTAATGTTTTTGGCACAAATATTTTCAAAGGTCTTTTGTACCCTGTCGTGGTGTTGTGTAATCGTTTCAAGCCGTGAACAGAGAGAGTTGGCGACACATTTCTAATGGCAAAAGGTTTGTAGATATAAAATCCACTTGTGGATCCTGGGAGAGATAATTTTGTCTTTCTGTCTGTCTATTTCTAGGGTGAGGGTCAAATTCCTACCTTCCATAATTTATCTGCTGTTCTTTTCTTTAGTTTGTTGTAGTCTTGTGCATCTTGAAAAGCATTACCTCTGCTCCTTGTATTGAGGGCACTTTCATACTTTTAAGTAATCTCAGTCTTTATTTTTGTTTTCTATGCAGAGTTAAACAATAGCTTCAAGATAGCGCTCACACACCGATGCTCAGGCATTTAAAGGTAGCAGTATTTTAACCATTGGCCACAACATCCCTGTTTGTTGAGTGTTTTGCTCAAGATCATCTAAAAAAAAAAAAAAAAAAAAAGGAAGACGCGATGAAAGAGTTGGTTGCCTTGTTCTGTTTGAAAGCTTCCTCCTGAAAGACTAATTCATGAGAGAAAAGCTAAATTTTATTGCTCCTAATGAAGGGCTCGTCTGGATCTATTACCTAAATGACCTCTGTTGAAGTTAACTCTCCCCATTTCTGCACGTTTTCTGTCATAGAGTTCAGCAATATCAAGCTTGCTTAGGAGTCATTTCTCACTTGCTGCACAAGATACACAAGAATGTGACAGGGTACTGTTGTGAGGCACTTTATGCACAGAGGAAACAGAAGTGATCCTTGTCCTTATGAAAAGACAGCTTAACACTTCACTTAACTTCGGTGAAGAATATTGCTTTATTACAGCTTGGTACTTTGCATTCATGTAATGTGACTCCTGGGCTCTGTCCCAGAACAAAAATTACAAAGTGCCATAAAAGAAAAAAAGACAGCTCCAATTGAGCTTATGTGAAATGTGCTTCGTCTGCAAGTTACTCTCTGTAAACCGGGGCGGAACTCTTTTATTTCCTTGGTGCAAGTATTTTCCCTGTTGACGCATGCACATGACATATGCAGGTGAACTTAACTCTGACTGGTCTCAGAATATGGTGTGGCACCTGATATGTCTGTGGTTCAGTCTGTGGGAAAACAGCCAAGCTAACAGTGGCTTGAACCAGAGAGAGAGAGATTAAGGGGGGGGGCTTATTGTTTCACTTTGATTATGCACCAGGCCACATCCCAAGGTTGGTGTTGGGGATTATGAGCAGTCTGTAAGACATAAATTCTAGTTTTGTTTTCCTAAAATAACAAACCTCGCTAGGTAGCTTGCTAAAATGGTTTACCATTGGTGTGTCTTTCTTGTAGCTGAAAGGAAAGAAGGAACTTGCAAAAGGCACAGATGTGGCCGTGATGCTTTTGAACAGATTATTTGTAAAATATCCTGCTGTTTATAGACTTAATCTGCGTGGTGTGAACTCGTTTGGTGTGAGGCTAATGCAAACTGTGTTATTCTAGCAAAATATATAGCAAATAAGGCTTTCTATCGAAGTATCAGAGTAGCATGTCATTTCTAATGTTAGTTAACTTGCTAGAAGGGGCTAGTTAATGCTGTTTTGTGAACACAGACTTACAACTAGAAGCATATCTAATGTGCTAATTTGTGATTAGCTGGGCATGACCAATAGAGGAATAACCAAACCTTCAAAAAACAGTACTTTATTTACTGTTGTTACAGACACAAGCGTAGCATATACAGCGTATACAATAAAATATCAGTTTGGAGCTATTAACATTACTCCTCCGCTTCTGTTACACAACAACGCAGCAGGATGACATGCTAATAACCGTAGCCTTCAATTCTGCCCTGTGGTTTTTGCCTCCGGCCAAATGCCATGACTCATTCTTAGTCCCTGACCCAATAACGTCGTTTTCTACAGAACCAAAATGTTTTTGAAATGACATTTAGGTGCTTAGTTGCTGCCTAGATTACATTTGGGATTTACGCTTCTTTTGCTTGAATAAATCACCACCACAGTACATGATTGGGGTTGTCAGGTGAGAAAGGTTACAAAATCTTGCCGCAGATTTTAATTATTAAGTGTATTGTATTAATAAGTATGTATGTCGCAAGCAAGAGGATTGAGAGAACTGACACCACCTACAAATCTAGTAAATTACCCCTTAAAAACAAAGCTAAAACAAAGGCGGTTGGACTTTTCATCAAAGAAGCTTCTTCAGTTTCTAAATGACTGGTGGAGAGTTTGAGATGTATTAGGAAGATTTTGCCCAGCTCCCCAGTGGGGTCTCTGTAGACCAGATTTGCTATTCCTCCACATCTCAAACATGCTTGATAGAACTGGGTAATCTGGAGGTCAAGTCAATTGCCATTGCACACTATTGTGATGAAAGAGGCCACTGCCATTAGGGAATGTGTTGCCATTAGGGCTACACTTGGTCTGCAACAATGAAAAGGTAGGTGGTCTGCAACAGAACACATACTGGAGCAGTACACTACGTCCACTGGTTTAACTTCTTCCTACATACTTCCTCCCTCCATTATGTAAAGGAAAACATGATTTATCAGACCAGATCTGGCTACCTTTGCCAATTACTACTTCTGACCAGATCTGACTATCACCTGCTCATTGTTGGCACTTTCAGCAATGGACAGGAGTGACCATAGGAAATCTACTCTGTGGCTACACAATCTTACATACTTCATCTTCTAACACGGCAGCAAAATGTCCAGTTATTCTAAAATCTACATCTGATGTTTGCGTGTTGTGTAACAGAGAGCCTGTGGAATAGCTGGCTCGAGTATTGGTAGGAGGGAAAATGTGTCAGAAGGGAATTAATTCATGACAAAGCATTCGACATAACAGTCTGTGAACATGTCGGTGGAAATGGAACAGGAACAGGTCGGATTACCAGCACATTAAACCTTAACCAGCGATTCCAGCGCTTGAAGACAATTTCAGGAGCCAAGTGAAAACCCAAGACTCTCATTAATATTTGCCTTCAGGGATAAATCTAAAATTGTGTCCTAATCTCTTCAGGGTTTGGTAAATGATGAGCTGTTATGTAAAAGAATCTGGAGCTCTCTGGAGATTTTGGAGGTTTGTGTTGAAACTAGCTGCCCCCTACCTCTCCCCCATAGTACTATTAGGATGCTGAAGAGTAGTAGTGTTGGGGGCTGGGGGACAATGAAGGGGGGGTGGGGGGGAGTATGGGGATATGAAAGAGTGAAATAGAGAAATGAGATGAAGCATGAATTTGGTCAGAGGTAGAATCACGCTAGTGGTGAATGTTGGGTATCTTTGTCATTCAGGCCTTTTTGACCATAACACACATTCAAACATACTGTATATGCACACACACACACACACACACACACACAGAATCAAAAGACATCAGGGCAGTACACACACAAAGGGATTTTCTTGTCAAAAAGAATGAGTGGCTGCTGAAACACCCATAGAGATTTCTCCTAATCTGCCCGTACGGATTTCACATATTTTCTGTGTGTGTATTTGTGCGTGCATGTGTGTGTGTGTGTGCATGCATGAGTTTCCATGAACAGGCAGCAGCACCAAAAAAAAAAAAAAAAGCTCCATGGGAAAGACCTTGTCGCATGCAGTTTGATGCTGATATTTCACATCCCTCCATCTGTGTGCGTATGTGAAGCTGTACTTTTGGTTACAGAGCGCAGGAACATTTGTGTGTGTGTGTGTGTGTGTGTGTGTGTGTGTGTGTGTGTGTGTGTGTGTGTGTGTGTTCGTGTGTGAGTCTGTGTGTGAAAATACTTTGATCTCCAGAGCTCCCTGGAGTTAAGCTCTGCTCTGCCTGACTTCTGAAAACAGGCAGTCTGTCATGGCAGCTTCTTTACTTAGAGCAGTGTGAAAGGGAGAGGAACGGCTGGTGCAGTGGAGATACAGTAACAAAGAGACGGGGGTGGGGAAGGATTTGGTGCATCCTGCCAAAATACATTTGACAATCTTAATGACAGCAAAAGTGATGAAAGGCGAGAAGAGGGCCAAATAAGATACGCCAGGTTACTAAAGGCCATTTCTACCAAATGCTACGCCTCAGTTGAGACTCCAGGGCATAGCTCCATCTGTCTATGGTCTTCAGTCAACTGCTGGTACAATATATTGTATTACCTCTATACTGTATCATCTCCTAATATTATTGCAAGTTAGACAAGATACTCCACATGTTACTAATCATGGTTACACATCCTTAGCATTCAAAACTGATTTTTACCATCTTCTACTATGTCTAACATGAATGAAATGAAAAGAAATATTGAAGTGGTAATTAAATCACAATATATTCCATGATTTTAAGTTTGGAAGTAGCCATGTCTTGCCTTGATGCAGGTTTGTGACCAGCATTGTAAGGTATTCAGCTGAGATGTCCTGCCTTTTTTGAGACTATCAGTTACATGATGCCATTGTGTTGACAATAGCCCTGTACTCGTGCATATTATGGCTAGAGCCTCCTAACTAAAGATACTGGATAAGTAAACATCACTCTTTCAAGGTCAGTTAGACGGCTGGAAGAAATCATGGATTGTGTTAGAAGGAAGACTCTCACTTCTTGCTGGATTGAGAGTAACAAGAGTAAAACAGAATATGTTGCTACGGTTTCAGTCATGGGTGTGTCGACATTGGAGTCAGTTACAAGTTGTTGTTTTTTTTCCAAATCTCTGACATGGCACTAACATTTGATGCCCTGGGAACGAGAGCACACAAGGTATAGGTGCAATAGGAAGTTGCTACATTCATTATTTCAAACCTAAAAAAAAAAAAAGAGAGAAAAGAAAAAAAGTGACAAACTGTGGTTGTGGATTTTCTCTTTCTTTTATAGAAATGTGACTCTTTCCTAATCAGTCCTCTAATCTGTTGTGCTGTCAGCGAACGTGCACAGGAGATTTTGTTCATTGTGTTGAGAACCTTGGTCGTATGTCCATTCTTGAGGAAAACAAGACAGTCAGAAGACATGGTGAAACAAGACTCAACAGACTTGCCCTTTTCCAGGCACACCTTGGCTTTCTGAACTTCACATTCTTCTCTGGGACTGAGCTTTGCACCGCTGAGGGTGTGCTCACACTGAGCATGTTATAGCAGATTATGTGAGCTCCGGTGACTGTGTTTGATAAGTTTGCTTTGCTTGGCCAAGCAGGAACAATGCCAGTCGCACTTGGGTGTCACCAAGTAATGTAAGATTCTTAGACAATGGTGTGGTTTGTAGAACGTGTTAGGATGAATTTGGATGCAATTGCACCAACGTACAGAGGTTTAATGGTGTAAAGAGACAGATGTTGACATCTGAGCCTGGCATAACGTAAGGAACTGAGGTAATACCAACATCTGGGTTAGTGCTTGGTAGTGGTGTGTGAATGTGTGTGTGTGCTATATGAAAACAAAACCATTAACCATCATATTTATTGGCTATTTCTTTATCTCTTCTCACATTTTAAGACAAACCGAGTGTGTCACTCCAAGTTACAGTGGTGATATGTTAGAAAAATGAAATTAAGACCCTGGAAGGAAAACAGAATTGAACACTTTCCAGGAAAAGCCATACTTAGTCTTCCTAGTGTGTTTGGTTTAAATGTTTTTGGAAACTCTGAACCTAATTGAATTAAATTCCTTCTTTTTTTTCACTTGGGGAAAGAAAACAAACAGTTGGTGTGGCTGACCAGAGTGCCTCTGTTAGCTGGGCCTTGGTGAGGTGGATCCAAATTACAGTGTATCTCTGAATATAGCCTTGGTTTTTTTAAAACTGTTACAGGGTACCTTGCATACTGAACAACCGTGGACGTACTGCCTTATACCAGTTATGACCAATCTGAAAAACTCTCATGCTGTCCACTGGAAGTAAGCAAGTAAAAAAGAAATATCTCCATGTGCTACAGCCCACATTGACCACAAATCAAAATGAAAAGAAGCAGCTGACGTTTCTTTCCCCCAAATGAGCCACTACTTTTTTAAAGCGTGGGTTCTCTTGAAATTCCATCCAATCCAAATTCAGTATGAGGTGCTCGCTAAGAGGAACCATCTGTGACAAAAGAATGTGAGGCCTGGATAACAGGGTGAGTTTTTCCTTTTCCTTGAAAGGGTTTTATGGTACCTCGTACACTGCCAAACCCTCTTGCAGTGCAGGATTTCCAGCAAATGCCTTTCTCTTTCTCTACATCTTTCCAGCTGTTCTCCCTTTTTTTTCCTTAAAAGATTGTTCAATATCTTAAAAACCACCCGTTATATAGCAAACGAAATAATAAATAATAACTCGCAGGTGAGCCATTACACAGCCCACATCCGCCATTTCTCTCTGGATTAAATTTAAGCCCACCGTACTTCAGAGGCCAAGTAGGCCAAGCTTTACTGGAGCATCACGGAGGACAAAACAAAAACTACCAGTACAAAAAAAAGAATTGCAGAAGGTGAATACATTTCTATTTACTCAGTTTTGCATCTTAAAACCTGAGAGATTTTGCAAGGAGAAAAAATAGTCTTAGTTAGCCACTGCTAGCTAATTTAAAAAGGTTACATCAACCATAGACAAAGAAAAGCTACATGCTCTCAGAACCTGACAGTCAGCGTGTAATATGTGGCCTCATGTTCAGCTCAGCAGCGATAGGGGCGGGGTCTACCATGTACAGGAAGCGTAGATTGACAGGTCTAGTGTGGCACTTGTGGTGGAAATTGTCTGTGTGAGATATAGCAACCTGGACACATAAATAATCACACACAACTGAAAGGTTTAAAGTATTTGAGTATATTGTGATTACAATAGGAGACCACTACAACACCTGACCACACAAAGTGGCGGGGTGGATCTCAAAGGTACAACACGAAACATTCGTCTCTTATAGTGGTCACAAAGACAGAGATTATTATATGGGTTAGTTTTCCACAGCTTAGAGTACACGTCATGAGGATGACCATAATTAAACCCATATTCCAATTTCCACAGAAATAGGAAAAGGTCTCTTTTTATGACGTCAAACGCCTAGTCAGTGTCTCCTCTTCCATCTAAGGCATTTGTGTCCAGTAAATCACCAAGCAGGGGATAATAATAACCCGAACAGAAACACTGTCTTTGTTAAAAAATAAATAAATAAATAAATAACACAGTAAGAAGAACAAAATGCAAACCATTCTTTCTCTGTTTGAATTAATAATCACGAGTAACTTCACTTCCACATGCTTAAAGTGTATTTAAAGAAATTTAAATTTGTAGGGGAAAATAAATATTTTGTGACCACCTTGCAGTACCTCTGTGGACCTCTTAGGAGTCGCGGACCCCCTATTGAAGACCTATGTCTTAGGCAAATATGTGACTGTTACATCATAGATATAAACATGTGCATATCTATATGGGTAAGCTAAGTCACTACCAGGAAAACTAAGATAAATATAAGACATTCATTCACATCCCAAGAACCAAACAGTTGGAAAATTGGTTAGAAAGTCAGCTAGCTGGAGTAATTTTAATTGCGATTAGTCGTCCTATCCTGTTGACATACTCTCTCATTAGAACAGCAGTTAACATCAGCTGGTAATAAGGTGTCCAATCACATCAGCAGCTTTGTCACTTGCAAGCTAGTTTGCTAGCCTACCAATCGCAACAACGTGTGTTATAAACTTTAGGCAAGCTGCAATCACACCGAAAGACGCAACATTGTTTGGTGGCGATAAGAGGACAAGCACAGCTGTTTGACTCACAGTGAGTTTGTTGTCCCAAGCTTTCACACATTATTGTTCGTGCAGCCTCAAAGGTAGAAAAACATGAGAGGTAAGCAATTCATACAACAATCTATAGCCTTTGGCTTAAAAATTATAAATCACCTTGAGGATGTGAGACTTTTCTATAGACTGGAGGATATTCAGTTTGTCATAAGTCTGGCAAGAAAATGTCAGACAACTCAGATCTTACGAAAGCAACAACCCATTGACTTGCAAATCTGTGACAAAAAAAAAGGACACTGCTGTTTTTCTGTTACATAGCAACAGGCCAATTTACTGCAAATATAAAAAATATCACTGCGAACAGCTTTTTTCTAAGAGATCACATTTTCATGATATTAATGTAATGTCTGATAAGAGCATCATGATTCAGTAGGTACTCAGTTCATAATAAAAGGTGCCGCAGTGCATCATTATAGTCCTTTTTAACAGTGTTATGGAGTCATGCTAAATTTGCCGCTGACACAAAACTTGACCCAGAGGAATACATTTCTTTGAAAATACCGACTGATAATTCAGTTGCGCAATAGTTTTTTTTTCCACTGTGTTCCAGGGAGAACACACACTTGCACACGTGAACCTGTGTGCCGACGACTTCACCCTGTCCGTCCTCCCTGGGTCTATGTAGGTCACTGCTGTTACCAGGCTATCTTGGCTATCACCACCCTGGCGGAGGAACGGATAGCTTACTCAATGCTCTCTGCAAGTAGTAACTTCACATTCTTGTTGGACAGTCACAGAGTTCAGTTTGAAGACTCAAACAGCCACAAGCCGAATGCGAGACAATCTCGGAGGAACATAAAGACACAGAAAATGACCGCGCTCTCATTCAGTCTGACTTTCTGGTCTCATGATAGTGCATCCATTACTTGGCACACGATATGCATAGAGTACTGTGTCCCATCAAGCGAAGTGAAGCGTGGAACGTATCTCATGCTTTCACGCTCAAGCAGGTTGTTCCAAAAAATTGTGTCATTTCCCCAGATCTCCATGTCACGATGCACACACGACAAACAGTGCTGTTCATGGTTGTGATACGGCTGTTAGGTCCTTTTAGGGAACAGCAGAAATGGCTGGAATGAATTTATACATACACTGTGGAGAAGGATGGCAGGGTAAGGGTTAGGGTTAGGGTTAACTCATAATCAATATGACAAAATGAAAGAATGGAGTGACATCACCAAACTACTCTCCACCAGATATATACCAATACTAACGCACAACACGCAGGTCCACACAGCTCAAGGGAGGGAATCATGCGCCTGGCCCCCTTTTCATGAGGGCCCTGAGCAATGATTGGTCAGTCTGGGGTTGAATCAACCAATTAGCAGCGCTAACAGGTTTTTACAGACGAAACGAATCAGGCAGTCAGCTCCTATGAAACAAACAGGAGAGGTGGAAAAAGAGAAAGAGCAAGAGGCACAAACACAAACATGTTGCCCCCGCCTGGCACGTACCAAGCAGTATGGAGCAGTCCATTAGAGACAGCGGCTCCGGCTACAGCAGCTTATGACCACATCACTGAGAGCACATTCAAATAGCCAGGTCTGAATGACACTTCATGTTGATTGGAGCTGCATATGAGAAGAACTTGGACATACAGCATATTTTTAAATCAGACAAGTCAAAACTGGAGCAATAAGCAGCCACTCCAGGGCACCCTGCCACATTTGCCCTTGAATTTGAGTTTCTCTTGGCTTAACAGGCCTGGTTGCATTATCCTACTAATGATTTGCTTTTAAAGGGAGAGTTTTGCATGTGGCAAGGTGTGGCCGTTGACCTACAAGGTGAATGAGACCAATTTTTAGTTCACACTCTATGTTTAAAGCACAATACAAGTTTAACACAAGTTTTTATTTGCCAGATCATAGGTCTTCAACAGGGGGTCTGTTACCCCTAAGGGGTCCGTGGAAGTACTGCGGGGGAGGTCGCAAAATCTTTGGTTGATTCGAATTTTTCCTATATTTTTTCTAATTTTCCCCCACAAATTTAAATTTCTTTAAATGCACATTAACATGAATCCAACGCATTTTAGTAACAGGATAAACGGAGTTAGGAGAGGTTATCTTTCAGTCAGCACTTCACTCATTCAGTGATACAGGAGCTGTCTCAACAGCGCACCGTTTCGCACTGAGCCCCACACTGGACCTGTCAATCTAAGCCTCCTGTACACAGTAGGACCCGCCCCTATTGCTGCTGAGCCTGTCGCACGTATTACACACTGACTCTGTCGGGTTCCCCGCAATTAGCCAAGAGCCTATTCAGTCTCTATGTGAAGCTTACAGTGCATGATATAGGTATGTTTATGTTTATGGCACTTTCACAGCCATCCTACTGTTGCACATGTAAAAAATAATGAATATTTGAACCTGTGTATTATTTGAACAGCTTAATACTGAATGCAAAATGATAATAATTTATTGGTTAGTTGGTTAGTTTATTTATAAGCACTAGGCCAAGTTAAATATAGAACACATATAGTAGGTAGGGGGTGTCTGCTTAATCTCTCATCAGATTGAAGACCCCTGTGCTAGATTATCTGCTGCCGGCTGTTGTGTCTACGTGACACCTATGTGGATCAAATGAAGCAGAAAGGGCTTTTTTTTTTTACAGCAGGTTATTTGATCATGAGACAGGTGGAGGGATATTAATTTCACAGCTGTGAGATAACAGAAAAGGCTTTGAAACTTGAGTGCCTTATGTAAAACATGAGGCCTGACAGGAATGAGTGTCGCCATTATCAAAATGTGGCGAAGTGTTATAGATTGTGGCCTCATTTTAAAAATCAGATCAGATCTTTCCCGTCGGCATTGTGCAGTTGGATTTTTTTTTTCCCCCGCATGAATCACTTAAGTTGATTCCAGAATATTGCAACGTTTCCATTACCTGCTTCTCAGTGGAGGCAGTTAAACAAATGCTTACTAAAAACTTTTTAGTGCATCTTGGCCTAAAAGAAAAAAAAAAAAAATCATCCGACTAAATGGCGTTCAACCATTCCAGTTCGGAAAAACATAATCCGGTGTCCACTCTGAACAGCTTAAACCTCAACAAACGAGTATTAGACCTTCATATCAGCTACACGCTGCTGATTTGTTCTCTGTTGTGTGATTCGGAGTGGTCTCTGCTGTTCACTGCAGCATTTACACCTACATGTACATTTCATTGGTTATACCGCAGCAGCAGCAGCAGCAGCAGAGCAAGTGGCTTCAAGTCGGCACCACCAAGCCGTGAAATTACCTTAATTTTGTCCACTGTGCAGCATACAACACACACACACACACACAGACACATCATCATGTTCCCAGCCACGGCTGAGCACACATGCTTCCCTGCAATTGGGATTATGTTATATTTTTATTCTTGTATGGGGATCCTTCAATGCGTGGGTGTTCGGGCATGCTTGACGTTTTATTTTATTTCTTTTGTACAATCTGCAGTATTTTACTCCATGATCTACACAATGCAAGGGTGATATTTCCGTTTCATGCAAGAGATCCACGTAGCATTGAGGTAGCTATTGACATCCAGTACAGGGTTAGGGTTGTGCGCTTTTTGGAGCATTAATCAAACTAAAACTTATTATTTAAAGAGTTTTTTTTATCCTTTTGGGGTTTTGGTATGGCTTGTGTATTTATTTTTCTAAAAATTGTAGTTGCTAAATTGCACCATATTCCACAGTTAGCTACCACTTTGCCATTTCTCTGCTTTTGACCACTCCATCCATCCATTACTCCCTGACTGCGTGTCACATTGTGGTCGGTGTTTTTTGTTTTTTTTTTGGCATTTTAACTTTGCTTTTCAAACCAGATATGAAAACTGGAAGAAAAAAAACACAACAACAACTGTTATTTGATTTGCTAACATGATTTAGAGTCTGATAACAATCCCAGACTTCTGGTTTGATGAAAACGGAGCCATAATACTATTCTCGCTTCCAAATTTGCTTCAGTGTTGCGTGATCCAAGGCACACAACATCTTATAAGCATTGGTAGGGTTCACCATGGACCACGGATTAAAAAAATAAAAAACTGGCAAACTATTTTACATGAGGCCCTCTTATAATGGTATTTTATTGGGCAAATTCTTTTGTGGACTTCTTGATATAAACATTGCTGCAGCCACAGCTTAGAAAGTGAGCTCAGGGCAGCTGATCTGACAGAGAGAGCCTTTCACTGCAGCCCCCTGCTATAGCAACATCTAAAGCCTTCTCTACACACACACACACACACACACACACACACACACACGTACACACACGCACTTCTTCCTGTGTGCAGTGGGAGGGGAGCGGCTAACACCAGGCAGGAATGCTGAATCCAAGTGTGGAGAATTGATTGGAATGCTGTGTAGGTTGTGCGAGTGTGTGTATCTGAGTGTGTCCACATATTCAAAGGCTTGTCTGTGTTTGCGTATGTCTGTGTGCGCTGGGGGAGGGCAGAGCAGTGGTGTAGCCATGCATGTGTGCGCGCCAGGATTTCTGCTGCCTTTAAAAGACTAGATCAGCGTGTTGGGAAAATATTTCTTGCTTGATAAGAACGTACAGAGATATTAATCTCGCAAGAGCGTGAGTGGCTCGACGAGTTCGGCATGAGGGACGGGAGCAGATAAAAACATAACGTGTGTAGAGTTAAGCCATACTAAAACACGCTATTTCGAGCAGTCCAGTTACGCTAAGCTAAGCTAAGCTAAGCGTCCTATTATTGCCTTTAGATTCAAATGCGCAGAGTGAATTTTGTTGAAAAAAAAAAACAAAAACAAATAACACAGATTTTTGAGTTCAGCATGTTGCATGCAAGCATTCTGCACCCAATGTTTCCGAGGTGTGCCCTTTTTCTCTGCTTTTGTTGCCACATTCTTGCATTCATTGGCACATCCCCAACGCCAACTGTCAGTGGAAGCATGTCACCTGCAACATTTGTTGTTTCAGTAGAACGATTATGGTTTTCTCATCAACAAAAAGGAAGTCAAGAAGTTCAAAATACCATTATAAAAGAGACGCTACATAAAAATTTTTTTTAATCCATGGCATTTCCATTTCGTCAAACCAGTATCAAGTATCAACATGAGATGAGGTCACGATGATCAGTTGAATGAAACTGTAATACACAGGTGCCTTGTTTCACACAACATGGAAACAAATTTTGACGCTAGAATACTATTATGGCTCAGTTTTGATTGGGTCCAGAATGCTGTTTTCTTAATTATAGCCATGGGCACAACAAACGCATTGAAGTAGCTTCTGATTTAATCCAAAACTGGCTGTTTTTTAAGCACTTTAACCTTAAGGGTGCTTCCACAGCTGAGTTGTTGTTCAAAATCATCAGAGTTCATCCCTCAGGTCAGTTTGGGCTGGTGTGAACACAGCTATAACACTGGAGGAGCCAATGAACCCAGTTTAGGCTCATTTAAGGTACTGCGGGGCATAGATGGCATAATCTACGCATCTAGCATATACTGGTGCGTGCAGTTGTAAACTAATTTTTCTGTCTGTAAAAACACAACCCAAACACTAGTGGGCGCTGTGTCTTTTCTGCCAGACAGGTTAGCTTTTGTTTCTACTTCCTACTTCACCTTCAACAATGGCGACTGAAATGAGACAAATGTTTGTGCCTCCGAACCTCATCAGTTAGCCTTTCCTTGACGTGTTTCATCTTTATTGATCCAAAACAGTCAATTTGAAAATTCAAAGAATTTCCTGAAATCCAATTTTCCCGCAAAACGCAGGGATCGGGATGACGTAAGGGTATGAAAGCACATTTTGTTCTTCCTGTTACTAGCTGCACATAGAAAGGAGTTAATATTCAGCAACTGAATTCTGTTCAAATCGACCTCAACCAGATTTATACTTTCATACGTTAACATTTTTATTGTATTAGCACTTCTTATTAGCACTGTTATCAATACTTAGTTTGAATGACTGAGCGGGGGCGAATGCCGTTTCCATAGAGGAGAGCCCCAGTTGTAAGTCATGAACGATTCATGAATGGAAATGTTAGCTATGGATTTTAGAGAGCTGGGATGCCATTTCCCCAAATGCTTCTAGTCTCTACTCTGCTAGCTAACCAAGTCCTGACTCCAGCTCAGTATTTAACGTTAGAACTTGGTGGCGACACCTGAACCATATTTTCAAAAACGTCGAATCAATTAACGTGCCTGTTTGAGATCGCATGTTTTCGTCTGGAATTGAGTGCATATGTGTGTGAGATATGCATCTTGGCCACTCGATACTGATTCCAGATACTGTACACTTGACACCCCTCACCACTACCACCACCACCACCACCAGACCATTGCTCAGTCTTCCTCTTCTCTGTGTCCACCTATCTGACCTGCATTCATCTTCTCAGCCTTTGGCCTCATCAAGGGCTCACAAGATCCTACTCTTCTCTCTCTCTCTCCCTTTCTCTTTCTTTCTCTTTCCCCCTTCTCTCTCATATGGCTGCTAGAATAAAGGCAGCACTGTATGCTACAAAACCAATGATGATGTCAGCTTGTTATTGACTCTCCCAGGTCTGAATGACTGAGCAGAGGATAGGGGGTGGGGTGGAATCTATCTATTGCAGAGAGGTGACCAGCCAGGCACAAATGAGCTGTGGAGTGTGTGTAAGCTGCCTGTGTGTGTGCTTGTGTGTTTGTGTATGTGTTAGCGTGTGTGCGTGTGCTTGTGTGTGAGTCTGTGTGAGTGTGGGGGATGGGTGGGATCCTGCAGTCCTCGTTTCCGCAGACATAATCTGTCCCAGTTGCTGCACACCTCTTACAGTTTACAATAAGCTCTCTCTCCCTCTCTCTCCACCCTTCCCCCACTCCCCCCCCCTCCCCCTCCCCCCACCTCTATCTGCTCTTGTGTAGGGGTGGATGATTCGATCTGAGTAGCGAGGCGGAGAGATGGACATAATGGGTAGTGAGACTAGGAGAAGGAAAACAGAAAGGAACAAAAACTATTCTTTCATGCCTCTCATTTGAAACGACCTCGCTGCTCAGATTACACTTGTATTCCTGTTTCAAGCCGAGCATGAGGAAACGGTCATATCATATTTATATTTATATGCATATGTAATTTACACAACAAAAGGAAGTTGGCCGTGATTCAAAACAGTTTGGGAGTTGTTAGTTTTTTTGGGGGATACATTTGAATGTATTTTTTAACACTCTGCTGGTAAATCTATTCTTCTGCTCTTGAATCTTGCTTAGGTTATATCTCAATACACCGATCAGCCACAACATTACAACCACTGACAATACAATGTTATGCTGGGACCTGGCATCCATGTGGATTTTTTTGGCCCAGCTTGGCTTGGCTTTGATGTAAACAGGAATGTCGCATCGATCCGCTAATTTACACGATGATGTTGATGTACCTGCCTGTTACATTCTGATTTTGTCGCTGGACGGCCTATCAGACTGTGTCATTGTAGAAGCTCCAGGGCTGTGAGCAACTCAAAAACTGAGCAAAGTTTTGGTCCAGTCCCATAAGAGACCGACCTCTGAAGGGCAGAAATTTTTGTTGATTTTTTTTTTTTTTTTTTTTTAAATCAAACAACTCAAATGTGTTATTATGCGATCGTTAATGGAAGCGCACAGGTGAATTATTCCTACGTCATGTTTGGGAAATTGCACCAATCGGGGAATGCATGTATGACTGTGTTTATATGCAGCTTGTATATCGATGTGGCACACTTTATCGATCATGACAGCGCACTGGCAAGACCGTGAGGTCCCTGAACTGTTCTGCATCCGTGGAGAAGAGGAGATTGTGCGGCATATATCGGGCTCTGTTCAGGATGCTGTGATTTATTCAAATATCAGCAGTCTTTTGAAAGAGCGGGGTTTGACCAGTCCATTCTTCAAGTCATCACCAAACTAAAAGCATAAAAAAAAAAAAAAAAAAACAGCACGCAGCTCTCACAGCAGGAGGTCGGAGACTTGTGGCGATGCGGGGTCAATCTGGGTCTGAATGTACCTCATGGGTGTACATACTGCATGTTGGACTAAATCCTGACCTGGTGTACACTGTAAACTTGAAAACTGCTTATCATTTTTCAGTGCTTTTGGTGACAGTCATGTCTTAAAAGAATGCTCACTGTAATTGGGGGAGGGGATCAGACAAGCCAGATATGGATTCCTACTGCAAGTTCTCTTTGTTCCAGTAGACTTAACTCCACGCAATGACACTATCTGTTTAACACTATCTGCTTTTAACCAGCTACATCAACTGTAAATCAATAAATAATGAAATGATTCTTTAGATCAGGCTTATCCAGCTGAGGCCTGATATAATTCCAGTACAGTTCGGATGTTTGGGAATGGCCTCTGAACTGACTTGGGAGGGTGGGGGACGGGGCGCCGAAGGTGAAATTGATAGAGCACAAAACAATTTTACAGCTCAGTGATCGAGATCTTGTTTCCACATAAACACTTGATGGCTGTTCAACTCAACACATTCAAATCATCTCCAGGCTCCTCACTGCTCAGCGCAGAACTGAAGAAAATGAGTGCCTCGTGTCAGTACTGTGTTATGGTGCAAAAGCCATCAGCCACAAGCAGCAGTGCATACTGTGCGTTTTATTACATCAGGGGTGTCCTTTGTTGTTGGGAAAGGTCGTTGTAAGTACGCTGACTAATTTGCATGAATCCTTCTCCCCATTGCCACTTCTGGATGTCCAGGAAGATGTGTAACTAGAAAGTAAGACATGCAGACGTAGGGGGAGGCAGGGACAGGAAACAAAACTAACTTAAACTTACAAATTAGGAACAAAAAGTGCTGCAGTGTGAGGCGGGGTATTCCAAAGAACAAAAGAAAAGCAAAACTCTGGAAACCAGCAATCACGAAGAGCTGAACAAAAACTCTAGGAAACACGATGGTACATGAACAAGCAGACAACTTAAACAACAAGGAAGAGGCCTACTCTTCACCAACATACACCAGACATAACATTATGATCGCCTTCCTAATATTGTGTAAGTGTCCCTTGTGCTTTCAAACCAGTTGTGACTCATCAGGGAATGGACATGGGCCTTCTGAGGGTGTCCTGTGGGTCCTATGGGTTGAGGGCAGGGGCCGCTCTGGATGCTAAATGTTATTTACTTCTCCTCTGGGTGGTTTTAATGTTCTGGCTGATCAGTGTATATGCACACAGAGGCTAATGGATTAACAAGACACAGGGGAAAGCAATATGGACAGGAAGTACAGCAGGACACGAAAGACCAAGGAAGAATCCTACAAAATGAAACCAAACCGTATTACAGAAAATACTCTAAACAGAACACATTAATACAATGACAATCTCTACCAAAGGTTTCAGTCTGCACTTTACCACCATATGTATTTCCTTGACTTCTACTGGGTCTAAACTCTCAGGACATCATCAAAATCTAATCACAATAATGTTCTTATGTCAGACACTAACACGATGAATGAATGAGACTTATTGATGTCCTATTTAACGCAGAGCTGCATCCCTAGAATATGGAATCTAACATCTACTTTTAACTTGATAGTGTAACCCTTTGCTCTGGTTTTCAAGTAACAACACCCAAAACATTTTTTTTTCTTTTTTTCAGAAAACACCTGATCCACTCCTGCTTTTATCAATGTAAAACTTTTATGTGGAGAATATTCAGGGTCTTGGAAAGAGTACAAATCCCATGTCTTTATGCTAAATTGGCTTCACAGAGCAAAAGTCACGCAATCTCATAGCATGTCCACAGATTTATATGAGATGGTGGTGTCTTAGCTTATGCTATGCTAACACTAGCTGCAAAATAACTATGTTTACATACAAGAAAACTCCGCAGGATACCTCAAAGACAGACTGAGAAAACTGCTCCAGTATATGAAGGTACTTCTGCCTCGATTTGCATATTCATTGATTTCAAGACTGCATCACGCAGGGTTCGATTATTACTGTCTGAGTCATTAATATGAATCCATATTTTACTCCAGGGCTAGAAAACAACACACCACTGTACATGTATCCACGTAGGAGTCTGGATCAATGCACGTAGGAGTCTGCAGACCTCTCAGAGGAGTTACAGTATGTGATACAGTATGTGCTATGAGCCATTACTGATCCTCTCACTCCATTTTTCCAGAGTGGTCCCCGCAGAGCAGCCCTATTTACGGAAGTCAATCATAATCTGTCACATGGCATGACTTGGATGTGTTAGACCGAGCCAGCAGCTGGTGCTCGAGATAGCCGCGCTACTTAGGATCCAGGAGTTCATCAAATGTGACGGCGTGATTTATAACTTCATTTCATAGCATGAAATTAATTTAATGTCTGCATTTTTAGGACTCAAACAAAACAAGTATTGTGAAAGTGTGACCTTGGAATCCGGGAGGCGAGGGCTGATTAAATGGAAAAATAACTGTCTAAAGATTAATTCATGCGCGAGAATGAGCATTAATTTGAATCAGTTTCATGGCCGCCCATGTTGTGAAGTGGAAAGAGCTATTGTGTCACCCCTAGTTCTGGAAGTCAAAACCATTCAGACTTTCACATTTATCTTCCCCGGAGACTGTCTTGGGTGACTCACAGTTGGAGGGGTTCTACAGCCTGGGCTGGTGTAAAACTCTTGTGGTTAAACTGAAAAAAACAAACTACATCACAGAAACTGTCTGGTGAACTAAAGTGAAACTGAAATGCACAAACGTGAACAAAAAAAAACGACACTCAAAAAATTGATGCATGTTGATTGGAAAGAAAAATGAAGAAAACTCCAGTTGTTTCCATACAGGTTTGACATTACATATATTTTTGTGTTACACAATTTGAATTGCCTCTTTGAGACTGGTTTCTTCTTCATTAGTAAAAATAAGCAAATTAGACATTACTTAGACATTTCTTACACCCCTATTTCTTCTCTCATCTCTCATCCTGTATGACTCATGTTCTTAGCAATCAGACTCTGTTAACAAACCACTTCCATCCCTTTGAAATCAAGCCATACCAGTTCTGGCCTGGACGCAACTAGGATTTGACTCCAACCTTACACTTTGTGAGGGAGCTGCACTCACTCCGTCACCTGTCAGGTTAGCCGTTCGTTTATTTATTTGAATATTTACTTTTATTTAGGATATTTCTGTGTTGCCACATATCCACCAGGTGCTTCCAATGTGAACTACGTAATTCACCACTACGTAATATCTAATAAACCAAAGATTTTGTGACCTCCCCGCAGTACCTCCGTGGACCCCCTAGGGGTCGTGGACCCCGTGTTGAAGACCTGTGATCTATTTCGTTTTACCTGGGTACCCATTCTTTGTATTAACTGATCTTAATCCCGTGCCAATCAGCCATGTCCATAATTAAATAACAGTAAAAAATGCACAGCGAATTAGCGTATTCTTTCAAAATACAGAGGTCTCGCCATGATACTAGTCCCATCCAAACTGGCATCTCTGTGTTTCTGAAATGTGTCTCTACTAGGTGTATCTTTTTTTTCTGCCTTGAAGAGCAAAATGCAAAATGGAGGATGGGAGAAAATGTCGGGAGGAAATTTGGGAGGATTCGGAGCTGGCCTATTGTGGAGTGGAAGAAGAAAGTAGCAGAGCTTTGACATCACAGTCGGGATAATCTCAGTAGATCGGAGTAAAACAGTTTGCTTATCCCATGCGAAAGCGCATAGGATGATCCCATGATATCCACTGGTAATACTAATGGGAAAAGGGCATTTGAGGTAGTGGTAGGTGAAATGCTATTGGCATCCTAGCACGCTAACAGTGACAAAAGTTTAGTCTGAATCCAAATGTACCTTAATTTTTTCTTTTATCACATTTTGACCAAATTATGCACAAATATAAACACATATACCTTAAATGTTTTAGTATTTCTCTTTTCTTTGCTGGCGTCTCATTCAGTTTCACTCAAGTTCTCATTTTAAGCAACCACATCAGTGGTACTGCCACTGGTAGATATTATAAGTCGGGTTTATGTGTGCACTCTGGGATTTATTATTGGTAGTTTTCTCCTCCTCCTTCCTCAGATCACTTCCCTGTCTTTTCGTCTCCCTTTCACTCAGGAGAGTCTTTAACAGTCTGAGCTGGATTTGCTAGTTGTAAATGTTAATGTGTAACGAGGTGAGCCGGGATCGATGAGGATATTAAACCCACCAACCTCCATTAGTCGTGTCGGGCTGAGGCAGAACGCGTCGCTCTCTGTTGTCATTCGCGGACAAAAACACGCATGCAGACACTTGCATTTAAAACGACACAAGTCATTTCTTTGTTTTTCTTACACACTCGCCGTACAGACGGACACCCGTTCAATATCCCTTTTCTCTGTCTCCGTCTCTGTTGCACTAAATAATTTAATCACTTAACAGCAACGGGCAGCCCTGCTATCCCAGTCTCCGCCGCCGAGGGTAAATTATAGCTCTGTAGGTAGAGCACAACCATTACTGTAAGGCCTTATGAAGATGTATTATGGAGCCATGCTTTGTTGAGACCTTGTCATTGTCAAAGCACTAAATATGCCAGAGGTGCTATGAAGAATGACTTGTCCTTTGAAGTGGACATAGTATAATTCTGGTATGAGGTTTTAAAAGCTGATGCTTTTTTTGGATGTGCAGTGGCTGGAAAAATGTAGCCAAAGAAAGAATAAATACATGGTTGGTGTGTATATAATAATCTATTAATGAGTTTTGTTTTTTTATATATATATTTTTTACTAGGTAAAAGCTCTTGAAATCCTTTAAGCACATCTTTAGTACAGCCCCCTATTTGAGATGTTAACAGAAATGTGCACAATTGATTTTTTCTTTTTTCTTTTGGTGGATAAACAGAAACAAGTCTTGGTATTGACATACCGTTACCTTGGGTTTATATGGCAGCTTCACATTTACACATCCACTAGCTCAGGAGCAACACAATCATTCACTGGGACATGTGTTTTGTGTAAATTGAAGGATATCAGTCCAGTATTCACTTGATTTTAGCCCAGTTTTAGCTTCTCAACAGCTGAATGATGCAGTATGTTCCCCAGGGAGTGTATTTTTCCAATAGGCTGAGAATTGTAGAGTTTTTTTTTTTTATTGGCATGCAGTGAGAGCGAACCAAACAATAAAGATACAGGTCAGACTGGTCAACGGTGTGCTGAAACTCACTATATAGCTTTGTAAAGTCAAAGATTTACGACAGCAACCTAAAGTCACGTGAACTGTTGTCGTGGATCAAATTTAAAAGGTCGGGAGGGACACCAAAACCACTGTTATAAACACAATCAGTGTCACATATTCACAGCATGGTACACACTCACATGCAGGTCTATTTTAGGCACATGTCAGATTAGAATGGATAGAAACCTGAGAGTAACAGGCTGATTTATCCACATCAGTGGGAACTGGTGGACAAAGATGTTTATTGGGACTGGGGTAATTTGTTTTTCAGCCCGAGAGTTGAGAGCAAAACACCACACATCCGAAATCACCACTTGCACTCTCACAACCTTTGGAAATATAGGACAACCTCCTTTGCAACTGTGGTTAAATATATCACTTTTAGCCCGGCCTGACCATTCACAAACAATTAGTGCTCACTTACAAACACATCTACTAGACGCTTTGGCTGCTGTATCATAAGATACTATCTTATATATTAACAGGACTGGACAGGATTAGCAGGACTGTAATTCAATTTTAGTCAGATATATCTGAAGGTGCTACTGCCTTCGGTTTCTCACATAATATGCAAAGTTTCCCTCGGCAAAAAATAAGTTTCTAAGAATCTTTTTCCAAAGGGCATCCTAGTGTCACACGATGTAACTCATGCCGTTCCACTCCAAGTAATTCCTATTGCTGTATCTGCTGAGCTGTCATCTAATACCTCCTGGCTCAACTGGATGACAAGAATCTCATGTTTTGTGTCGGTTGGGACAGTCGACTGGGAGCTCAAGCCTCAGTCACTTGTTTTATTGCATTCTTGCAATACTTTTCTGCAAACATAAACACGCATGCAGCATATATCTTTATTTCTAATCTTGCAGTAAACAATCCGCCAAATTAAGTATGCACGTGGCACACAATCAGCGCTGGAAACTGGAGAGGAAGTTCACAAATGCAAGTTTTCTTAATAACAGTAGATCCATTTCTTATTCCTTAACGTGTGATCTGTGACCGCATTTACATCATTTTGATAATGACATTTAATTCATGGGTGTTACGCTTACACCTGATGCTGATAACCTCGCACTTAGACTCTGCACAACTTTTAACCGGAAAAGATTTTCTTGCCTCGGCTTGTAGCTTTTTATCAGCACTGCATCAGCTAGCAGGAAGAGTGGGAGTGTGGTGACCTTTTGTCGTGCTCAGTGCAGCTTTTAGTTTTACTTATGAATGTTGTCAGGCTGCATTTACACCAGGCTGAGGCGCAAACAACGTGAGCCAAGGTGAGATCCAATCACCTGCAGTTATGATGCATTTACACTTGCAGCAATACATGCTCATCTTGTCCAGGTCAATATCCCCAGATTCAGATGCATGGGTGCTATATGCAGATACAGTCTCATTTCATTCTTAACACCGCTGCCTTCGCTGTCACACGTCCAAATGTCTATTCTTCTCATAAAACTATATTTGAAAGAAAGCAAATATATCATAATTTCCCCAAAATGTGGAACTGCTCCTTTGGTTGCCATTAAATGTAAAGGCTTCATGCTGAATATCCTGTACCAGTTATAAAAGTAAACTCAGCCAATTTTGTGTACAAAGGGGAAAAAAGCCTTTGACTGTCTATTTCACTTAAGTGAGCGGAACATACTGTGGTTTCATTGTGGCTAGTTGCACAGGGACTTATCGACACTGGCTACTAATAATATATTAGCTTTATGCTTTGTACAGTAGGCTTAAAATTATTTCTTTGGGTCTTTCTGGGACTCTTATTTGAGCTCTAGACTTAGGTTGTTGGATAAAAAAATATGTGTATCACTGCAAGGCTGCAGATGGAGAGAGGGGCACACAGATAAATTAGATAAAATTAGATAAATTACATAAAAAAATAAAAAATAAAAAATTAGAGGATAGGAGCACGGTGCCAGAGAGAAGACAGTAGAGGATAGGTGCTCATTGCCTCATCCTTCAACAGCCGAGACCTATAGTACCTTAACTAATGGATGGTTCAGTGACCCATCCCTAACCATACACTCACTCACACTTTTAGAGTTGCAGTGATAGACCATGGATGCATCAAAATGATGTTGTTAGTTAGCCACATTTCCCCTCGCAAGCAAAAAATAGGGCAGGCAGTGTAAAAATAATCACCCCATCAAAAATGTAGGGCCCCCCTTGTACTACAAACCTCCCCAGGCGTGGGAAAGAACACACTGAGGGAAAAAATACGCCGTTGCCCCCCCCTCGTCCTCCACATTTAAACGTCATTACCCGTCCTCCTGTTGTCTGGGCATGGGAGTCTCTTTGTCTTAGCTGGCCTTACCTGTGTATGTGTGTACGAGCGCGTTGATGAGCATATGGTTTCACTTAATTCGTACACGAGTAGCTGCTGTATGCTGCCCATTTTCCATTGTTTATGTCTGCGGAGTATGCAGCTCTGTGTGTAAAGGCTGCAGTTTACATTACCTCTACCACCCGGTACATTCCGGTGTGTATGGAAATAAAATATTAGCTGTGTCAAAAAGATGCAGACTGCTACTTTGCGGTGACATATAAAGTTGCTGAAATTGTTAAACGCTACCAACTGTCTCCTTGCAGTACTATTAAATACCCTCTTCCAGGCTGACAATGCCTGTGAATATAAGTGCAGAAAAGTGAAGCAGAAAACCGATTTTTTAATATATGGTGCCTCTTAAAAACATTTGCTCCTCTACATTTATGCAGAAAAGTGAGCAGATTGTCACACAAGTCCTGGCAGTAGACTAAGAGAACCCTGTTTAAACAAATGAAAGAGAAAAAAAAAAAATTTGGGTTAGGGTGGGTTGGGGTTGGAGACATGCTGTAGGGTTTCCCTTATATAAGCCTCTTGCCTCTGTTCCTTCCACAAGTGCTAGATAAAACTTGTATAAATCTAAACCCTAGCCTTCCACAATCTCTCTTAAACCTGATTTATAGTTGTGTGTCACAACATCATAGCTACCATGTACCTATGCCATAGCTCCAGACCCTACGCTGTAGCCTGTGGCGTAACTTGATATGCACTTCCCTAAAAATGCAAGTACCCCGAGCCCAAAGTGTGTCTCAACAGCTGGACGTGCCAACCTTGTTCAGCCTCCTACTAACCCTCTGCTCAGACATCTTCTCTTCTCTACATGAGACCTGTTGTGGGAGGACAAACCAAGGCTTATGTGACATAAAGGTGAGATAAAATAAAAAATGTATATACAGTATATATATCTATATATATGCATTTCTGCCTTTCTCTCATGATATGAAATTGTGCATTATTTTTCAGATAAGGAAACTTTTTAAACTGAAAGTTGTTCTTTAAGGCAATAGTTCCATAAGGGGAGATCAAGTAGGTGAAGAATGAACTTTATTGAGGAAATATGAATGTGAAGGTGCATGGTAATAGTTTGGGGAGTCAGGAGGCCGAAGGTCAGACTGTGAGGAATGACCATAGGGAGGTGGAGGTGGGGAGGAGCAGGAGGAGGGTTGCACAATGGGCAGCCTGCACGTGGAGAGTCTTTAAAGCACAGGGACGAGGAAGTGATCGGCTGGGAGAAGGCGGGGAAATAGTTTTATTGGAAGGAAGCAGTGACGTGGCAGTTGAGGCCAGACTGATTTCGACATCATGGGAAGAGATAAGGAAATAGAGCAGCAGACGGCCAGCGTTTACCTGAAGGGACAGAGCTTCCTTACTGAGCTTTCACCTGAGCTTCATTTAGTCACTGATCCAATAAACTGGACCGCACCTTTCATTTAGTTGGAACAGATGATAGTGTGATTTAAACATACACACCCACTGACTGATAGTAGAACAAAATTACATTAAATGTAGTTTGATTCAGTAATTTTAGGAAGGACATTTGTACATTGATGTAGGTTTGTGACTCTATGGCTAATGTTAGCTTTCAACTGCAGGCAGATGCAGCTGTTTTGTCCCAGCATACACTGTTCACACCCAGTTTTAGGCAGACACTCATTTCAATGAATATCTCCACACCAACTTTCTACCATAATTATTTTGTGGCTGTGTCCTCCTTTCCCAACAGTTTCATTACGACACAGTGTGACTGGGTAAGTCAGTCTTGTTTCATTACTGAATAAGAGACCGTTGTGAGTATTTGCTGTACTATCTCTGTTTTGTTCAGTGTGATATAGAAGTAGAACGCTTCATGTGGAAGTGGATTGGCTTTGTGTCTCTTTCTAAAAAGGAGAAGAGCATTTTTCAGCATCTCTTCCAGACTATAAAAGTACATTTAATCTATTGTCTATTACCACCTATCCTTAGAGCTTTGTGTGTGTGTGTGTGTGTGTGTGTGTGTGTGTGTGTGTGTGTGTGTATGCGTGAGTATCATTGGGTGAGATTTAGGGTACACCTCGCATAGGTCGCTATCACAGCGCTGATGCAAAGAGACAATACCATTTGCAATCACGTCCGCACCTATAGCCAATTTAGAATCAGTCAACCTAATGTGAATGTGTTCTGACTGTGGTAGGAAGCAGAGTCAGCCACAGAAAACACACACAGTTGCAAGAAGGACGTGCACAGAAAGACCTCAACTAACCAGCAGGACCTTCTTGCTGTGAAGTGACAAGGCTAACCACTGCACGGTGGTGCATTTGAAGAAGAAAACTGAATGCCGAAGGCCCTGTTGCACTATTGCACAATGGATGTGTTATGTGAAGTGGTCAAAAATTAACAGTCATTATTGTTTTCCTCACTTTTCCATAGAGTTTAAATTGGCAGTACAAATGCTAGCTAGATGGAGAGGTACATTGTCAAGCCAAGTAGCTAGTTAATTATTTAGCTCAGCTAGTTTATGCATTATTTTTACTGTCAATCCTTCCGCTAGTGATTGTGCATGAAAAAATGCCGTGTACGTGACGAATGCAGAAGTTGTAGTGACATAGTTTGGCCACTATGTCAAAATCGCAAAACATAGCACACAAATCATTTTTGCACACATGTAATAAATACTTTAATAGTGCCCGAAGCTTTCACCTGATAGCTAGAGTCCAAAAATAGCTATGAAATAATCATCATTACAATCAGAAGAGACTTTATTACTACGTATGTTTGTACATACAAGGAATTTGTCCTGATGTTTGTTGCACACAGTATGGATAAATAAATAAAATGTAGATAAAATTATAAAATAAAATAGCAATAGTAAATATATACATATCGTTAGCCTGATAGTATAATTGCCTAAGTCAACAAAAAACGCACTTTTTTACTGATATTGTAACACAATCTATTACTGCATGTTTGTTCATTAATGTGGTTGTTCCTTTCAAATAAACAAACAACCAAACATTAAGTCAAAAAAATATTAATGCAATTTGCTATTAGGCTAACAATATTCAAAGCTACAAACAAACAAACAAACAAAAACATTGTATATGAAACAGTGTCATAGGCTACTAGTGGGCGCTATAAACGCATAATTCGTTTTTTAAAAATAAATTAATTTATATTTTTATGTAATATTTATTTATTTTTGAGCAGTTACCGCCAAGCGAGAGACCGACGACTACACAATCCTTTTCCATACTGCGACACCCATTTTGATGTTTATGTGACTGGAGTGTGCTTCCTGCAGAGAGGAGCTCAGGCCTAGCTCATTTTCGCCTGCCGGGTCACCCGCTCTGTGTTTCAGTCTGAAGCCGCTGGCTGCTACTGAACCGCTTGGCTCTTTTCTCTACTAGCGAGCAAACCTACATCCTAGACCCAACTGTACATCCAGCTCATTTTTAAGGGGATTTATCACTGTATGTGCCCGTGTATCCAAAACACACCGGTCATTGGGGATTCCCAGCACCGGCTGGCCGGGTCTGAAGCCCGTTATAACGCTTTTTTCGAGGTTTAATCAGAGCTAGAAAAACAGCGGTGGTGGAGGAGGAGATTCCATATTAGGAGCACAGAGGAGAAGAAGACACCCCCCCTTGTGTGATTTGGAGCTTTCGGTGAGTGTTTATCTTCTTTTTACACCTTTCTTGCCGTTATAAATGATGCCCGCGCGTAGAGTGGTCACACAGGACTGTGGATGCGAGGTTTGGTCGTGTTATTGCGCTGTTTTGAACGTTTATTTTTATATTTTCTCTCGGGTGTGGGGGGATGGGCAGCTTCGGCGCGTGAGTAGGCGCGCGTTGTCGCGTGCACGTGTTCGTTCTCGTGCGTGGCTCGTGTTTTGTGAGCGCGCCCTTCCTTCCTGCAACTACTGCTAGCTGTGAATTAAAGTACTTTTAAATTTATTTTTAAACATTTAGGCGTGGACGTAATATGTGAAACATACGTCTCAGGTTATAATAGTTTACACAAAAAAATATATCAGTGTTTAAGTGTGATTAAGAAAACTTTTTTTTTTTTAAATTGTGCTTTAATATTATTTTATTCTGTGCATATTTAGACACTTTCCAGTCACTAATTTTGTTTCTTTATTTCCTACTTAATTTAAATACTTGACGTGTGTTCAGAGAACAGCTTTAAAATGAGTCTGTATTTGTAGATTCACCAGAATGGTTATGAAACAAAACTGAAAGTTGCCATTTTTTTTTTTGTCCAACAGTTGCACCAGTTGCAACACAATGATTTGTTGGTCACACGTATACGAGCAAAGTTTAAGTGAAGGCAACACTTCAACCGTGGTTGCCTGCACTGTAGAGTACCTTCACAAATGTGCCAAAGTTCATTGTATTTGTTTGTGTCCTCTGCTTTATTACCTCTGTGCCAGTTTGACTGAAACCTTACTAGAGTGCTGTGCAGCTGGTTGCTCCAAAGCCATGGGCGGTGTGGTGGGGGGAGGGGTGAACGTACACACACCACACACACACAGGCGCGCACACACACACACACACACACGCCCAGGAGGGCCACTTGCCAACCTTGTGAAGCACAACTCAATGACACAATGTACCAGTCCCAGATAAGCCTTCAGTGTCTGTGCTAGGAAGGAAAAGGCTGGTAATTCATAGTCAGTTTGTCCACATTTTGGATTCTCAGACTAATTAGATTAAGATATTTCTAGGTTTTAATGTACATTTTCACACCCTCTTACGTTTGTTGAATGCATGGCATTGTGGTCTGATTTATTTACAACAGGAAATGGAAATGCTAACATTTTGAGAGGTGCTGAATTCCGTATTTAATATTAGGAAGACTAGGAATAATACTGGAGCATAACACTGGAGCTTCTTAATGACAGGGTTGGGCAGTGTGGACAACAATCTGAATAACATTGCGTTTCAGTGTTACGCTTATTACATTTTTTTTTTACAAAGAAAAACATATGTTAGCAACACTCGCTATGCTGCCAGTGTACGTTATTAAAATATGTATTTGGAGGATATCTGGAAGGATATGCCGTTAAGTGCTCTGTCCTTGTCAATTCTGTATCATAACAAAGCAGTTTATTTTCTGATTGTTCCCATTTCCACTGTGTGTATGCTTTCGCGTCAGTCGGTGGAACAGGCGTTGTTGTGCCTCGGCTTTTGGTTTCAACTTATTTTTTACAACCTTTACGCAGCACAGTGGTCCGTTCCAAGGTGTGCATTGGAAAAAGAAACCATTTCCATATCATACAGTAGCACCACCTGCCTTTGGTATTATTTTGTTGACTTCACCAGCTACAATGATTAAAGCTTGCTGCTGACTGGCAGACTAGGCCGCCAGGTGGGTCCAAGGAAACGGCAACCGTCAGTTTTATTGTTGTGACAACAGACAACAGCTGTGCTGCAAATGAAGCAGTCACCTGTAATATTTGTAAATTTTGTTGTTGAAAAACTCTTTTTAATTACTTGAATTGTGACGGATGTACTGCCCGGCCCTGCAAGGAGTGTATCATCACACATGTTTTTTTTAATTTTTTTTTTCCATTTTAAGTCTAATTCATAGATCTGCCTCGGCCCCAGGGGTCCATGTGGGTTTGTGTGACGTAAAGTTCCACATTTTCATTGTCGGCTTATGTCAGTCTTTGTGGTATCATAGTGCAACTTCAAAGAGAGAACGTTTGGCGACACTTCCTGGAGGAGGTGGTGACACTGTTGATGGCTCTGTGTGTTACACAAGGACACTTTCCAAACAATGACATGTACACAAAAAACGTATAATCTACGTGAAACACACACACACAACCACCGTTGGAAAAACTGTTATCTTGTGCCCGTAATTACACACTGCAGATGCAGTGAGGGTTGCCACATCTGTTGAGCTCCCACTGTTCCTCTTCCTGAACATCTTTCATATTGGGAGTCTGTAGTTTTGGTCTTAGTCACGCTGAAACCGACTGACATATAACAGAACCCATAGTGGTGTTATTCTCGTAATAGTGTACGCCGATGCTGAAATGGGGACAGGTCATTGCTAATCATTCAGTCAGTTCCGTATTTTGTTTAGGCTGGGGTGTAGACCTGTAAAACTAAACAACGCCATGCAAATGTGTGTTATTGTTATTGCAACAGTCCCAAACAATGAGTAAAACTGTCCAGGACTTTCTGCCAGATGGGCCAGCGTCACATTTTGTTGTCTGTTGGAGCTTTGTTGCCGGAAGAGTTGTCCAGGAGTCTTCATGTTAAACTATTAAAGTGCGGTCTACCATTGATGAGGTGGAGGAGGCTGTATGTGCTCTAGGCCGGCGAGTGGTGTTGAGACTGATGTGCTCCGGTTGCTGCCTGCCCTTCCTCAGCGGTATTGCTGCATTAATGGCTTCCCTATCGTTCCCCCATACCACGATGCTGGCGAGGTCTATAACCAACCGATAGTGTGTGCTATTTGAGTACCAAAAACCTTTGCGGTGATTTGAAGTAAATTTTGTATCATTAACTCATTTCAATGGCCGTTGAAGAACCAAACTAACCTGTTTGGCGACACCAGGATCAACAGATTCTTTATCGGGCAGATCTTTTTAGCAACGTACAGTTGCAATCCATTCAGTGTTTGTTTGTTTGGTGCGAGTAGGTCACGGTCCAACCCCCCCCCACCACCACCACCACGACTGACATAATCCAAGATATGGAGCAGAGCAAGCCCTGATTGGTTGGTGTCCAACGTGCGCCAGGGCCAAGTTACGTCAAGCATTCATGACCTTGTAATTGTCTAATCTGATACGGCTAATGCGATAAATATGGTATATGAATTTGGTATTAATCACTACATGCATACGCAACAAACAGGTTTTCAGTAGTAGCACTATAAATCCCCCATTTTGTTAGGCCTTCCTCTGTTGACAGTACTGATTCAACTTCATGGTCACCCCGGAGGTTTTAGTTTGTGGCCATGTTAAATTATGTGGTGCTACAAAAGTAGAGTAAAAAAAAGCATCTTTCACAATGTGCTTTGTTGAGTTACTGTAACTTGGTAGCGTGCACCAAAATAAATAGGGACTGTTGCCATAGTTCATAAAATTACTGGGCTGGCTGTAAAGAAAACCCCATCACATACATTTTGAACCCTGCATGAGTGACGTGCTGTGTGTCACGGCTAAAAGATGCCCAGCCCGTGTCACGTAAGCCGAGCAGCGATGTTAGCGAGGCCTGTCGGCAGCAGCTCTGTCATGATGTCAGCTGCGTGAGTTATTTTAAGATTGAGAGAGTAAAAAGCGAAACATTCAATTTATGCAGCGCGAGCGCTTTGAACGGTTGCAGAAGTGTTGGAAACTCACACCAAGAACTTGGTTAAACACTTGCAGAACCATCATGGAAAGGAGTGCACGCAGACAGGGTATTATGAACAGCTCAGTACTGCCAGTTCGAGTGTTTTCATTAGACAGGAAAAAGCGCCATTTGGTCAACTGTATTTAAACGCTATGTAATCCAATGAGTTGCTTGATTTAAACAGTAGTATTGGAAGCACCAGCAGTGAGAAGTTTGTGCATAGTATCTTTGAAGGGTTATAATTCATACGCTGCATTTTGCTGCACGCAACAAAATACAGGCAAAGATGCATGGAAATCTAATAGCTACGTGGCATCCTGGGACCCGAGTTGTCTATGAATGACCTGACTGTACCTGACAGTCAGAGGTAATCTGAGTTCAAGCTTCACCTGTATATTTAGATGGAGGAGAAAAGACGTGTGTGTGTGTGTGTGTATATATATATATATGCATATATGTGTGTGTGTATATATATGTGTGTGCGTGTATTCAAATGAAGTACATTTAAGTTCTCTTTGTATCACACTGTCAATGTGAATGGTCATAAATTAAGCGGAGCAAATGTTGAGCACAGGACGCAGGAATATGGTTGGCTACAGAGCTGGCAGCTGAGTCACGTTATCTGCGCAGGGCACATTGATTAGATGGCCTTAATAAATCATAGAGGAAGTGTGGTAGAATAGTACGGTTATGTAACCAGTGCTCTGCTGTTTTGTGAATAGGAGAGGGAAAGACAAAATGGACTGAAGTGCAGCGAGTGAAAATGTCTCCCTCAGCTATGGACTGACCGACATGATATAAAAGACAAATATGGAACTCCTCTGGATCGTGTGCACGTGACACACGGCGAGAAATATTTGCCATAGTTTGGATTAAGTGAGACCTGACTCCAAACTTGCTATGTTTACAGAGACAATATTTCGTCAGCCCGATCACTCTGTTGTTAACTCTTTACATGGACGCTAACATACATTTGAATTTTTCGGAAACGTAACAAAAGAAAAAGAGGACTATTTTCCCCCAAATGCACCGACTACACTGAAGTCACTGCGGCTCAGTGTGGGATAAATGAAAGACTTCTCTCATCTTATTTTGTCTTTTCAACCATGTGTCCGTACTTTCTGGAAACCCGAAGAAACAGATCTTTGGAAAGCAGATGACTGTAAGCTCATGCAAACATTTGAACTTTGTTGTCATTAAGTTAAAAGTGGTGCAGCATGGTGGTTGTAGTAAAAGCCCTTGTGGGATTAGTCCGGGAGCTCCCGCTTCCTCCCGCAGTCCAGAGACATGCTTGTTGGGTTTATTGGTCGTTCTAAATTGACCGTAAGCGTGCATTGTTTGTCTTTCTGTGTTAGCCCTGTGACAGACAGGCGACCTTTCCGGGGTCTCTCGCCTCTTGCCCAACGACAGCTGGGATAGGCCCCAGCACACAGTGACTCTGGAGGACAAGCAGTAGTGGATAATGAATTAAATCTCAAAAATCTCATTCCCTACCAGAAGTCTGGCAAAAAAAACTATAAATCCAGCTCAAACCTGTTTAATACATTTTATACGTAACTCACGGTCATCAAAAAGCCGTTCAGAGAACTGACGTTGTATTGATTGTTTAACGATAAACTGAACAGAACAGTTTCAGTATGGTTTTCAGTTGGATAGTGAAACTGTGTCTGTTATTTTCACAGAAGACATTTTGAGTTATTGACATTGTGGGTAGAACACAGTTGAATTCATTAGGACTGTTTCCCGCGTAGAGGGAGGTGCAGATTTTAAGGCACGCTGGTTAATTAAGGTGGCTTATTGGGGCACTTAGTGGAACCGAACCCTCGTTAATATGTTTGTGGATGCCTGTGTGTCACAAGTCAAAATATTAAACATGAAAAAAGTTATGTTGTTTTAAGGTATTGACTTAATGGCCCAGTATCCACATCTGGAGTAGTTGGAGCTTGTTTGCAGTACAAACTCCAGCTCAGAGCTGCCGCCCGGTATTACATGGACAGATGGTAGTGAGTTCATTTCTGTTCTGATCAGGTCCTGGCGTTGTTGCTCTGCGTGAACTTGTGGACAGCGTTTATGTAATATGGCCTCTTTAGGCCAGTTGTTAAGTATATAGTTAATTAGCATTAGAGCAAGAGGTAGTTTGTTTGAGTTGGCTAGTTGGCTTGGGGCGTGGATGGGTTTCCTCTAGGAGTATTAGTACGTCAAATGAAGTCTGGTATACACCTGGGTCTTAGTTTTATGGTTGGATCTGTTACAGTACCTGAGAGGAAACTAAATGGATGCGTAAAATAATTCTTTTTTTTGTAGGAATGCCTTCTTATGAGCAGGATATCGCTTGCTGAATTACTGGATCGATTTAATTTCGATTCACAAGGTCCTGATTATATTTGATGTATTATTATTATTATTATTATTATTTTAGTTATAAAACTACTTTGCTTGGTCATGAAAGACATTTTCATTTGTTACTGGTGTCCGAAATTTGTGGTATTTAACCTCTAGTTGGTACATTTTTTCATATGGTTTTTCCTTTGTCCTGCTTTTCTTTTTAACTCTCTTTTTAATGCTGCCAGACATGAGCTTTCAGGTCCGACTGTGCTCAGTTGTACCTGTCGTGTTATGTTTTGGATCTACCTCACACGTGGACTAATCTCATTGTGTGATCTCGTAAGACTAGTCGTGCTAAACCGGTCACGCAGAGGCTGAAGGAAATGTTACGTGTTTAAAAATTTTATGAATCAATACATGCATCCTTGCCAGAATACGCACAAGCTGCCTTTGAGATATCGATGAAATGATTGACGATGAGTTCGCTGTATGTAATTCCCTCCTAAGAAGAGGAAAACTATCAGCGTTAAGTTACATGTCTTCTAAATAATGTCTTTGTCTCTGTCTTTATTTATCTTTACGAGCGTAGATGCGCTTTCAGACTCACATTCACATACTCACACACATTCACAGACTCACACAACGAACAGCACTGTTGACAAATGATGTGACAAGTGTTGTTTATGTGCATACACAGTGTGTAACTAAGATCAGATCCCAAGTCGCCGCCTGGACTGGTTTTTATCATAATATGTGTCAGGTATTCCATTGTTTAGATGTCATTACGAGTTGCGTTTCAACTGAGAATGAGATGAGATAATGAATAGTTTAATCACTAATTATAATAATGTGGACAAATTTAACTCCACAACTCGTCAGGTGATGTGTTTGGCTTCGTCACAGTCACTCCTCCTCGCAAATGATTTGATTCCACTGGCAGATCTTTGCTGGAGCATAATCAGTTCCCAACAGAGCAACCCCACACCAACTTTTCACTGCAAAAATCTTGCGTGTGGTGACACTGGGCGATAACTTATCGCTGACGATTTATTACCAAATACAATTACCACAATAAGAAATTGCCATCTTGCAATAAATGTGCAAGTTGATGGCGTACTCACAACAGTAGCCCCACCGTGGCCAAACGAGGCCACTCATTAATAATATAGAACTAAAATTAGAAATATAGAATCATATGGTGGATGTGGAACACACTTGTCCTATATGCAAGGTTTGCAAAAAAAGATAATGGCTAAAGATAGCAACACAAAAAAATGTATTCCACCACCTGAAGTACAACCGCAAGCCAAGAGACCAGAGACCACCAGAGATTTGACTGTGCTAACAAAGTATCATCTCAGTGCACAGTGTTTGTTTGTGGGGCTCTCAAGACAGAATGCAGTGACAGATTGTGTCAAAAACATGAATTGGAATTGTAAATTTTTTTATCATGATTTTTTATGGGGGAAAATTTTATCTAAATTTTAGCCCGTATCGCCCATCCTGTGTTGGCTGGCTTCCAGGCTAGTTATTATTACCATATTCGTGAAGTGTGGTTATACATGCTGCACAGTGCTAAATGGGTAGCTCACTGAGTCGTGACGGTGTAGGCCAGTTGTAGAAATACAGAAAGAACGTGTGTATTTAGTTCCTCTTCACTGCATTTGTTCAGAGAAAATGAAAGAACTATTTTCTGATTTGTGATGTTTTAAGCGGTCACACGCACACACACACGCACACGCACACACACACACACACACACACACACACACACACACACACACACACACACTTGCATACCGCATGCACATTTAGGCTTGCATACATGCGTGCATACATGTGCTCACTCAAGCGCTCACACACTTGACAACAGTCACATGATGTGTGTGTGGAAAACCCTAGGGGTCAAGTTCAGCATAGTGAAGAATGCATCAGCCGCCCTCCCCCCTTCACTTTGAAGTTTACAGGCCTGCGTCTCCTTTTTCCCCGTGCTGCAGGCTGACCCAGGGTGATTATGTGTACCCTGCAGCCTCCGCCCAAACCTCTGGGGAGTACACACTTTTGTTGAATGAATTAGAATGCTGAATAACAATCAGCAATCAAGATATAATTCACAATTTAACATTAAGTCCTTGTAATAATGACTCGATGAGAGGGCAGAATCACTGTCTAGTTAGTGACTGAGCCATCGTCCCAAATGAGCTGTTAAAAGACCAAACAGGAAACATTTCTTTTCTTTCTTGTTCCATATATGTTTTAATCACAGTTTAAAAGCTGCACAAAGTCTAAGGCATTGTTAATATTGGGGCATGTTCATTCTTTGTCTTGTGAATTACTTAAAACAAGAGCTTGTTATTTACTTCACTGGTCATAACTAAAGTACAGCTAGACAATTTTTTATTTTTTTATTTAAGCTGCATCAAAACCACCAATAGCTCTGGTTTTAAATACCTGCAGCCTTCTTTTTCCCCCTCTTTTAATGATAGCATTGCGTTGGCGCAGCAGGGTTTTCTCTGTAAACGCCCGATGATTGAAGATCTTAGCTCGGCTTATGCCTCAGCGCAGTCCAACTTTATCATGCACCAAATGGCATTGGCCAGTCAGTACACACACACACACCGACAGGACAGGTACACTAACTTATCAGCATAGTAGATATGGACAGCTCGGCAGACTTGTTTACGTGTTGCTCTTTTTCATTTTGTCAGTATAGGAGTGGATGACAGATTTCAGGCACTCTAGGCTACAATGTTAGCACTGTGTGAACACGTACTGGCTATTTTTAGTGAAGCGGGACTTTACAAAACAATATGTGTCAGGTACCGATTTCGTCTTTGCTACATCTGGGAGTGCAGGAAGCTAATTTCAAAGGTTTCTGAGCCTATGCAAACGGTAGCTTTTTAAACGTTTCTTTGGAGTATAGCTGACAGTAGGCCATTTTGCTAATTGCATTAGTGATCTCCATCTGGGACAACCTCCTAGGCTAAACCATCAGTTCACATTACTGTGCACATGCAGATTCATTATTTGTGCTTCCATAACTGGGTTTACTCTCATCAGTGGGCATATTAGTGGCACCAATGAATCCCACTATTTGTATGACTTGTTTCTCCTATTCCCTTCAATGAAAGCAGAGTATCCTCCTCAACTAATTGTCTGCTGTTGGGTGTCTTTTCCTGGCCTCTTAAAACCATCTGGTTGTATGACGTCTTGCTTCTTGCTTGTACCGTGGTTTCCTGCTGTAGGTCCCTTCACTACTTTGACCTTCACCTTAGATCTTGTGTTTTTGTATTCTTCCTGTAACTTCAATTCAGATGTTGTTTGTCCCATTGGACTGCATTTCCTTGAGCGCTCCCTCGTACAGCAATGGCAGTCAGTTGCAACTCGAAGTCCCAAGTGTCTCTGATTGGTCCACAACCATTGTATTTGATAGTAAACTGACTATAATGGTGACTTTGCTCATTAGCTAGTAGGAATGCACCAGTACAGTTCTGGTCCTTTTCCTATTTGCGTCGTTCAAGATTAGGTCGACCCGTCAACACAGGTGTACTGAGTGCAGATTTTATCATGTAGCATGAATAAAATGTTCAGCATCGTGTTGCTTGCTTGTTGTCAGGCACGGTTAGTTTTGTCATTACATTGTGGATATATAGCGCTTTGCAGTCACAGTGATACATCTACCCATTCATTTACACAGGCTTACACTGACGTTGCTTTCTGGAAAACCCGCTCTATTTTCTGAGCCACGGCTGCTTAGACCCAACGTAGAAGATACGAAGATATTATTTTCCTGAGGGTCATTGTCATCCAGGTGTTAAACATTGTTCGAGTAGATAACGGAAGAAAAACTGTAGTAAAAAAAACATCCTGTTTGCTTTTTATAACCTCACAAAATGACTGTGCTAAAGGTTACTGCTTGTAGATAGTAGGCTAGTTAGCTGTCCAAGGAAATGTTTCCAATGGCTTATTCATTTGCTCTGTGGTAATGTTTTTTTTTTAATAAAAAAAAAAAAAAAACGTGCACCCTTTAAAGTGTCGTTGCCATCTGTCACACCTTCTCATTGTTTCTCTTACATATCGAAACTTTTTGCCACCTGTTTATATAGAGGGCAAGATTTTCACATTTAGATCTGATGGAGTACACCACGTGACAGTTGCAAAGCCGATATCAGTAACATACAAACAAACTAATTATGAGTACCAGAACATGAGGATGTCGTCTTACGCAGTTTGGCCTTATTGCAATATGAACTTCCACTTTCCAATAACAGCTGAGGCCCAAAATGTCCGACAGCCGGTCTGCGGTAGTAGCATTTTTGTGACTTAGATTTAATATTTTGCTACGCATGGTTTGTTCCTCTGAGGCAATGCTTTTGTACTTCCTGAGAGAGAGAGAGGAGCCAAGGTGCGTTTAACTCCAACTAAATGTCGTGGGATCTTTGTAGTGCTCTGATATATTGTGTTTTATCATCATCTCGGATTGTACTGGCAGGCTCCGTGCGGTTCCAGAAGTTGATCTGTTTTTCTGTAATGCTGGTTTGAATCGGAATGATCTGTCATTAGTTGAGCGTGGCTCATACAGCTCTGAAGTGACGGCTTTAAGAGAAGACTGATCTCCTCATAGATATTTGGCGTTAACATGGGTTTAGGCATATGACCCATGTTTATAATGTGACATTGTTGCTGAGTGGCCCTTCGGTCTATAAAGCTCCCGTTAAATTTAATGGAGCAGCGAGTCTAGAGATTTAAGTGGCAATAACTTGTCTTTAAATAGAAAAGGACAATGCTCTAGGGAACTGTCAAAATGACTTTAAAACAAAGAAAAATACCAAATTTACCTCCTGGAAACTTTGATTTATTCTACTGCTCGACTAGTTGCACTTTACTAGGTTATCTTTGCAACTTATGGTCACAGTAGTGGATGTATTAAAAAATCTGAATCAAGATGGCAACTAGAGGTCGGCCAATGTGGAGTTTTTGGGGCTGATACCGCCTTGGCCGATTTTTCTGAGGCGATATTTGGAGCCGATAACTGCTTTTTCTCCCTCCTTTTACATGATAAAAATGACACATGATGTTACAAGTCAAACAATTATTGAACTCAAAGTATATTTAACGTTCTTATGCACACAAAATAAAGAGGTAAAAGGAGGTAGAGTACAAGCATTTTCCGTCTTTCTGCTGCACACACTCTGCTAGTGGGGGAGGGGCAATGTATGGGCTGCACGGGTCCGCAGCGTCTCCAGTTGCACAGGGCTGCCAGTGGATACGTCGGTCTGTAAATCTTGCTGGAGAAATACATATATGTATATATATATATATATATGTATATGTCGACGAATGTACCCGTGTATCAGCTGTTGCTGATACCAGTAATATACACAAATATCAGCCTGATATATCGGCCGGTCGATCGCTAATGGCCATCCTGTCTTCTACTGTTGCCCCCTGCAAAAGAAAGGAAAAACAAAGTCAAGAGGTAGTAACTGATTTTTCAGTCAGTGTGAGTCACTGTTGGTATCCTGCAATATCAGTGTGGTGACTACACAAACACAGCAGTGCTCCTGGGGGTTTTGCCGCTGCAGCTATAGCTAAACACACTGGCTGTGGCTGTCCTACCCGGGATTGATCACACAGCCCCGTGGCAAAGCAAAATAAAAACTGCCAATAAAGACAGGTGCTTTGTGCTGTGTCATGCTGTCACGCGAAAGTAACGGTGGGCACAGTAGTAAGGGTAATACGAATTGTTCGCAGCGTTGTCACCGTTTGTATGTTTCATCAGACTGTATAGTAGAACTGACATACTGGGATTTGCACATCAGCATTCTTTGACAACAAAGCCGTCAGCAACAAAAGCACACAGCATCACACAGAGTGCTGTATTTAATAGACAGGCTTGGGTACTTGATGTTTTGTTCCAGCTCAACCTTGTGGATTTCTGGGCCTGATAGAATTTGTGTTTACATTGTCAAACCTTTTTTGAATTTGTAAATGAAGAACGATATAAAAAAATATATCGTTTCGTGTGCTGAGTTGATGTTTTGGGTTGAATTTATGTTTCCGTTGTCTCAGGCTGATCTCTCAGGTCAGTATTTAGTATAATCTGAGCATTTCTTATGAATTGGTGTTGGTCAAGGCAGTTCGTTTGAAATCACAGGGCCTTGGTCATGACTCTTTTTGAGAATGGGTGTCTGACTGTGTTTTCATACACCCTTGTTTGGCAGCGGTCTTCTCCCCCAACTCATGTGGCCACTGGGTATAGAAACTACTTGACAAGTCAAACTGTTCCATTGTTGACACTGATATAAGCTGCAATGGATGAAAACAAGGACTCAAAATTCTCTAATCCCAAAAACCCAGACTACCATGAGAGCCAAGCTGTGGTATTTTGGCAGATTGACTTTGTTGACTTGGTGCTATGTTTTGTCAGAACTGGAAAGAAAACCACATGTCGTTTAGTTGCTGACTCCACTAATCTAATCTAACCAGTTAGTTTCCGTGCCTGTCTTCCTTTGAACTTTTATCTAGCTGGAGCTGAGGGATCGTCAGGAACGTTGTTTGTATGAGTCTATAATAAAATGAAATATGCGAGCAAAAGTGATAAATGGTTTTGCGGCCAGCCCACTCTCAGCCGTCCCTATATAAGTCTGTCAGCGTTAATCTTTCTCTGTTTAAACTTCCATTAATGAAGGCGGGTAAAAATGCAAGCGCTTCACATTTCATGTTTGATCAAAGAGATGAGCGTTGTGACAGCCTGGCGTTGCGCGTCCTTTTTATTTTACCTGGCATGCCAGGGCCACGTCCTCCGGCAAGCCCACGGTAACCTTCACCGCTCGTTCCGAGCCACACCCAACTACTCCTGTTTGCTTTCTTTGTGGTTATCGTATCTGCCTTTGCTCTGCAGCCTCACCAGCCCTGTGGAGAGGCAGCCGAGACAGGATGAAGGGAAAGACAGAGGAATCAATGGAAACAATGAGTAAAAGGCACAATACACAGAGGAAGTTAGGGTCAGGGAAAACAGAGAAGGAAGCGGTGAGCTAAGAGAAGGAGCTTGAAAAAAATTCTTAATGTTAGTGATTTCCAATGCGCGGTATTATGCAATCCGGCAACACAACAGCGCCGTAAACTTCAGCCTTAATAACAACCACAGAGTTGAGTTGCAGTTTCATTTAAAATGGGACAGTATAGGCTTCACAGGGGTGGTGATGACTGCAGAGCACAGCAGTGTACTGCTTTACATTTTGATAAAAGCTACCAGCTGCAAATGCGTGCGGGGAACAAGCTCTACCGATGCGTTGCTGTCGCCCTCTGTTCTCAGACTGGAGACGTGAACCATTGTTCAGACGTCTGAATGAGTGTCAGTCACATGGTCAGGCCATTCAATCTCCACGTGCTGCTGGCTGACGCTTTTTTTTTTTTTTTTTGCCTCCAGTCAGGGGTTATTTTATATTAGAAAACATTTCCTGTACCCTGGCAGGTCATGACTGCTTGTCCCCAGGGAGTCGTGACCGAACTGAGGATCGGTTTTGCTGTAACAAATACACTGATGTGTAAATAAGTTATATATTTTTTGTTTTATTTATTTGAATAATATAACACGGCACGCATGTTGCTTTGTGCATTGATGTTTTATTGCCATTAAATGTGGTGGAAAAAACTATAAAATGGAAAACTATAAATTGCAATTTCCTAGACTAAACTGATGCATCCAGATAGCTTGGTAAACAGTATATTCGATTTAATCTCGCAGTAGGTAAATCATAGTGAAAATTATGATAAAGTACTTTTATTTTTATACATAAGTATCCACATGAAGGTTCACAAGATAAAATAATAATACTTATAATACGATATTACTCCATTGCAGTGCGACAGCCCAAAGATTTTCAATTAAAAGAACATTTACTTTCCTAATCTGGCAGGAACATTAGTGAATACAAATATGAAAGAAAATACACCAAAATTAAAATTTTGCTGAAATACATGTTCATATGTAGTGGTCCTACCAAGTACATTATATGCATTTTCTCACTTACACAAAATTGCGTGAGATGCTAAATAATTCTAATTTAAAATGTGCAGGCCGGCACAAATAAACCCTCCATTTGGCGGTCTGTCAAATGTGTTGAAGGCTTTGTATAGTTACAGTGGTGTGAAAAAGTATTTGCCATGAAGGTTTGTATTTTCTTATTTCCTTAATAGTAAAACTGAACTAAAATTTTAAAACATGCATTTCGTGTTTACTCGTGTTGGCTAATATTTAAATTTGTTTGAAGATCTGAAACATTTAAGTGTGACAAACGTGCAAAAAAAACGAGAAATCAGGAAGGGTGAACACTTTTTCACGCCACTGTAGAACAGAAACTTATGTTGCGAAAATGCACGAGAAACGCTGTGATGCGTGCTGTTTGACCTGTGTGTATGTATTTGCTTTCCCTTATTTAATTCAAACGTGTTTAACTGAGTTTTAAACTCCTTTTTGCAGGTTTTGGCTCATGGTACAAGGCCCTGACTGAAAAAAACGGTGGTGCATACAGACTTACTACTGTGGTGAGTGATCTACAGTCTGGTTGGCTGGAAAATATTTCTGCCTGTTCTCAACATTGGCCAAGCAGGCTTTGCTTTCAGATCCCGGAGCCAGTGCAAGCGCATAGATATAGTTAAGATGCACTGAACTGGACAGGGCTGGATGAGTCGTCCTGCACGTATAGCTTCACGCCTGGAATCACCCAAAAACGTATTTGAGACCGAACGCTTGTGAAGGACGCGTGATTCAGGTGGACAACAACAGAAACGGGTTCGAAAATGCCGTAAACACACAAGCTTCATGGTCATTGCTGCTGCTTTTGTAGCTGTGGAACACATTTTCCACTATGTCCCTTTTACTCTGTGTACTCTGCTCCTTTGACTGAAGAGAACAATAACTGAGTTTATTTTTGCTCTGTCGACTACTCGTGTTTGCTAGAATGTTTGAAGGTTTCGGTTTGACTTCCACTGGAAGACCATCAGTCTCTTCCTGTTTTGTACCGTTAAAGAGTCCAGCAGATTTCCTGTGAACTTTGCCCAGCGGTGCCTAATATACCAACCATGATGCGGCCCACATACGCTCCACGTCTCCTTGGTGACGCCTATGTTTGTTTACATTCAGGCTGTCAGTGTTTGGTTCTTCGGTCGAGCCGCGATGCTACGCAGTGACAGCTGCACACAGGGATCTGTTTGTTGATTAATGCTGGGCCAGTATTTTTGGGAGGTTTTGTTTTCTTCGTTGTCGAGGCCTCGGCTCCGATTGTTTGTTTCAACCATGACGCTACAACTCAGCACTGTAGCTGTTAGTCACCCAGTGTTGTGTGTGTTATTTGCATAAATAGCTTATAGGTATTGGTGCATGGTCACCAAGTATTTTTGCGTATAGCACAGAAAATTCTTTTCTCGTGTGATGCACTTTGGAAAAAGGGGTTCATCCTGTCCGAGGGAAACAAACAGCGACGAAACAAACAGAGGAGGGTGCTGGGAGTGTTGTTTTGTTTATTTATTTATTTATTTTTGTGCTGAGAATGGCATGTAGCTCAGCTTGCTTTGCAGTTAGCACTTTTGGATCAGTTTTCCTTTTCAGGTCCAGAGTGCAAGACAAATTACACAGCCAATTTGTTTGTGCCCTGCAAAAGCCTTCATCGACAACTACGCCTTTAATTTCACACTGCCTCCTAGCATTGTTTCAAACTTGCAAAATGTTTTTCATCAAGACATTAATACCACAACAGTCTCAGCCTCCATGCTTCTGGTTTTAGAAGAAAGCCTTGTTTCTTTACCGAACTGGCGTCATAGCTTTTGATTTTAGGATGTGCGTTTGTAATTGTATTAATACATCCATTTGCGCCATTTACACACAAGGCTGCTGTATGTAAATAAAGAAGAAAACGGTCTTTGTTCTAAAATGATTCAGCCCACTGTATAGATTCAGTGAAACGCTTAGCAGCAAGAATCTGCTTCAGAGTTATGCGTCTTGCAGAACGTGCCTTCCTTCAGAGAGCACACCACAAATATTTCAGACACTTCTCCAGTAGTGGGTCCAAAACAATGTAGGCATTCCACGCATCTTGCACGGGACTTGCGCCCGGCTAACCCAGAAGCTCAGTAACTTCTCCTACACCCTGGTCAGGCCTAGTACTAACATTAGTCCGAAGTGATCTGATTACAACAGATCAGCTTTAAGTCCTTGTCACACTCGGTTTTAAAACGCACACGTGTGTCGTGCTGTTGAATTAAAACAGTGGTCCTGGCGTGAGGACATGATACAAATAGTGGGACTTAAAGAGCTGTGAAGTCACTGGCTTTACATTAGTTATTTTTGAGACCTACACGCAGTTTAAAAAAATCACTCTACAAGGACAGAATATTTAAAGAATGTTTTTGAAAGACCATCTGTACTTTTCTCATTCCTGGTAATCTTTCAAGAGGACGTTGGTTGAGCAAGTTCCCGGTCATTATGCACTACCAAAAGACCATGGTTATAAATGTTACATGTGGCCCAGACTTCCTCAGAATGTGGTCTGAGTGATCGTATCTAAAATGTGTCCTCACTGTGTTTTGGTCTACGTGGAATTGCACTTTAAGATGGCCACCTGCAATCAGATCAGTCTGGACGCTTTTAGTTGGGTTTTAGCTGCAGAGGGCAGACAAATCGGAGAGAAATTAAGGGAATATTGGTGATAGATGTGGACATGAGGTTTGTAGATAATCTGTTATTGTCTCAACAGATCTCTAGCTGGGTTTTCTATATCTGGGAGCTTAATAAGTGCTGAGAAATAAAGCAATTTCTTACCAGAAAAAGTTCCATTTATAAAAATTGCTTGGCTTACAGGTCTGTTAGAGAACTTGTTCTTAATGTGTGTTGTCCGACTAGGTTAGAAATAAAATGTGGGCGTTGTGAACGTCCGCACTGGAAGGCACATTTTCAGACGGCGTCTAAATGGAGACGTTGAAATTGACTCATGCCACAAACGTTGCCTAATAAACGAAGAAAGAAGAAAAAAAAGAAGTAGGCAGCATGCAGAGTACGCATAGAAAAAGAAGTGTAACGTCCCTGTCTCCTCTTTCACTTCAGTAAAGCTGGCCAGTCACTGCACGAAGGTGGAGTGAATGTCGAAATGTCCATTTTGGGAATGAAGGAGAGCAGCTTGGACAGGTCATAATTCCACTTTAACAAATCACCGCTGCAGCTGAACTCCGGTCTCTGCAGTAGGTCCTTAAACCGAGTCTTTGGCATTCTGCTTGTGCGCTTTCTTGTTACGTAACGTGCACATACGCACTAATATAATATATGTGTGGACACACTATTGCCGAAAATGATGACATTTCATGGACAAATTCCAGAGGATTTGCTCTAGTGATTAAATTGGTTCACAGGACACTCTATGCTATGAAGTATTCTACATATACTACCCCAGTCTTGTTTCCATGTATGTCTACATTCCTCTTACCCTCCCGTCCAAACCATTTGATTGGCCTGGCAGGTCAGGTTTGTTTGGAGGTGTTGCTGTTGTTTTCTTGTCTTATGCAACACAGGCAGTGTGGATGTAGCGTTATTGTAACTGAAATATCTCTAATCAAACCACTTTTGGATCAAGTTTGTTCAGGGAAAATCAGCGGAGATAACCCAGCCCCAGCTTTTCAGATGGTACATCTGTCCATATGTCCTATTTGTGTTAAAGCAATATTGCAAGACAGTCTTAGGGGAATTTCTTTTCTGACTTGTCACAAATGTCCACCAGGGCGCTAGGGTGAGCTGAATGGATGAGATTAGATTTTGTTGGTGAAAGGTCAAAGTCACCGTGACCTCATAAAACACGTTTTTGCCCATGTCTCTAGAATTCGAATGTCTAATAAGATAAAATGATGAGCTGATGGCGTATAAAATTCAAAAGGTCACATTGACTGTGACATCACAATGCTCTGCAAAAAAACACTTTTATTAAATTCCTTCAAAGTCTACATTAACGTCAGCTGCAACCAGACCGGTAGACGGAGGCATAGTCGTCCTCTTTCCTTTTCTCGGGAAGCGTTTGCTAAATGTCACGTACGAGGAGTAGCATTTTTCAGAAAGGCTTTGTTTCCTACAGCCAATTAACTGTGGAGGGCAAAAACAAATGCACTACACGAACGGACGGAAAGATGTTTGTATGAATATTTTTTAAGTGGACCGGACTGGATATGATTTAAATTGAAAATAACAAATAACCACTTTGTCAGGCGCAGTGGACTCTGGCTGTGCAGCAAACTGCTACATGTGAGCGTGCTAAATTAACTTTACCATAGCCACCCTGTTTTTTTTTCATTGTCACCTGATTAGTTCACACCTTAAGTTCATGGCCCACTGTTTAGCTGCACAAAGAGTAATCTTATTTAAACAGTGCCTAAAGTAAGCCTTGTTTGTTTTCCCCTGCTCTGGAACATCATGCTGCTCCGGCAGGTCATTAGATGCTTATAAAGGTAAATAGAGTTCACCGCATCGTATTCTATTCCAAGACTCCAGACGCGCTCACACCCTACCTGCAGTCAGGTGATGGCGCCCAGCTGTCTATAAATTGGCTCATCTTGTTTGTCTTTCACACTACGCAGATTAATGACTTAAAACCAGTCAAGCCATTCATGTCAAGTGTAAAGCCAGTCATTCTGGGTTTGTAGTTATAGTTCTGTTTTTGTTTTCCTTTAACTTTGTCATTCAAGTTTTGACACAAAGTAGTGAACCCCTTACTTTTAAGCAGTGCACCTGTAGCATTATAGTTAATGTGGTGTCTAGCCTCATTATAGGAATTATAAAGAAGGCTTTAACTGCGACTTCTCTGAAACATGTGCCTCAGACCTGACCTTCTGAAGACATTCCTAAAGTCACCGGGATTCTTACTTAGGTGAGGTCTTCTAACCTAAGCCAGCGCGGCTGCTCGCTGTGAGATAACCGCCGCTGATTCGGGGGGGGGGGGCCCTCGTCGACCTGCTGAATTCAGATGGACACGAGCTGCCCGGAGCAGGTTTAACTACCCGTCAAGTGAGGCTTGCTGGCAGGGCCTACATGCAACCATCTGTCACCAACAGGCAGCTAGCCTCGCTGACCTCGCACAGGCCATGTGAGGCAGAACCAAGCTCGCCAGTGCAATCTGTCACTCTGAGAGACAGCTACTCTGCATGACTCACTTACAGTGTCTCCTGAATTGATGTCCGTAATGTTACACCCCTAGGCACCTGGTGGCCCAGCAATATCGGTGCAATTGTCTCTGGCGCATTGGCTTGATTGTCGTAGCCGGCCGCGCTTCTTTTCTGCTTCACAGAGCCATCACAGCAGGGCCAGAGGGGCGTCACAGTACACAAACAGCTGCCCATCCTGTTAAAGCTGTTTAGTGTGCCGTTTTTATCATCATTAACCCACATTCTTAGGATTAATTTGGGCTCAAACTTACATTTCAGGAGCCATTTAGAAGACGGTTCGAGCACGGAACAAGACAACGAAGATTACCTCCACCGTTATTTGTTTAGCATCTGAGTCTGGCCGGTCAGAGAGTCGGCCGTCTGGCCTGAAAGCTGCAATTTGTAAAATGGTTGTGTGATAGTTTTCTTGATTCCTTCTGTTACGTAACCCGTGGTACTAAAGCCACTTTAATGATGATACGCTGTGCAATGATATTCACAGATTTGTACTTAAATGCTAACTCAAAGCATATTCAAACCACCATAGAAGCAGAGTAAATCACCCCATCCCCCACTCGCTGAATTTCTTCCTGCTACTCTCTGAAAATAGACTCAAACCGTCAAGTCTCAGACAGAGCCTTTAAATAGGAATGCGCCCCATTTCCTCTGCACTGCTGTAGAGTAGAATCAGAGCAGCAGTCATCCCAGCTTGAGTCTCTGATGCAGAAAAGGCTTCAAACAACCTAAAACCTAAATGGTTTGAATTATGGGGAAGACGCATAACGCACGCATCAGCATGGAGTCACCGTTGATTTTTATTTGTTTCACTTTATACACATAGACGTTTAACCATTACTTAAAAGGAACATCCGATGATCTTTCCCCAGTCAATCACCATACATACATGAGACCATTTTTAAAAACAAATACATGAAATGCATTTTTATCATATATCTTCACTTGTTTTACTGTCGGCTGAATTTGTGTCAGTCATCTTGAATCTTTCTCCACCAAAGACAATCTCTTAACTATCTCTTCACATAAAACGCACTCAACCAAACCCTTTACAAACTTGCACATGTGTCACCAGTACTGTACGTTATCGTTTGCCCAAGGAAGTGTTGGCGGAATTCTTCGACGTTGAGTTCATCTCCACCGCATCTAAAATACACAACAGATAAGGAAGCAACGGCACCAACCTTGAACAATGAGACCGAACGCGCTGTAATCATCCGTAATGATTATTGCGATTGCAATTCATGCAATTGACACATTTATGAAATCGACGCAGTTGATAACCTCAGCATGTTGTCCCTGCATTACCTTCAATAAAGATCAGTATCAGCAGTTAGTTTGTAACACTTATGTAAGGCTCAAATACCTACAACATAACTCTTTATATAGAAAACGACTTGGCTAAAGACAGTTGAACAGAATAAATTGTGTAAATTGTGTAATCCACATGTGTAGTGCAAGAGCCTCAACTAAGCATAGACAAATAATTTGAGTCGATGAAAGACATCCGCTAAACTTTAACCGCGGTCACCGAGATAAAGAGGGTGTACATCAACTATTAGCTGGCGAATTTCTTTGTGTAAAAGCGTTTGACCTTTAGCTACTACACACGGAAAAGGCTTCGGATATGAGACATGCAACGCGCCGTGGAATACGATTAAATGCTGTTGACGGTGCAGATTTATGTAGACTAAACACATCCGCACGGCACAGTATCGAGAAGTTCTTTTGTTTTGTTCAGTTCTGCTGCGTTTCATTAGTTGACATTGTTGCTGTGGCTGTTACCCTTATTAGAAGTGTCAGACTGAGTGTGTTTATGGTGTTGACGTGGGCTCGGGCCGATGGTGGTTTGCGTTCAGTCTTCAGTTACCTTGTAAAAAAAAAAAAAAAAAAAAAAGCCTCTGTAGCGTCTTTTGCGTGAAACTCTACAATATGTGTTCGGGTCAAGAATAGATTTAATTGTTGCAAAGCATTATTTCCTACTGTGCTGAGTCGAGTAGTCGACCACATATTAGTCGACTTTACAAAAAACAAAGTCGTTGAACCCGTAGCATAACACTTGTCGATGTTCAGCAGCTTTCAGATTGATTAACGGCTGGAATGTAATTGTGTAGTGCATATAGTAGGAATATAGTAGCCTGTTGTGACTCCTCATTGTGCATTAGCGTGTATTGATAAACCATTCAATTTTTGTTGCATCTTTGATTATGTTTCAGTTATCAAATTGTGATATCTGGTGCTGCTCAGTAATGCTGATTTGATACGGGGAGGGACCCCGGCAGTATGATTTCTAACCGACGCGTCATGGGTGGGAAGCGGTTATATGCCTCATGGCGTTGATAGCCATGTCCTGATTACCCTTTGGTTACTGATTATCTTGTGAGTCTCTCCCGCCCTCCCTCCCTCGTTGAGCTGTGACTTAAGATTTACTGTACAGGCCAGTTTGCCACTGGCAGCAATCACACGGAGAGAGAGAGAGGGAGAGAGAGCGGGAGAGGGAGAGGGAATGGGGGAGGGAAGAAATGCAGAGACAGAGATTCCCTTCTCCTCTCCCATCCCCCCCTCTGTTCTAGCGTACTGTCAACACAGGCTCCTGGCTGCAGCCGTGGCTCCACAGCGCCACTGCAGTGGGCCGGCAGTGGCGGGAACTGTAGGTTGCTGTTTACAAACCCGTGGTCCTCCCCAGGCAGAGCTGCTGTCAGGTGGGATTTAAAGCATAGGGTCTGAATGATCACTCACTAAACCGTGTGTAGGTTTTTTTTTCGCTTTCAACAATCGCAACGGCAGATGAATTTATTTCTGCTTTGCCTCGAGCTCTGCAACTTGAATGTGTTGTGTAGTCATTACCACTGCCGGAAATATAACGGGATAAAATAATGCGTGGCCTCCAAATATTATTGCGTTCAAAAAAAAAAAAAAGCATCCGTTGGCAAATAATTAATTTATGCATTTTTGTATTGTTATGGAAAAGTCTCAGTATGACAGGTAGGCAGCAGTCAACTAACTCAAATAATCTTTGATTTTTCTCAGAAACATTTGCGTGTTTGTGTGAGTTCAGTGCTGCATTCTTTAAGAGGCATCTGCGACATCTCTTGGCCAGTGGGTTTGAGGCTAAATAACAGAGCAGGTGACTCGTAGAAGTAGAAGCTTTTCAGTGCTCCATTACTACACACATTGGATATTATTACATGTGCTAAATAAACTGTGTATCTAAGTTGATGCTATTTTATTGTGGAAGCAGCTGCTTTAAAGTACATGTCATGATTATAGGCTGCTTTATGTGATTTGTGCCTTTAATACGCGATGGACTCATTACACTGCTGTGCATTGATCCTCTCTGCCTTTGGGCAGGTTAACTGGCGTCCTTAAAGATAGGTCAGGACAGTGACAGAGAAACGAGAGTACGTCTGTCAGTTACAATGAAGACTCACCGTATAATTTTCTAGCACAAGTTTAAAGTGTCCACCAAACGTGCCATGAATTTGGTCTAACTTGAGGATGTTGAGTGGTAACTTTTACTAGTGTTTGGCGCTGAATCAATTCATTTTTTTGGTCTTACATTGATTCAGCTTTATATTCTGTTGTGTTGTGTCATATCTAAGCGGTTTGAAAGCTCTGGTTTGGGCTAGGGTAGGGTTAAGTTTTGGATTAGGGTTAGGGTTACCACCACCAAAAATATAACAACCACAACATAACGCAATGGAAAACGTATTTATTAGTTTAGTGGTGTACGTAGAATGTCGACTAGTCACTGATCACGTGACAAAACGCTTCTGAGAAGATGGGCGAGGATCCCAGTGGGTCATTTCAACAAACTAGCAGCAGTTCATCCAGTGTGTGGAAACACTTCACTATAGACAAAACCCATTCTACCATGACATGCACAACATGTCAGCCAGTCCTGAAATACAACAAACTCACTGCATCTGGTTGTAGAGGGACGGTCCAAATCCTCTCGACAGAAATCAATGAACGACTTCACTGAACGTAACAGAGAGAAGGAGGTTTAAAACAACAATTTGCTGGTGAACTGTTGTCCTTGTCAACGATATTAGTCCACAGGTGTCAAACGTACGGCCTGCTGGATGTAATTGCAAAGGCAACACTTAATTGAAGACATTCACTGCTGTGTTTCTTGTGAAGGGGTTTGTGTGTTTCGCACAGTTTTAGTTGAAGTTGTGGACATAACACAACACAGAGGCCTAGAGCTACGAGGAAATTTCACTTATTTTTCTTAAAAAAATGTCTGATTATTCATGACATGTTTTCTAAAACTGCAATTCATTGATTGTAAACCTTTACATAACGTAAAACTAAGGGAAACTTTTGGAGTTGTCCTTATTTCGAGGTTATTACGCTGTTGTGCTCCTGGTCTTGCTCCCCTTTAAATCAAACTTGACAGAATGTGGCCTCTGAACTAAAATGAGTTTGACACCCTTGTATTAGACCATTACACTGAAAAGGCTTCAGAGAAATACACCCTTTTCATAACTACGCTGCACTATCCTGTTATGTAGTGCTGTTAAATGCTATGCATGGTGTGGTTGCAGCCTGTTCTTATACAGGCTATACATATCTGCAGCAGACTTTACATTACCTCGTACTGAACTGTTTATTACTGCCCTGCTATGTGTGTTTTTTTTCTCCAGCGACGAGGACACATTATGTCATAAACAAACCGTGACCGCAAACTGTATGGGTGTGCTGCGTTAAAAAAAAAAAAAAAAAAAAAAAGTTGGTCTGCAGCTAAGATGTAAATGTTTGCAGTATGACACTGCTGTTAACTGGAAGTGAAAGCAGCCCGACAGCTGCTTATGATTTAATAATAGGCCTAATTTAGTAGAGTGTTTCCGCAATGCCGGGGCTTCATGGGCCTGTAGCAGCAGCTCATTTCAACGTGACAAAATGGTGCTACGTTTGTAATTCAGTTAGCTCAACTCATTTCATTGTTTTGGCTTCCCACTGCACTACCTTCCCCTTCTAAACTGTCGGCTTGCTGGCAGTTGTCTTTATAGAAAACGCAATCCTCTGTCATTGGAGACGGAGTCTAGGCACACATAGGAGTTGCTGAGCCAACGTGCCACCACCACCTCCTCCTCCTCCTCCTCCTCCTCGTCCTCCTCTGCTGTCTCGAGGGTTATGAACAGATCCCCACACAACCACCACGGCTGCCTTACTCTCCTGTGAAGGTGATGCAACTGGCCTCCGTGACTAGTGCGGCGCTTGCTGATGTTTTTGTGGCTCGACGACGGTGGATCAGTGAAAGGAGCAAAAGTTGCCACCGATACGGACACATTGACACTGTCTAGCTTCAGTGTGTAACTGTATCCAGTTGTTGCCCGGTTGCAGCGGCCAGTTTGTCACATTAGCATTATAGATGAATCGCATTTCCTTTTCTAATTTACGGTTTTAAATGATATAAGGCGGTAGCAACGCTGTGCGGTGTTCTACAGTTTACTGACATTGAAAGTAGGGCTGTAATGACTCGTAACGAAATCCATGTGCGTCCAATGCGTCATCTCGCCACAATGTTTCTGGTAAAAGCCCCTAAACAAACATCAAAAAGTAAAGGCGTGCATTAAATGAAGACCCAGAAGCTTGAACGATGCCTCTTGTTGCCAATAATTTTATCCTGAAGAGAAAAAATTACGACCAGTTTGGCTAAATGACCAAAACTGACCATGAAAAATAAAAGAAACAGTGGCACGCTCACTAAAATTGAAGTCGTCTTTTTGTTCTCATCAGTTCTCTTTAAGAAAAGAATTCAACGAAGTCGAGACTAGATGCTAGTCATAGTGCTAACTGCTATGCTGGCGTTGTTGCAGTGGATAGCGTCACAGTATGAGGGCTCTGGATTCATATAAACATGCATGTTTATATGAAGGCTTCTTCATTCATAGATAGCATGTTAAAATATGTTTAAAAGTAAAAAAAAAAAAATAGAAGTTGTGTTTATTATTTGTTGGTTAATGTAACTGACTTCTCAGAAAACAGTTGGCAGCTCAATGAAAAACATAATCAGTACATTAATAGACTGATAGATTCATTGATAATAAAATGATTGTGTCAGTAATTGTAAATTGTAATAAACTACATTTATTAACTCTGTCTGATCCTGATAACTCAGCCGGTCACGGCTTAGGTTAAATATTAAGCTGCTCCAGACTAAGATCTAAGAAAAAGAAGAAATGTAACTTGGCGCTCACAGCACCCAGGAGAGAGTTTCATCCACTTAAATGCCGTTAAATGCACAGAACATTTTCTTGTCCGGGGAGAAGCGGCCGTAGACTCCAGAGCTCCAGGCTTTACATGGCTGATTATTCTCAGGGGAAACGAGCTTTGAGGAACTGGCTTTCTGGGCCCCCGAGAACAACCGTTTAAGTTGGGGTTCACTATCTTTTTAATTCAAAAACAAAGCGGTGTCAGACGAAGATGTCACACTGCAGGAAGTGGAACAATCCAACTTCCTCTTTGTATCTATAAGTAGAGTTGTTGTTGTTGTTGTTTTCTTGTCAGTTAACGCTGGTGCATCAAAAGGAGTAGAAGTGGGTTGTGGGTTGAACAGAGACAGTGTGAGATGTGAAGACATCATGTGTCAACTGACCGTGTTTATTACCTCAGCAGTGCTCTTCATGTGAAGTGAAATTTGTCGCGTCGGTGGGTGTTTTAAAGATGATGCAGGTGAATCTGAATAATCAACACAGAAATGATCGATATCTGTGTTGCGCATAATGACTTCTCATTGCAGCACCTTTGCATAGACATAAGATACATTCTTGCCCATGTTATACTCGGTCTGGATTTGTAAAGAAATCGTAGGTATAGCCAGTGAGATGCACACAAAGCTGAGACAAATTGCCATTTCTGTAGGGGTGTTCTGGTGCTGCGTCAGCAGAGAGGCTCCACTCTGATAAACTGCACTCTTTCCATTCATTGCTAATGTTGTTTGAGTTAAAGGCACATACCAGTCACTATGTATGCATCTCGGCTCTTTATCTTTTTGGTAGAGCAGAGAAACAGTAAGAAATGCATCAACTAACGTTTAGTGTCAAAAAAGATGTTCAAAAAGCGTCAAATTAACCGTAATTCTCACAGCAGAGGTTCTCACATATTCATACAGTCAATAACAACAGCAGTTTGTGCTGGAGTAAGAAATAAGAAAAGAAAAGTGGACCAGTGAAACTCAGTGTTCGATAGCACCGTGGCTGGTTGATGTTATTTATGGCATCTTAGAAAAAAAAATTCAAAACTAACTCTCTTCTCTGGTCCTGTTGGAAAAGTTGTGTGCTGATGTTAAGCAGCCTCAAATGTCTAATGGTGCATTTCCACCGGCACGGTACAGTATGGTACGGCATGGCACGGTATTTGCGTGTTTCCAGTAGCACGTAGTACCTGGTACCAGGTCATATTTTGGTATCGCCTCAGCCCTGGTTCCAAGCGAGCCGAAGCGATACTTAAACGTGACGTCAGCCGACTGCCTTCCACTGATAGGCCAACGAGTGTCGTCACTGGAAGCGTCGTAAGCGCGCGACCACCGACCAGACTGTAAATAAACACGAGACTCGACCCCACCACTTTTTAAAACCCAGCCTGCAGCCATTATTGCACAATGTAAAGGCCACCAAGCTAGTGTAAGCAACCATTAGCTTACCCTCAAACGCCGTCTTTTTGCAGCTCGTGTTCTCTCGTCTGTTGTTGTTCGGGTCTTCCGGTTTTGTGCGTGGCTTGGCGCGCTGTAAATGACGTCACGGCAGTTTTGCGCGGACATGTTGTGACGACCCCGCCCACGTCGAGGAGGTACTATATGGTACTCGGTTGTAATGGAAACAGACCCGAACCGTGTCATGCCTTGCCGTGCCGCACCATGCTCGTGGAAATGCGCCATAAGGTCACAGTGATGTACAAGCAGAACTGAGAGAATAATTCAGCCACATCTGAACTATTAAGGGCGGGTGCTGACCTGAAAACCCCCCGAGCCTTTCACATCTACTTGAAGCAACGTTGCTTTTCTTTCTTCGGTTCAATTTTGAGGACACAACCATCTTTGAATGTACTCTGTGTGAATTTGACGTGGTGGTGGTGACGAGTCACAGATTTGGGCTAATAATGCTAACATGCTCTTGGATATTTGTACTTGGAGGTCAGTATGTGGAGAACGTTTGTCAAAATAAAACCCTCTACGTACTGTCTTAGATGCTTTTCCTTTTCTTAGATTTGTTTACCTTCTTATCCTTGGTTCATATTCCTGCAGCCGATCCACACAGAGCCTATGCTACTGCTAAAATGCTAGTTGTAGGCTACTCAGATGTGTTGAGTATCACTATGATCTAAAGGAACTTTGTAACTTAACGGCTCACGTTAGATACTGAAAAACTCCAAAATAAATGAATGAAAATCCTGAAAAAAAGTCATTCTGCAGAACAGAGGAAAGCCGTCTGAGTAGATGATGTGAAGGAGAGAGAATTGACGTTCAAAGAGATCCTGGTTTATCATGACACACGTGGAACAGTTGTGTTGATGCTGCCTATTTCCTCTTCACTGATGAACGTCTCTTTGTTTTTCAGGCTAGGTGAGTGTGTGCAGACCTCATGGTGTAACAGGAGTAAAGATGAGCATTAGCAGTGATGAGGTCAACTTCCTGGTCTACAGATACCTACAGGAGTCAGGTATCACTTTCATCTTTCTATTCATCATGTATTTGTCATTGCCTCTGTTTTTGAAGGAAACTGTGATTTAATTTTATCTTAACACACTGATAATTTCTTTTGCTTTTCTGTCAATCTGACTTCTACATCCAGCGTTACTGTGTTTGTTCATTATTTGCAAATTTCCTCCTTGCAGAGCTCGCTACAAAGATAAATTGGCAAAGTAAATAAATAAATTATAAAAATTACTCGCAAGCAAAAAAGTATGGATGATTACCTCACCGACTATTGTGAGGCAGCAACAATTTATTTCAGTTTAATGGTCAGACATATTTATGTTAGTGGAGGGTCAAAGTTGAGAAGCTAATTAAAATGGAAAATGAGAACAGGAGGATAGATGGATAAAAACGGAGCACATCTGGAAACTCGATGCTCCCACTCTGCTGTTGACACACACAGAACATCTCTATGTGCCCGTGGATGAGACTAGTCTCAGCTGTGCAACCACAGCTAATAAATATTCATCTTCAATAAACCATCACATATTGTTCCACCTCCACAGAATCAACTGGAAGAAAAGATCAAGACATGCCCAAACAAATGTTCTCTGTGCGTCAACTAAAAACTTATACAGCAGTTGTTCGTTGTTTTATCTACTAGATACTGTATCATCAATTATTACGAACTTGTACTGAAGCTTTCAATTTCAGTGAAACTCAGAAGTTGCAGGGAGCTTGTGCAGAGTTCCTGCTGAGTCTGAAAAAGTCTAAAATTTGATCTCAATCCCAATTTAAGGCCTTAAAACGTCTTAATACGAGCGTATTTTGCATTGTGGGTCGGTCTTAAAATACATTTAATCAAGTCCTTACGTCCATTATGAGTATATTAATACTCAGTATTAAAGACTAAACTGGACTCATCCTTAAATTGGCGCGTTATCCTGTGAATGATGAAGGGATCTTCGCTAATGTGTTGCCACAAAGTGCTTATTTGTTGTTGTACGTTGAGGTGATTATTCATTTTCATGACTTCCAATAATGTTACATTTACCAATTCAATTAATCATGACGGAGGCTAAAATGATCCACTGCTACAACTAACTACGACCTGTCATATTGTTTTGACCGCTTCTCAAAATATAGGTCGGCAGAATGTGCACGCGGTAATCACGCGTTAAAACATTAGACGGTGGCAGTTTGTGTGTTATCAGCACATTCGTTTTGGCCCTAAAATAAACTGAAGAAAATAAGTTCAGATTGTAGCAGAAAATGATTCCAGATTAATTTTATCTGCTGTTACAACGGTGGTCACGGTGCATAAAACCTTAATATCGCAATAAAAAAAACATTTTGAAAAACACTTAAATGCTCTCATGAGGTGGTTTGTCAGACGGATCGATATAAGAGTTTAACACAAAAGTGCAACAGAAACACCTTATTGGCATCTCAACGTCACGGGAGATGATGCAGGGCGTCATGTGACCAGTTCATTTAAATCTTCCTCACAGTGAAGTCTCGCGTGATAAGAATTATGGGATGAGAGTTACAGCTGATTCACAAAACACCTTTCAATGGAAACGAAGCTCGGTTATACTTTATCGAAATTTCAGAAATATCTTATTTCGCAAAAAACTATAATGGAAACGCAGCTAGTTTAAGAGGCCTCTCTGTACCGAGGTTCGGCCGTGATTAATTGGTAACATTTGACGTTTACACATCTGCTCTTCAACCTGCTGAACCGCCGACACACCCAAAGTTATATTTTTAGAATTTTAAATCTACGCGATTGTGTTGTTTCCCGATAACCAAGGAGACAAATGAGTCCACAAGGACATGTGAGCTAAAATACTACTGATAGATGGGTCTTAAAACTGACAGTTTATGGACGCGTTCCCAAACATTTTCTCGTCGACACTTGCAAAGCAGTCCGAGGTTACAGCATGTTATTCCTCCTCTGCTGCTGCTTCTCCTTCATTTGGTTTGATTGGCAGATGACAAACCGACTCACATGTGTATTACTGCCAACTACAAGATCAGTGTGGATCAGTGTATTTACAGCAACTGCTGCAGCCTTTTTTTTTTTTTTTTTTCCTCTAACATGTGTGGAGATGATACATTCAGTGCTCTCAGATTGCGATAGATAGTCTGAGTAATATCCTGTAGTTTGTGCTGTGCTATTGTTTCCACATCCTAAAGCGTGTGCACATTTGAGATTAGAGAGAACAATATGTGTGAAGTTTCTCCCAAAGGGTGATTGATGCGAGCTGATTTCAAACCTGGCCCGGATTTTAAAACGCATGTAGCCAAGCTTAAGGTCGACCGCTCAGACCTGGTATCTGTGGACTGTGCCGGGTGAGACTAACATGTTCCTTTATGACTGGAAAATGGAAGGAAAATGTTGGTTTTATGAGACAAGAATGGTAGTAATTCATGTTCGCGTTCTATCTGAGGCTGAAAATATCCACTGTGATATACAGTATGTCGTTATGTTCCAAAGAGAAAAAGTAAAAATGTACTCACTATCTGCTCTCCTCTCCCCTTTCTCCCCTCTAGGGTTTTCCCACTCAGCATTTACCTTCGGTATCGAGAGTCATATTAGTCAGTCCAACATAAATGGCGCTCTGGTTCCCCCTGCTGCCCTCATCAGCATCATCCAGAAGGGCCTGCAGTACGTGGAGGCTGAAGTCAGCATCAATGAGGTGGGACACGAACGGCATCACACAACATTCTCTACTTTGTGTTTTTTTTTTGTGTGTGTGTGTGCTTTAAGTTTCTATTTATTCTTGAGCCTGGCTCCCGGCCCAAACTCTGACTCGGCCAGAAAGATTTATTCTATCGATTGTGAGGATTTAGTTTGAGGCTGTTTGAGCCACTCTTAAAGGGTTTTTAGTCCCTCTATTCAAAAAATGCTCCGCCATGGGATTATCCCATCGAATGTGTTACTACTTTGTTGTATTTCCAACGTAAACCCGTTAATAACAAACAATTTCAGTCGTAAACATGAAAATTACAATTATTGATCAATTCATTTTAAAGAGATTTAGATGTGATATCACATGAAAAAGTTACATTTCCCTTATAAATATAACTGGTCCTACATTTGAGAACACGTCTTGCTTTAAATGTTGGTGCGATTTTCATGTGCAGGCAGCTTTAGATTTGTTAATAAAATAATTTTATTCAGTCTCATATTTCCGGTTTGGTTTTTATCTTTTTAGTCTGGCTTTAAATTGAATTTTATTTTTTTTTCTTTCAGTAATCACTAAATTATAATTTATACAGTTATTTTTATCTCTCTAGTGTTTCCTTAACTTCAAAGTGGTGAGGGCGGATTAGCATTTCCTCAGTGTTTATAAATGTGCATGTGTGTCTGTTTACGTGTGTGGGGGAGAAGGGGATATCTCTTGTTTCTATTGTCTGTTTTTTTGTTTGTTTTGTATTTGGGCTGCATCTTTTGTATGGAAAGCGCTCTATAAATAAAGTCTCGACTGATTGATTGATAGTTCCTTTCATCTCAGCTCTAACGAGTCGTGTCTCTCGCAGGATGGCACGTTATTCGACGGCCGGCCCATCGAGTCCCTGTCTCTGATTGACGCGGTGATGCCAGATGTCGTTCAGACACGGCAGCAGGCTTACCGGGATAAGATGGCACAGCAGCAGGCCGCGGCGTCAGCACCAGCGTCGGCCACCGGGGGCAGCATTGCCGGCAACGCCAAGAACGGAGAGAATACTGCCAACGGGGAGGAGAACGGAGCCCATGCCTTAGCAAGTGAGTGAGATGTTTTCAGACGGGAAGGATGGTGATTACCTGCCACGTTTACTTAGTGCAGGGAAAGTTGATGGTGTATTATTGTATTGTATGTATTGATGATCGTCTGACCCGTCTCTGAACTCTGCGCTCAGACAACCACGCAGACCTGATGGAGGTGGATGGAGACGTGGAGATCCCCCAGAACAAGGCCATGGTCTTGAGGGGCCATGAGTCAGAGGTCTTTATCTGTGCCTGGAACCCTGTGAGCGATTTACTGGCATCAGGGTGAGTCAACCATCTCCCTCGTCTGCCGGCCTCCTCTGACAAACAAGTGGAATGTCCGGCAAAGAAATAGGACCGTGCACGAGAAGGCAAACAACTGCTTTTTCTAGATGGAGAAAACCAGCTGTTCAGTGCCTCTTATGAGCACAAAAAAAATATCAACATTTCCAAGAGACAAAACACTTCTAAACATGTCCTCGGATAACTGCACGTTCACTTTGTTTGCACAACAAAACCCTTTTTTACAAAACCAAACCTTCAGATTTACAGTTTATTTTAATACGACACATCATCTAGTTAATATACGTGCAGCTATTTCAGACAGGCATCTGAAATGTGTTTGTGTGTGTTTGTGTCTCAGGTCTGGTGATTCGACGGCTCGTATCTGGAACCTAAGTGAGAACAGTACCAGCAGCTCCACACAGCTGGTCCTGAGGCACTGCATACGAGAGGGAGGACAGGACGTCCCCAGCAACAAAGACGTCACCTCACTAGACTGGAATGTAAGCGCACACACACAGACACGCAATATGAAACCATGTGAAAGCTGTGGGTCGACTTCATAACAGAAATTACTGAGCCGCGTTTTTTTTTTTTTTTAATGATTTTATCGTTTTAAAACATTGAAATGCATTTAACGTGCATTAAAACGATACTTAATTTGTATTTCCCATTTTACGCAAATTACTGCTTTGGTTTGGTTTTCCAAGTGTTTCGGTTAATGTTTGTTGTTCAGCCTTCGTTAAAGTGTTTGAGTTTACAATTGGAGAGTTAATCTGTAAGAAGAGAAACCCAAAAAGTCATTGAGCAACACCGAACAGAAAAACCACAGCTACAGAACCGTGGAAAAAAATGTGAAGAGAAAAGAAACCGCTGACGGCCTTCAAAACCAATATAGGATAAAGAAAACAGCGGTGGGTGATGATAGGTAGAACAACCTCGAAACCACAGCCAGTGACATGGGCAGCAGTCCAGAGAGCAGCAGCCGTAATCAAAAGAAAGTATTATTTTTTTCTTCACACCCGTCTGTAAATGTACTTCTGAGCAGTTGAATAGGAAAAACACATTGAAGTGCTTGTCTATGCAGAACTAAAGCCGCACTCTTGCGTAAACATACATCTTCAGGGTACTGTATGTACTTCTGGAGTGCACCGTGTGCCAAAAAGGAAATCGCAAAGGAACCGTCCGAGCACTGAATGTAACCGGTGAAGACATTTAACAGTGAAATGCGAGAGGGAACTCTTTCCTCGGGGTCAGCTGGTGGGATTTAAGTTAGAGCAAACATTTCTTCAAAAGCGTCCACGCTGATGGAAACATGCTCCTCTCTCAAAACACCAGCTGATGTTGATCCTGCCTGTGCTCATAACACAAATGCCGCTTCAGAAGAACAGGACTTAGGTCCTCAGTGAAGGTGTCCAGACAAAGGCTGACTTTTCTCCCTTTCCTCCGTCTCTCCGGCAGAGCGAGGGCACGCTGTTAGCGACGGGCTCCTACGACGGCTTCGCCAGAATATGGACGAAAGATGGTGAGATTACTTTGACACAGGGAACATTTCCCAAACTGGTACAAAAAGTATATATATATTCTGCATAGCCCTTTTTTTTTTTTTTTTTCAAATGCTAGTTGCCATGGGGACGGTGTTATTCTTTGTTGTTTGTTGCACATGTACACAGCCTGTGTGACACATGGCATGCTCAATCCAGAGAAAGGCTGCCACCCAGAGGCAGGTCTGGATAATGCAGTCAGGTGTTACACATTCTGTGATATGTTGCAACTTATATGGTTTTTAATATTTAATATTTTTTTCTATATGCGTTGCACCACAGGTAACCTGGCCAGTACTCTCGGGCAACACAAAGGTCCCATCTTTGCCCTCAAGTGGAATAAAAAAGGCAATTTTATCCTGAGTGCGGGTGTAGACAAGGTAATCCTGTCCTGTATATTAACTCCATTTGCTAAAGACCTTCTATCATTAATTGTCATGTACCTCTTTTACTCCCAATAACTTTGTAGTTGTTGTTCGCTCTAACTGTGCGTGTGTTCCTGACAGACAACAATCATATGGGATGCCCATACAGGAGAAGCCAAGCAACAGTTTCCCTTCCATTCAGGTACAGGAGAGTATTTTTTGGACTTAATACTCTGCTGTTGTTCTGCGTCCCACTAACATCCCTGTGTCCATCTCCCACAGCTCCAGCACTAGACGTGGATTGGCAGAGCAACAATACATTTGCCTCCTGTAGTACAGACATGTGCATCCACGTCTGTAAGCTTGGACAGGACCGACCCATTAAAACATTCCAGGGACACACAGTAAGTGCTTCATGCGTGTGAACAGTTTAACTTTAATGATTTGTAACGTGATGAAGTTTCGCCCTCAGTCTTTGGTCTAAATCAATGTAGACAAGTGTTCAGGGCGTGTTCCAGCATGTCTTCATCTTTCTCCTCCCCGCCTCCAGAATGAAGTAAATGCAATCAAGTGGGATCCCACAGGGAACCTGCTAGCCTCCTGCTCGGACGACATGACGTTGAAGGTCAGTTGTGTAGTTATTATCATCGCCGCTGCACTTGCCGTAGATGTAGTGCTGAGTCACAAAGAAACGCGTGGGTTATGAACGCACACTAGGCAGAGTTTTGTTGGACCGTGCCTGAGTATCATCGCCTCCCCTCCCACTCCACTGCTGGCCTCAAGTCAACCTGTTCCCTGCCAGAGTGCACTTACAATTCGAAATGTTAGGATGGAAAAGAAAAGCACTTGGCAAAGCACAATTCATGAAAACGTTTGCCTTATGTCTCATTCGTATTAGTCCACCCGACAGCCCCATTTTACCTTTGTCCACCTCTTCATGTGGACCAGACCAGGGTATTATTATATTATTATTACTATTAATCACACTAGTCAATCAAATTGTATAATTCTGCTCAGGCACAGTATGAATTTCCTCTTGTGAGTACAACCAAAGTCCCTGTGCACTAAACTGTTAATTTCTAGTTGAAATGAAATTAAAAACCCACCCGCTGCTCTTAAGCTGTTTTTAAACAGGATGCTAACCCCATAACTTTTACTGATTTCTTCTTAAGTATTTTTCCTTTTGGTCCTTTTGTGTTTTCAGATCTGGAGTATGAAACAGGACACGTGTGTCCATGACCTGCAGGCCCACAGCAAAGAAATCTACACCATCAAATGGAGTCCCACCGGTCCTGGAACCAACAACCCCAGTGCTAACCTCATGCTAGCCAGGTATGTGTGTTTATATACGCACAGCTCTGCCTCCGCTTCCTCCCGTTCCTCTCTGAAGGCTCTTTTAGAGAACTGTGGGGCATAGATACCGTAACCTACGCACACAGCCTACGCTGGGGCAAGTTATTTATATGTGTCAGACTGGCTCACTCTGTAACGACACCACCCGAACACTAGTCAGCGCTGTGTCTTTTTGTTTCTACTTCCTGCTTCACTTTCAACAATTGCGACTGAAACAAACCTCCTCAGTTAACGTCAGTGATCTATCCTGCAGCCAGACACTTTTTTTTTCCCGTCTGTGCTGTATATGTGTAACAGAGAGATCCCCAAAAAGGAAAGAAGTACTCTACAGGATTTTTGCCTTGATGTTGCAAATTCTTGGAGTACAAAGCCTATAGCAGTTTGTAGCTCATTGTTAACATCATTTTCTTCCCTCAGTAGCGAACTGTCGAGTTTGTGAGCTGGTACATTAGATTTATCTGACCGTTTCCTGGGCTTTTAGTTGTTCATTTAAACTTTTGAATCAAAGAACAAACCGTCTTTGTGTGCATTTCGTCTTCATTTCTGCACATTTGCACAATAAAGTCAAACTCTAGGTCCTGACTCACACTCTTTCCTGTTCCCAAAGTGCATCGTTTGACTCCACGGTCCGTCTCTGGGATGTGGATCGAGGCATCTGCATCCACACGCTGACCAAACACCAGGAGCCCGTCTACAGTGTGGCCTTCAGCCCCGACGGGCGACATCTGGCCAGCGGCTCCTTCGACAAATGTGTGCACATCTGGAATACACAGGTAGGGAGAGGACGTGCGCTTTGTAACTCACACTCCTGTGAGAAGGCTTGCAGTTGGTTTTAACGGAGATGCTTGTTGAACTAAAAATGCTCGTACCTCTGCAGACGGGAGCTTTAGTCCACAGTTACAGAGGGACGGGGGGAATCTTTGAGGTCTGCTGGAATGCAGCGGGGGACAAAGTGGGAGCCAGCGCGTCAGACGGATCCGTAAGTCAACACACACACACACACACACAGAAATGACATGAAAGGGCTTGTGTGTAACATGCTAATTTACAAATGATTCATAAGTAACAAGGGAGAAATTCATTCTCATATACAACAATTTGACATCCAGTATCAGATCCAAACAAAATCCATATATCAAAAGAAGACCCTTAAATCAATGGTCTTACAAATAAACACAAACCTGATATAAAGACGATGTAAATTCCTTCCCCTCTCTGTTCCCCATGTTTATGTAAAATGCCTTGGTTACCTTAAAAGGTGCTATAGAAATTCAGGTTATTCTTCTTCTTTTTATTATTATTATTGTTATAATTATAAGTAGTAGTTTATTGAATTGGGACAATCCACATTGATCGAATGCGCCGGACTCAGCACAGATACTAATTTTCACAACAACAACACAGACAGAGAAGACTTTAAAACAATAGACAACTACAAAACCAGACACAGATAGACAATGTCAACACAAACCAAAAAGGACACATACAGAGTATTGAAACAGACAATATTATGACAAAACATTTGACCCATAACTATAAAAAAAACATTAATGGACCAAGAACCCCAAAAGCATGTATAAGATTAAGAAATCTATTTAGGCAACATGAGTACGTTTGATTTATTTTTAACCAGTGTTTGAGATTTTTTTTTTTTTTTAAAAAGAAAGTAGTTGTTGCTGTTTCTGACGTGTGGTGTTAACTTGTTCCAGGAAAGTGTTCCCCCAAGACCATTTGGGAGAATTTAGTTCTACGCTTCGGTGCATAACAGTCACCTCTAGTTAGAGCTCTCGCTCTTAGTCCGTCAGTGTTTTTTTTCTCTGGATGAATTCATTCAGTTGTGAGGGAGGAAATTTAAAGCATTTAAGACTTTTAAAATGAGATGGACATCTATAAAGATTTGACGGCCGTCTAGATCAAGAATATTATACTTTTTTAGGACATGAAGAGGTTTCCTGTTTAAAATTTTCACTGCTCGACCAAAACCATAATATCAAATGTAATTGTTTGGCGCCCCCCTGTATTATGTCCCACAGGTTGGAAATCACTGGATAAAAAACACAATCCTAACATGTGTGTGGATGTACTGACTGTACAAACTGCACATGCCAGTTGATATAAAGTGTATGTAAATCTGCATCAGTTTTCTATCGGTCCTACAATGAACCTCTCGTCTCTTGCAGGTGTGTGTATTAGACCTTCGGAAATAGTGCTGCTGTTTGTTGGAAGCCATGGACCGACCATGAATGTGTACATAGCCAAATGACTGTCCCTGTCTGCCCTGCGTACTGCTCTCGCTTACGACTACGGCCCCGCCCACCGACAGACAGGAAGCAGGAAACAGGAACAGGAAACAAGCACCGACACAGCAGGTCCAGACACGGGGATGAACGGACGGACGAACAGACACACGGACGGACGGACGGATAAACGGGCAGATGGAAGCGCCCCCTTTCTGTCTGTGCAGACTCTCTGAGAGATGCAGAAGGGACGCCGCGAAAAAAGAAAAAACTGATAGACAAAAAAAAAAAAAAGTTACAGATCCGTATATGTACCAAAATTTGGAAGCTGTTTTTTGCTTTTTTGATCTTTAAACCATGCTCATTGTCATCAAAATGAAAAACAATGAAAAACGTGTTGATCTTTGTTACTAGTCGGATCTCGTTGTGCGGACATATCAACTTCTCCACCACAAAATAGGATGGCACTTAGTTTTTTTTAAATTTCAGATCTTTTGTTTCAATGTTTTTATATTTTTTATCTCTGGGGGAGGGGGAGGGGGAGGGGGGCTGGTCAGGTCCGAGGTTTACGAGTGGAGAAGTTCACACACACACACACACAAATCCAACACCTAACAGTTCTGCTAAACGGCGTCCTCATCACGAAGCCTCTTTTCCCCTCCGCTGTATTTCAGTTGGGATTTCCACCTGTTGAGTTAACTGCTGTTGTGGTTCATACGAGGTCGTCTCCAGACAACACGACAATAATGATGTACATCTAGATGCTTTAAAACCTTTGTGCACTATCTGATCTGGAGGCTTTCGCCCACAATTCTGCTCTCTGGACTCTTTCACCCAGTGTTCATTTGTCTGCTTATGAATATTAAATAGGCAAGAATCTCGACTGTTCCCTCCACTTCTCAGCTCAGACTGCATACTGTACAGTAGTATACCAGCAAAAAAAAAATACAGACAATAAAAAATACAATCTGAGAAATTTCTAATTGGATTGACCCTTAAATGTGTAAAAAAAAAAAAAATCCAAACACACAGCTCCTTTTCGGATGCGGTGAAAGAGCTCAACGTCCCGTCACCAGTCCAACGTTGTAGAGGCAGGTTTTAAACCTCAGAGGGCCGAGCCAAAGAAACACACGGGTTAAAATGTTGCTGCGTCTAAAAGGAAAGCGGAACGTCCTCTGTCCTAATCTGTAAAGAATTAACGTGCAAAACCAAAAACAGCAGCTAAATGTTGTGGCTGTTGTAGTGTTTCTGTTCTGGCCTAAATGGAAAAGAGCAGCTTTTAAAGACGGCGAAGCTGCGTTCAAGATCAGCACCTCTTTCTCTTTTTGGACTCTCATGCAGCTCCCTCATATTTCGCCATCGCTGACAGATGGAGCTGAGTGTAATTTTCATCTCTGAATGACGTGAATCTTCGTGGGATTGTCAGAAGGAAGGAAGGAAGGGAACACGTTCTCTGTTTCATTCTTCAGAGGAGCTGTTAAAAGCCTAAGAGGTTTCGTTTGGTGCAGGGCTCGGCCTTTAAAATCGATTTGTCCGACAGTAATGTTTAGATTCCCGGCTCACAATTCAAAAACATTGCATCTAAAAATGCCGTTCACATTTACCAGCTCATCTTTGAAAACCACGATTCCTTGGCTCCGCCCTCTTAGATTGAACTCAAACTAATGTCGTGAAAAGAACGTCCCTGGGAAATATTTTTATAACCAAAACTAGATTTTTTTAACTATTTTTTAATAACACGGCCACAAATTTGTCTGGCAGGGAGTGGAGGGCTTCAGTGCGACTCTGGAGGTTTTTTGTTTCAGTTTTTTGGTTGTTTTTTTCTTTTTTTTTTAACAGGAAGAGAAAGAGACAACACGTTCTCTGTGTTGCGCCCTCGTCTGATCGGATATTAAAAGGTACATGTGCGCCTGCGGGGCCCTCTAGAGGCGCTGGAGGTCGAAAGCAGCCACGCGGCGCCTTTCACGTGGCGAAAGGTCAAATGTAAAGTCTTCTCCCCTCAACGTGACCGTCTTGGTGAATTAAATCCGTGAAACATGAGCTGCATTGTCGGTGTATTTTAATTCATCTGCCCTCTCGCCTCCATTCTCGGTTCTCCACCTCTAAAAATCCCGCTCACGTTTATTCCGAAGGTCCCTGACGAGACGTTTTATACTCTTGTAAAGACAAATTTAAAGTTACATTTTTGTAATTTCTTTGTAGATCTGAAAAAAACAAAAAAAAAACAAAAAATGTGAATCGATGATTTATTGGCAGTGTTAATTTCTATGCTTGGTAAATTTTAAACATTTTGTTTTGTTACTTTGATGCAAATAGTAAAGGTTGACCCTGTAATGTAAAGCTCACCGAGCTGAGCTGTCATTCTGAAGGCACCTTGTCTGGGGGGGGGAAGGGGGAGGGAGGGAGGGGCGTCCACCCCTGGAGCAAATTACCACTAAATTTGTCTTATGTTTCAATAAAGAAATGTTTTAATTTTTATTTTTTTTTATTTTGCTTGAATCTCTCTGGATTGAAAGGGAGCGAAATCTCCCGACTCCTCAAACTCCTCTCAAGATTGTAATTTTCTTTTTCAATTGAGCCAAGAACTTTTCAGCCCCCTCTTTTTTCACAGCTGATGTTGGGAGTCATACAGATGTTTTTGTGAAGGAAGTTGCTCTGGAAGCAGGTTGAATCTCATTGGTTGAGTATGGATTTATATTTTTGCCGTAACTTAGCTGAGTGTGCATTTTCAAAGAACAAGTAGTAAAAAACAAAAAGTATTTTAAAGACAAATCTCTGCTCAATAACCGTTATTATAAGCACACATTAGTTAAGTGAAACCCTTGAGCACTTACAGGTTTGTCTGCACATTTGGCAGCGTGTTGGTGTGCTTCAATTAGACCAGATGGGGATTTATTTTTTAATTTCTGCCTCGATCTGACGCGAGATCACTCATAAAAACTTAAAACGTGTGTGAAAAGTGTCCAGTCTCTCAGCTGGGACGGCTGTAACTCCATACTCCGGTTAAATCTCAGAGGCCTGAACCAAAGACCTGATTCTCTCTGGTGACATGAGACTAAAGAGAAAAGCTTAATTTAAGAATCTCCTTCCAGAATCGGATTGGCCACAAACAAATGACTCGATTTGGTGTTTCAAGTCTGCGCACGCCGTGTTCTAAGCTTTAGTTTGGCTTCACTCTGAGGTTTAATTAAACCGAAACCTGCCTCCACGAGCGCCCCTGCTTCTGAGAAACGTTTGTACAACTGCAGATGATATTTGCCCTGTAATAAATTGGACGTTTCTACTACTGGACTAAGAGGTTTCATGTGTTCCTATTTAGAGTCCTGTGTTAATACAAATATCTCACACGGGCCAAGTCCATGATGATGATGATGATGATGTGTCCACGCCATGGTCTTGGTCTGTGCCACAGTTTGTCTGGGTGAACGTGGCCGAAGTCGCCGAGTCAGCCTTTGTCTCGGCGAGGGGCTGACGTTCTGTTTTTTTTTTTTTTTTTTTGGTTGTTTTTTCTGTTTTGTTTATTTTTTCTTTGCAGCTTGCATCACGTCCATCTGTCATCATTCAAGTCAGATCAGTGAAACTCAAGTCCAGAATAAAATATATTTTGATAAGAGTCTGGAGTTTTTATTTGTGTGTCCGTGCGTGTAGTAAGTAACTTTAACAGAGGAAGAGTCTCTGGCAACCATCAATCCGTTTTTATTCATGTCTCAAAAAACACAAAAATAATTCATATAATAATAATACTTTCAATGGCTTTAATAATGTGGTAAAACCGCTCGCTGGTGCTTTCTGTATTTACATGGCAGACTACAGTGAAGCTAAAGCAGCATGCTGCATTCGGTCCATTTCCTCAAACCAGGAAACTAAATGTTTCTTTTAATAGCTGCAGATGTTGCTGGGATGATACTACAATAAAGCAAAAAAAATAAAATGACAAATAAACCAGTCAGGCATAACATTATGACCACCTTCCTAATATTGTGCTGGTCTCCCTTGTGCCTCCAAAACAGTTTAGAACAGACTCAGAACATGGAGCTCCTGAGGGTATCCTAGGTAACAGGATGTTGTTATTTCTATCCTAAAGATTCTTGATCAGTTTGGGAACTAGAGAATTTGGAGGCCAGGTCAACACCTTTGTTCTGAGTTGATCCTAAACCATTTTTGCATGTGTGTCAGGCTGCATCCTGCTGGGGACGGCTGCTGCCATTAAGGAGTGTCATTGCTATGGGGATGGGGTGCCTGGTCTAGTCTGGGTGGGTGCTACATCTAAGTAACATCCACATGGATGTCAGGTCCAAAAGTTTTCCAGCAGAACAAGATGATCAATGTCATCAACTTCTCCTGTTGGTGGTTTTAATGTTGTGGCTGATCGGTGAAACTCTAAACTGATGTGAAGGTTTTGCTTGTGTGAGGAGGAACTGAGGAACATGCCTGAGTAAAAAAAAAAAAAAAAACGCACTGGATTTGTGGACATGCACGTGAGCAGACCACTGCGAGCCTCTAATCGCTGAGCATAAATAATCTTGACGTCTGTGTGCACATTTCATTTTCACAGTAAAGTGTAAAATATGGCTCGGTGTGTGCAGAACATCTCCATTGTAGACAGGAGTGGCTGGTGAGGCTAAAGGGAGAAATAATAGAGCGTCCCCCTGCAGCTGCTGCACCTCTGGACATGCTGTTACGCAGAGGAACAGTCTGAGGAAAGTGCAAGTGGCCACCGAAGACGCCGTCAAAAACCCATCACGCTTATCCTAAAAAAAAATGCATCTTGACTACAAGATAAAAGCGCTCACTAACGGGTGAGGTTTGGCAACGTGAACTCTCGACTAGTCCTTGTGTTGTCTGGCTGCTCGTGGATCAGAGCAGCATGGAGAGGTTGGCGGCTGACGCTGCTGCCGCCGCCGCTAAACTCCCGGTCAGATTGTGGACGTGCGGCTCCTGCATGTGGCTGTAGAGGTGGAGGTAATGAGCTACGTCTGCCAGGGTCTGCAGGACGTCGTAAGTCACCGCAAACAGGAAGTAGGTGGGCAGCAGCCAGCTGAGGCTGAACACGCAGTCGCCCACTGGCAGAGGGACAGCGAGGTGTCTGGATGGAGAAGGACAGAGGTTTTATTTTATTTTATTTTATTTTTTTTGTGTGGTTTCTTTTATGTTTGTGATGTAGCTCCACTGAAAGGCGACGCATGAGTACTGCCTTAATATAAGTGTTACTCAGATTATTAGGAGAATCATTAAGAATTAAAGTTGATAGTTGAGCTAAAAGTAGTTTAGTTTGTTTTTTTTTTTTTTTATTTAAATATACTGTTAGCCTGTTGTAGTCTGAATTAGCAGAATTACCAGCATACGAGTTTGGTAACAAACTACTTTGATTTTGCTATGGGGTGTCCAACCAATACATATATATGTATATTTTTTTTAAATCTGCATGTAATTGAATAATCATACAAACAATTGCAGACATTTCGTATTAAACTCCAGGATGAAAAGATGATTTATTTATTTATTTTTTTTTTTGGCTGTTGTTCATTACGTTACCACTTTTAAAAATGGTAACGTAACTTTTCTAGTTAGGTCAACTCAATTACTTCAGTACAAGCAACACGGTTTGCCTTGTCGTCTACAAGCTTATTTAAGTTAAACTTAATTTTAATTGTGTTGAAATAATAAAACATAGCGCTTTACCATAGATGAACTACCTCAGTAGTCACAGCTGCCTTGGGGCAGACTGACAGAAACATGGCTGCCACTCCACCCACCACCAGACACAAGGGACAGACCAAGGACAGGGCGGAATCGAGTTATTCCTTCTAGTTAACTTATTTCTTTTCCTTTCATTCTACTACTCCTGAGACCCTGCGTCCTCATGTGGGGACATTAAGTTTTAGGTTTTATTGCAGCTCTTTCTGATTCATTTAAACCAGTTGTCCTCATTAGTGGATGCTTTAGTCTGCCATCTAGTGGTAGCAAAGGGTCTTTAAAAACATGACAGACAATCACAGGACGAAAGTGGACAAGGAACAAAACCCCATCAAATTCTACGGTTGAAACTCATTTATTTATGCTTATTAATGTCTCTAATTAGCAAGTACGTTGGGACTTCATTGTTCACAATTCTGTTTTTTCTCAACCACGTTCAGGTATTAAAATAAACAGTTTTAGATTCTGTCACACATTGGGTGACTTTATTATAATATAAATAATGAATTAATCGCAGCATCCACATATGAGGACATTGTTTGTTTTTCAAGAACTACTACTTTTTTTTTTTTTTTTTTTCCCAAGAACTACTACTTCCTGTAGCTGATGCTGTTTTTGTACATCTTAGGTCCTACTGATCCCAAATACCTTAAAGAAATTAAAAATGCATAGCAAACTAAAGCGCGGGTCTCAGAAGGTTAAAAATGTTCATGCAAATTGTTACCTTATATTTTTCAGTACAAGAATTAAAATTAATTTTAAGTTGTGCTAAATGAATACACCTTTCTGTTGCCTTAACTTAACATAAGGCAGAACTATCCATTGAAAATTCATGTAGAGTTGGGACTATTTATTTATTTATTTTCAGTTAGACCAACATGTTAAATGAAGTTATCAACTCATTAAAATGTATACACATAACAAACTTTTTTTTTTAATGCAGAAAAAGTTCTTGATTTTGAGCTATACCCCATGAATCATTTTTTAGAGTGTAATGGAGACTGACGCTTGCAGGTGTTGGAAGTGGGCTGGCTTCTAAGGTACAATATGGTATATTTGAACTATAATTATGATTTAAATACATCTCGATTTAAATACTAATGTATATTAGACATTACTGCTATTTTGCTGTTTAGTTGGCCTTCATATAAAACCAAAAGTACATATGAGCACATAGCTCTCTGCTGGATGAGTTACTGCAGGCAACAGTGTTTCAGTGTGGAAATCTGCTCGCTGGCATCACTTTCACTTCAAATAAATCCAAACACTCGCTTCTCTCTAACCCTGAACGTGACAGCTACTCACTGGAATCTGTCTTCTCTGGACTCCCTCAGCATGATGAAGACAAACAGTCCCACTTCGGTGTTAAGGGAGAACGACACAACTTTGTCCAGCATGACGACGAAACCCTGAAGAGGGCGAAAAAGTGACTGGTGACCGGCGGAACTCAAAAAATGACGCTGATGACTGTGGATGTACGCGTGCGATATTTACCCTGGGATCACACACCGACACAACGAAGATGACAATAAACCCAAGAAGTGACATGAATCCTTTGGCCACGCTGGAAGACAGAGAGGAAAGGGAAAAAAGAGGAGCGAGAAATCAACTCATGGTCAACTTTAACATCTGACAACTGCTTCTGATGAATTATTCGTCGCGGTCACGGTTCCTCTTCTCCTTCGTGAAGGGAGGAGGGAAAATGTACTGCAGATTAAATAATAAACCGGTGGGACAGAGACGAGGAAATAACCTGAATTAACAGCATGTGAAATCAGTTGGACTGGCTTTTTGGGAAAATATTCTGCAAGAGTAGAGAAACCTTGAAAGGCTTAAGCTTGTTGATACATTTCCTTATCGGTTCTGTGCAGTTTATATGTTTTTTTTAGCTAAAATTATAATAAAAGATATATTATTTTAAAAGAAGTAAAATAAATTGAGTAGAAACTTGGGTGTTTGAAGAGCTCTCAGTTCAATCTATGGATGTATTAGGACAACATATGGACATATGGTTCCCATGGCAACACTGGATCCTTCCAAGACTCCTCTGTCCATTTATTAAGTCATTCCAGGTAAGCAGCTATCTCCAAAGGTGAGTGGACTCGCCGGACTTCTAAAGTAGAGGATCTATTTTCCAATCCAGGAGTCTAAGTTGTCCCACCAAGCCAGTTTCAACCAGAGTTAACACTTTGGCGTAACTCACCTTTTCGCGGAGCAGATGTGCTGTTTGTTCGGCAGGTTTCTCTCCCAGGCTTTGGACAGCCACTCCAGTCTGCTGCTCCACAGAGAGCTCACCAGACCGTCAACTAGAATCGAAAGCAGTAGCTCAACGTGAAACACTTTAAGTGCGACGACCAGTGGTGGATCTACTCCTACGTGCTACACGGATTACCACATCCACTTCTTGCTGGTATGATAGAGAGTGATAGAGAGCTTACTGGTGTGTTTCATGGCAGATCCCATCACTAGGAAGGACACGGTGACGCTCATGGCTATGAACACCTGGATCAGCTCAGCCACCCACGAGTAAGCCCTGTAGCGTTCATGGATAATCTGTAGGGGGGTGAGGGTAGAAGAGCGGTCAAAGAGAGGAGAAATGTTTTTTGTACTTCAGAACATTGAGCTAGTTTATGCAGAGAACAATATATTTAAAAACTTAAAGTATAATTCCAGTCGGAGGTCATGCCAGGATGGCTCCATTGTGCAGGAACTGACTACCAATTAGATTGGAGGCCAGGCCAGGCCAGTCTTTTTCTTTTTCTATTCTCTAGCTGCATGTTCCCATTATCTCCGCAGGAAGTTTGTTAGCGGGCCAGAAGCACTGACTCCCGTGTAATTGAATCCAAACACGGGCTGACCACGTCTCACTACGGTTGGGTCCCCCCTCCCGAAAAAAAAAAATATTATCTTGCCTGGCATGTGTCTCAGGGAGCAGGGGCCAGATAATTGCTTTTTACCATGTCGCTGCTTCTTACTGTTCATTAACCGTTAATTTACGGGGATAAACAAAATACACTATAGGCTGCAAAAAAAAAAAAAAAAAAAAAAAGGAAGATGTGGGGATGTAAAAAATGTATCCATCGCAGTGACGCTGATCTTATTTGTGATCTGGTAGTGGTTTTCAAAGCAGCTCAGTCTTTACTGCAGTTAAAGTGTTATTGCAGTGGTAGGTATTAAATCTGTTTGGATACGCTTTAAATGACAAGGTCTTGTAGCTTTACTATCTAGTACAATAGTTTATCCTATAGTGCAGGACATTCTCAGAGCATCTTGGCTTTATATTATGCATAGCTGAGTGGCTGAATCCTCAACAATACTTCACTTGAAATGGGTTTTTTATAAACCTCCTTTTACATATTTCAGGAGTTATAAGCAACACTTTGGATGATGAACTGGGAGACCTGAAACTGAAATGCAAACCGTCTCCACCAGGCCAACCCAGTACGGCTCAATCAGGCCCCACGAGAAATTCAGGAATAACAATATCGATTTTAATGAATAATTATTTTCCTTCCCTTTGTTTCTACTGGTCGAATGAAAGCAAGAGCCTTGGGTGATCTTCACGGATATAGTTCACTTAAAGACAGCAGATAATGTGTGTCTTTGGCAGCCAATGGAGCCCTGGGTACAGACATGTAAACACTAAGAGCCCACAGGTATTTCATAAGACGTACATTTACATACAGTTATTAAATGTTTATCACATGACGTAGCTGTAAACAAAAAGTTTCCCATAAGAACATTTTATTGTCATAAGAAGCTATTGACTCCTCCCGTCGGTGGTTTTAATGTTGTGGCTGACTGATGTATGATCATGTGACAGTATTGACGTTGATAGACAAAAAAGTATTTGCCCTGTGTAAAAGTGGGACGGATGGGCAGGCGTTGCATTTCTTTGGATATACTGGTAATTCCTTTATCTCTTGTCCTTTTTTTTTTTCTTTACAAAAAGTGGTCGAATCAGCTGATACAAAGTCAGTCGCCAACCGGAAGTCAACAACTGAAATAATTAGTCGACGGGAACTACTGATGTTCGATACCACCGATTTCCTTTCCGATCGGATACCAAGTAGAATTCAGTCTGGTATCGGCGATGCCGAAACCTAAAAAAGCAGTGTATTTAAAATTACAGCTTCACAAAGAGTACATCATTTAATAATTTATTTATTTTAAATTCAGAAGTATATTGTGGTAGTTCCTTCATTATATATCAATAAAATCGAGCTAATACAAAAACAGAAAAAACAAGCAGGAGAAACGATCATAAAAAAATATGTGAAAACGGTGTTTCAAACTAAAAAGAATAAGTAAAATAATAAAACCATTAAAATAAATTATTGTTTAACTATTAAGAACTACTATGAAATTAAAACTTGCATCTTCATTCTGACACTTTGTTCTCCTCCTCTGTCCACCTCAACATAAATGCCTCGTATTCTGTGTTGTGGTTTAAGCTGAGGTTTTTCTCAAGGTTTGTTGTGTTGCCACAACTCAATAGTTTAGTTACTTTGTGTTCTTTCTTTAGTCTCATCATGATATACGACTGGAGTACCGAAAGTATCAATATTTTGATATGAGAATCTATTTTAGGGCACAAAGATCGGGTATCGGAAGTATCGGTATTTCAGTATCGATCCGCACATCGCTAGCGGGAACCAAGTGGAGAGGAAGGAGGGGACGGAGTGTTTTACTAGGAAGAAGAAAGAGTTTGTGAAGGAGAAGAGGAAGTTTGGAATACAAAATGAGGCGTTCGCTGAATGTCCAGGAAGTCATCGAGCTGTTGTTTGGAGAGGAAGAGTGTGAGCCTATTTCATCTTCATCGTCCGGAGAGGAGAGTGACGTTGAGGGTGATGAAGTGACTGACCCGTCCCTTGACAGGTAAGGATCAATATAGACCGATATTCATAGCCTTTATTATCTTTATCGCTCTAATGTGAACCCGTTTTATATGCATATAATATTCTATACAGTGGTGGCCGATATTATTAGAAGACTGCATATTTAAGAGGTTTCAGTTTTTGTTGAATAGGTCATTAAAATACCGATAAAACGAATGGCACATCTACATAATCATTGATGTGTGCTATAAATCACAGAATAGAGTCGCAATAAGGAGATTAAGGCCATTTACCTCACAAAAAACAACAACAACAACAAAAAAAAAAAATTTAAAAAAAGGCCAGCGCCTCAAGATTAGTTTAAAACTACACTTCCCAGAAGGTGCGGCTTCTTCCAGCAGCGTGTGCACAGGTACATTGCATTCCGTTAATGACTAGATTGGGACAGATAAAAACGAGTGTCTCTTGCCAACAGCTGGACACAGAGGTAGAGGTGACATAGTGAAAACTGACCGCATCGTGGATGAGAAAGATTACCACAATATTCTGTTGAGGCAGGGAGTACCGTCAGGGACTCGTCTTATTGGGCCTGGATTTGTTTTCCTAGAGGAAAACTATTCCAACGATTGACGGAAATAACTGCAACAGAAGGAAAATGAGGGACCCGCCCCATCATCTTAGACTTTGAGAGACTTTAATGATCCACAAGTTGAACTGCTTGGTCACAGAAACTTAGTTGCACATAAAAAAAACACTCTACAAGTAAAAAGAAAGATAAAATAAGAATACAATAAAAATAAAATATTATCTAGAAAATGGTGTAAGCAAAATATGTATAGAATTATCATTGTGAACAGTGTTACAAAAACAGTGGGAAAAAATGGAATCCAAGGTGATCTGGTTGTTTGGACTGTTGCATGGCAACAGGCACATGGATCATGTCTCATGGCATTTCCTTGTCCACTGAAGAAGGGATGTAAACTCCAACACTCAGGACCTTGTCTCCATCTTCCCGTAGAGTCCTGAAGCCGGGCACAGATGTACTTTGGTCTGGGAAGTCCTCAGGCACTCAGGTCACCACAAAACCCAAACAGTGGTTTTGGCACACACCTTCTGGGTAACAACAAGCGCACACAGTTCATCCATCTAGTCCGCCAGACCTCAACACCACTGAGCAAATTTGGGTTGAGTTGGAAAATAAAATGGACAGATCCATTGTGCAGTTCTGTGCCTGAGAGATGTGCTGCTAAAAGGTTGACATACCAAATATTCAAGTTTAAAAGTGGATAAAAACGGTAGGACTCCTTCCTCTGATATTTGTTGTGATCAGAGCCAGATGCCTGTTTCATGAACATTATAACATGAAAAATGATGTTTTGGAGGCAAAAAAAGGTTTAAAAAAAAGGTGAAACGTTTTTTTCTAACGTTTTTTCGCCACCACTGTTTTTAGGATGGTTTATGTGTGAAGAAGATCAGGGATTAAATTATTTTCTAAACAATACATCATGTGCATATGAATAATCTATTTTTTTTTTTTGATTTCTTTCTTTTTATTTTGTCATGCAATACACAGCGATGAGGAAAATGGACCCATCCACAGAGGGCATAGGAGGACGAGTCCTAAGAGGTCCAGATCTCCACAGGCTCAGCCACACCATCGCTCGGGTCCCTGGAGAACAGGAAATGACCCCGACACTGCCAAACAAATCAGCCCGTTCATGCCACGGAGAACACCGGGAGCCCAGGTGGACGCTCGCGCGGTCTGTTCACCTCTGGACCTGTTCCAGCTCTACTTCTCGCCGACCACAGTGCTAACCCTGTGCAGGAACACCAACCGGTACGCAGCCAACAACAAAGAAATGGGGAACAAATCCGAGTGGGCTGATGTTGAAGTTGAGGAGTTCTACAAGTTCCTCGGGCTCCTTAAATTCATGTCGCTGGTGTCACTGCCGAGTATCGAGGATTACTGGGCACACAGCGGCATCTTGTCTGTGCCGTTTCCGGCCAGCGTGATGGCGTGGGACAGATTCAGCGCTCTGCTTTGGAACGTCCACCCCAGTGACCCGGAGGAGGACGTGAAAAACGACGAGAAGAAGGGAACACCAGCGTATGACAAGTTGTTCAGGATCAAGCCCCTCATGGAGGACATCCTCACAGCTTGCCAGGCTCATTATCACCCGAGGAAGGAATTGGCTGTTGGTGAGAGAGTTGTGGCCACCGAGGCAAAAACTGGCACCAACCAGTTCATGAATGCCAAACCAGCGAGGCGGGGCATCAAGCTGTTTGTGTTGGCCGACTCCAGCAACGGCTACACAGTCAATTTCGACATTTACATGAGCAAAGCGCACGCACGCACGGCGCACGGGCTGGCGTACGATGCTGTGATGCACCTGATTCAGCCCTCACACCTTGGAACCGGCTACCATGTTTACATGGACAGTTTTTTCACCAGCCCCCAGTTGTTCCTCGACTTGGCCGGCATGAAGTTTGGAGCCTGTGGAACGTACAGGGACAACATGAAAGGGTGTCCAACCGGGAGAGAAAATGCCCTCACCAGCAGATCAGAGAGGGGCACGGTGAGATGGATCAGGGAGGGCTCCCTGGTCTTTCTGAAATGGATGGACAAGTTGGAGGTGTCCGTCTGCTCCACGATCCATCCTGCGGCTTCTGAGGAGTTTGTCAAGAGGCGTTTGAAGGGGAAAGATGGACGCCGGGTAGTGAAGAACGTCCCCTACCCCGCCCTGATCATCGCGTACAACAAAAACATGGGCGTTTTTGACCCGTCCAACCAGTGCCATCCTACCCACCGCAGGACCACGCACTGGTACCGCACCCTCTTTTTGCACCTCGTGGACATTGCCGCCGCAAACGCCTACATTCTGCACTGCGACGTCAGCGCCTCAAATCGGGCGACGCCCATGTCCCGCAAAGACTTCCACACTGAACTGGTGTCCCAGCTGTGCGGGGCGGACATGACAGGCGCGCCAACCGACAGGACTGTTGACCACGTCCCTGTTGCCATTGCCACGGTAACAGATGCCAGCTTGAAAGCCTCACGGGGCCGCAGGAAATGCCAACACTGACACCAGGTGGACAAAATTAGACACGTCACTCCCTGGAAATGCCAGTCCTGCGACGTGGCTCTGTGTCTCATTGTGGACAGAAACTGCTTTGTAGAGTGGCATAGAAGAAAAAACATCAATCGCTGAGTAAATGTGCACCACTGCGTCTAGTTTAAAGTATTTGTATGTATGTATCTAATTTTTACAAATGTTATTTGTGCTATATGGGACTCTGGTATATCAAAGCACTGGTATAGATCTCTGTATAAATTTGTACAAAAGTTAGTTTTTATGAGAAATACTTGTATATAGATCTTGTATATGTTCATATTTGCAACCTATGGCTCATTGAATATGGTTGTGGTTTTTATTGTAATAAACAGTATATATTTTGAAACTGGACTTGATTTTTGTGCAATTTTGGGCCCAATATGTATGTATGTATGTATGTATGAAACATCTGATAACTGTAGTAATAAAGTCTAAATAGAGGTTTTATGTCGGAGGCAGCTAAGCTTCATTCCTCCACCGACTGACAGGAACTCCTGCATGAATGAAACCTCAAGTTGGAGTGGGCAGAAAAACAAGGTTGACCTCAATCAGCTTTCCAATACACTTTCCAATTAACCACAAAAAAAAAAAAGGGTTGAGAGTCTTTACCTTTGTCAGGGGTATGGTTGCGATCTCTCCTGCTTTCTCAGACCTGAGGGGAAACAAACACATACAGGAGGAAAGTTTAATCTCAATGTTGCTGTAAGATGTTGAGTATTAATTATTATCGCCATCTGCTTCCTCTGCTATTGCTCATTCCTCCGCAAAGTTTCAACATTTTACACCTCGTTCATTCATTCCGTTTCTGCTTGTCTTCCTAACAAATTGTGCGATAAAAAAACGTACATTTCATGAGAAATGATTTAATCAGATCTCCCTCATAGAAGAAATAAAATGACACAGTTTAAGTCCCTTAGAGACTTGAACCGACATCTTGCATCTATTTAAAGTGAAGTGAAGAGAGAAATTGAATCAGTGAGTAGGTCAGAGTGAATTTTTTTTTTTATGCCAGTTACATGTTTCATTTAAATGTGAGGAAAAACAGCAATATGGGAAAAAAAAAAAAAGTTCACATCACCTGTGAAGCTGGAACCTCATTTGAGGGATTCTCTTCAGAGGACGGGCAGAAAGTGATAATTATTTCTTCATAGGTTAAGCAGATAAAAGGGCGGGGGCTGTTTCACCAGCTGGACTGGAGTGAAACATGAACGTAAAATAATAATAGTTGTCTTGTTTAGCGATCTGTGTTTGTAATTTTTAATCTATTACTTGGCACAAGTGTAAGTTAAGATGAGGCCAATAACCACAGCTCCGCGGCAGCCGTTGCTTGGCTGTGGCAGGTCGTAGCTTTACCAGACGGTTCATCCGGCCTAAATATTTATCACAAGGCTGGATGTAACTGAGCCAGACATAGTACTTACACCCAACGTTTTTACATCCAGCTGCAGTGCAACCGGCCTCTGGAGTCGACTCCAAGTGTAATATTTATCTCAGTGCATTAAATCAGGTCACACTTAGGCTGCAAACAAATTATCTGAACAGATGAAACTAATCAACCTGGAGCACCAAGTGTGTTTTGCGAGTGATGTTGTAAGCTTTGGATCCTGGGCAGCGTAGGGCAGCACAGAGTTTATTTTTACTTTATTCTCAGTGTAGCACAAGACAAAAGCAGCAGAATGAGTTCTGAAATGTATACGGTAACAGTGTCTGCTCAGACTAAACGATGCTTCACAGTATTGATGGACAACAGTCTAAAACATACTGTGAAGGCAACCCATGAGGTTCAGAGGTTCCTCTGTAACCTATATGTCAACCTTTGACTTACCAAAGACAAAACCTTAGGAGGGAATAGACACGGTAGGACAGACGCTGATTTGCTCTTTATAAAGTTAGTGAAACATTTAGAATCTATTATGATGCTCTACAAGGTTAAAGATTATATCAGTAGTGGATACAGTAAAGTATGAAGTGTATAATTATCTTGAGCAGAACGTACACACAGGAGTGAAAGCAGACTGAGGGAAACATGCTGCAAATTAATCAATGCTAAAAGAGAGAAAACACATCCAAATATGGAAGACATAGAGAAAAATGCAATAAGAAAAAGGTGTCCAGTGTTGATGGATGGAAGCATTAGCAAAGGCAGAGATCCAAAGGGTAGGCTTTAAAATGAATAACAGAAACAGTAACTTGCACAAAATAATTAACCCACTGTAGCAGTTTTCATATTTGCGTGTGTTTTTGTATTTGTTTTTTTTTTTCACTTCTTAATTTAAAGTATTTCCCTTAATGCTTCTTCCTCTGGGGCCACTGTACATAAGTACATATGAACATATTGTATGTAGGTGCGTAAAACAGACTTTTGACGGCAGAATTACAATAATAATAATTCCATCTTCCCAAGCCTTTACATTTGCAGCAGTGATAATCACTTACACCACTGCCCTCTACAAGTATTTATCTTCATTAGGAGTTAGTAATATAGAGCCGGCTCTCTCACTTCATCTGGTGGCTGGCCAGCTCCCAGCCGGCAGAACAATCTCCTGGGGAGAAACAAGAAATCTACAGCAGGGTAAAATATTGTCCTAAATATTAAATGAGCCACAAATGGTTGTAAAACATGCGGCAGGTCAGGGCTAAACCTATGAATCAGTGTTTCCATTTTAAACTCTAATTTTACCCATTTATCTAGCGCTGCTGTAAAGTGCTGTAGGTTTCATTAGTAGTTTTATCGGCGGCTTTCCTTCGCAGCTAAGAGGTCCTGACATTCCAGTGTAGAAACAGCTGGGAGGAAGGAACGCAGAGAGTGTGAGAAACCAGAACCATGTTATGATTGTGGAGCAAAAAAAAAAAAAAAAAAAAACATGCCTCAAATACTCAACAACAATGACGTAGAATTTGGTACAAAGATATTTATGATTTTATGATTATCCTTTGTGTCTATTTGTGCCTTTTGTGTCCTATCAGAGAATGGACATGGGTCTTCTGAGGGTCTCCTTGGTGTCATTGGTTTGGGGTGAGGGTGCCTGGTCTGGTCTGGTCTAGGTGGGCGCTTCATATCTAACATCCACATAAATGCCAGGTCCAAAAGTTTGCCAGCAGAACACTGAATTGTCACAAGATGCTCAATGTTATTTACTTCACTTGTCGGTGGTCTTAATGTTGTGGCTGATCAGTGTATGAGCCAGAGATGAAGAAATGTGACGGGACCCTTCACATTTGATCACTTTAGCGTCTTTCTCATCACCTTACAAAACCCTGCTGTTTTTTAAAGATTTATAGAACGTGCACGTGATGAAATGCACAACGTGACACAATACACAACCTTCACATTTTGTCTACTTCCAGTATTTGCATCTTAGCTGTGTAGAAACAAGTGCAACTCGCATGTTTTCAGTCTTGCACTGTTTTATTTTTTTCATCAACTCTTCAACTTCTTGCACATTTGTGAGATAGATTTTCTGAGGATGCGGTTTCTGGTCCTGGAGCTGGCGTCAAACTGTTCAGACCTTATGGTCACGGGCCACTTGGTGTAGAGGGCGTCTGCGTATTTTAGCCTGGCTTCTTTTTTTTTTAAACAAAGAAAAATAAACCATGACTGCTTCTAAAAATGTATAGTATTTAAAAGTTGATACAAAGGAGATGCAGTACATACGTTCGGACTTGTGTCTTGTTTTTCCGGTGGCAGAGGGCAGGTCGTTGTGTTCTTCGACAGCTTCACTGTCTGATTTATTCTCTCCAACCCAGTTGTTGCAGAGCACAGTTTTTCTCCTGCACTCCTTCTGGCTCTTCAGGCACTCAAGGCGTACTCCTTCTTGCACTTTTCGAGAATGACAAACCTCGGCCTCCTCACGCCCCCTCTGCTGCTGCTGCTGCTGCTGCTGCTGCTTTCTTGGATCATTCCCAGCGAGTCTTCTGATGGGCTCCTCTTTCACTGCCATCACATCCTCCCACTGAAACCTCTCCTTCTTCAATTGTTCTTTTTGTTTCTTTGAGGCCTTCAGCTCATTTGTCATACTCTCCATCTTCTTCTTAACGCTTTCTTTCTGTCGGTGCAAATGTTGATCGTGCAGATCACAAATTACTCTGCAGCCCACCTCGACGTCGCTCAACCTTTCGGCTCTTCTCTCCTCCAGGGTCAGCCGTTTCATTCTGTTAGCCATCTCAATTTCAGTGTTAAGGTGCCTTTGGTTAAGCGACATCGTGTTTTCTTTTTCCAGCATATCAATGTGCGGGTTGGTTTGCTTTGAACCTGTTGTGGAGGTTTTTGTTCAAACTTAGCTGAGGCTTCTTAGAATGTTTCTTTTTAAAAAATGCAGCAGAGATGTTTGGCTGCAATGACTTGAAGGGAAGTGGTTTCACGTTGTGAAGTGTGAAGTGTGAAGTGGAAGGACAGGTGATATCCAGAGTAGTGTGGACATATACAGATGTTTGTATTTAGAGTAAACAGACATAAAAAGCTTAGGCTGTAAGTCACCAGAAGCACATTTATGGCCTTGTGAGTTCCTGTGTTGCTCTACCATAGACTGGCTGGTGAAAGAAACAACCAGCACTACTGGCTCACGCACATCAACAGATGCAGGAAAAATCAGGAAAACTGGAGGAAACTGCTGCTCTGCTCGGCCTCAAAATAAACTCACCAAAAACCAAAGCAATGCACATCAACAGCAAGAACATAATCATGGACCAAAACCCACTAGAAGATGTAAACAGTTTCACATACCTCGGGAGCATCATTTCTCCAAGCCAACATGCTAAACAATATCTGGAAGGCAAAAAACCTGTCACTCAAGACTAAGCTACAAATCTCCAACTCAAACTCATCTTCAACCACTCTACTCCATGGCTCAGAAACCTGGAAAACCACCACCACTACCACCATACCCAGTAAGCTGCAGACCTCCCATCAACCGATCCCTCAGACGCCTCCTGAGAATATACTGGCCCAACACCATCTCCACCGGCAACCTGTGGGAACTCACTAAACAAGACACAATAGAAATCCCGAATCCGGAGGAGGAAATGGAAGTGGAGAGGCCACACACTCAGAAGAAATAAATCAATCACAAAACAGGCGCTGACGTGGAGCCCACAGGGAAAGAGAAAGAGAGGCAGACCGAGAACCACGTGGAGAGGAATCACAGAACAGGAGATGAAGAAAGAAGGGCTGTCCTGGCAACATTTGGAGCGGAGGGCCGAGGCTGGAGTGAATGGAGGATGGCCTACGTTCCTTTGGGAATCTAAAGGCCTAAGTGAGTAAGTAATACCACTGTGCATTCACTGGCCCAGGTGGGGACATGGGACAGTTCAGGCGGAACTGCTCAGCTTCAGGTTGGCGCAGACCAAATAAGGATTCCACAAAGTTCTACAGGAAGAATAAAGTTGAATAAAGGAGTCGATTCGCGTGATTTAAAACATAAATCCACAGCAGACTGATCTTGTTAGGGCAAGGAAAGTATATCATTTCGTCCAGAATAACAGAAATTTGTGGCCTTTCAGCTGCCTTACTTAGCAATATCGAGAGTGACAACTGAGACCGAAGTATGGTGGATTTAGTTTTCTTCCTTGATCGAATTTTAAAAGATAACAGCGAGAACTGTACTCTTGGGAATATGGAGACTGCGCACAACAAGCTATTGGACTTCACACTGTTCGTTGAGAGGAAACACATCAACAATAAAATCCCGTGGAAGCGACTTTCTATCAATTCAGGCTGATGAGAACGCTTGATATTACCACACAGAGCCCAATCATGCTTGACTGATGACAAAACCAATGTGCTGGAATGATTCAGAGATGGGGAGTTCATTGTGTTGCAGTCATCTAAAACTGACTCAATTGCATTAAAAAAAAAAAGCGGATCTGCCAGGCAAATGACGTCTGGATGGATGGAGCCAGCGTGATGAGAGGTACCACTTCAGGTTTTCAGAGGAAAATATGGTCTACGCCTCTGCTTTGGGTCCTAAAACACCGGAGATGAGTGGACATAAGACGTAAAAACTGAACGCGCTGTGCACTTTGAAATAAACAGGTATTCGTGTGGATGTAGGCACAGCAAGGACAAATATGTTTTAGCTGTTTCTGGAGAAGTGGGTTCAGATACTGTTTCTCCTCTATAGCTCCTCATGGCCACAGAGGAAGCAGAGAGGTGCTTCTCTGCTTTGAAATGAATTGAAACTCAAACAGTAGTTTACTCAGTTCCATACTTTTGACTGTGATGCTCAAAGCAGGCATTGGGGACGCATTAGATAGTGCAGAAATAGTTTTGTGTTGTGCTTGTGCCATTCAAACCATGACTGCCTGGTCTAAGTTGGACAATAGAGCAGCACAGACTGCTGACTGATGCCAGGTTGGCTCCATGGATTACTGCTTTGGGTGCCACCATCTACAGCCACAGACGTGGAGACTCATCAGTCCAGGCTATGTTTTTATGGTCTTCAAAGGCCCAGTTTTGATGAGCCTGTGCACACTACAGCCCCTGATTTATGTTATCAGACAACTGCTGCTGTAACTCATCTGCCTTAAAGCTAGACATGTTGCTCCGAATGGCTTTCCTGCTCAACACACTGGTAAACAGTTGTTGTCCGGCTAAAAATATGTCCACTCCACCCAAGGTATTTCTATCAGCAGAAGTGCCATTCGCTGGTTGTTTTTTGTTTTGTTTTATTAGTACGAGTTTATTCAACAGTGCGTTAGTGAATCAGCAGTTTCAAGTACGGCCCCAGCAATAACGGCACTGCCAAGTTCACCTCAATTTGATGTCTGATGCTAACAGCAGAGTTGTTTGAGATCTACCGCGCTTTGTTTGCAAACAGAGTCGAGTCGGGCAGTTTGCAGCAGGTTTAGGTTTGCGCATGAAGTCACAGAAACACGTCGTGTTGGATGTGATTTAATAAAACGTTATCAGTTCGTACACGGTCTCCGGTAGATTTAATTATGATGGGGAGGCCTGATAAAAATGCCTTACACAAGCGCTGTGGGATACATTCTCACGTAAATGAGAATTGTTTCACGTAATCTGAACAGATCTGCTCGGCTTAAATCACCCAAACAAAGTGAAAATGCAAATAAGTATTCAGACACAGAAAAGGTGAATACAGACTTTCATTACTGATATATGAGAAAATTAGATAAAAAAAAAAAACACTTTCCCATGTGTAAAGGAGCTATTTTAAGAGACTTCACAATACACGTAGCGGATGTTTTTGTTATGGGGTACTTAACATCGTATGCAGTTAATGATCAGTGACAGAAATATTTTCAGGCACTCTGACACCTAATCATCATGATCAAGTGTCCTGTCGGAGGAGAGCACCTGTGGAGCCGGGATCCAGACAGTGCAGCTGCCTTAACCTCATGTGGTTTCATCACTGTCTGCGTTTCCACGACATCAGAACAAATGAGTAACATGTCGGACTAAAGGCTGTATTTCACTGCTGCCATTTGACTGGCTGCATGATAACTGCATGAATAATGAGTGTATATTCATAAAGGACGTAGGATGACCTTTACTCATGCTTCCTTTGTCACTGGATCTATGAGAAGTGTCTTGGTTTAGTTTGACAGTGTTGCTAAACTGTTTTCCAATACCACATCCTTTTCTGGTCCAGTGCGTTTGCAGGGGTCCTTATTAGCGGAAAATTATTAGTATTTACAGTTGTGTTTTAATGGCTGTATGATGACCTGTAACTACAAACTGTTCTTCTTCTTAGACTGAACCCTCGTGTCTGAATATGAGAGTGGAGTCACGGTGGTAAAAACAGGCAAACTACAGTAGCTTTAGAATGGGCCTTCCTCAAGGAGGGGTAAAATGAGGTATTCAGATGGCTGCAATCTGCAATCTCACCACTAGGTGGCTCTAAATCTAACACATTTAGCAGAAGAAATGAAGGAGATTACAATAAATCCAAAGATCAAACTCATGGCAAATACTGGTTGAGGTGTCTCTCTCAAGTAAAACAGCCTGGGTATCATCAGCCATAGACTGATCACACCGATCATAGACTGGTCCCACTACACCCTATTACATGAAAAAGGTTACAAAATATTATTAAAACTCCTGTTAACTTCACTCCTGTAACACAGTCCAGAACAAGAGCAACGCAGCTTCAATAATCAGTTAAATACGATGTCACTCTACAACTTTTCTGCAAAGATACAACATCAATTATTAGATTAAATTCGTTGTGGCAGCTGTACCTCTCCCCTCATTTAAGACAAAGAGTTATTTCTCAAGATAACAAAACATTAACACATTATCCCAAAAATCAATTTGTCTTAGATAATTAAGGAATTTGACATTAAAGGATTAAAAGAACAGCCGCCTCCACGGCTGCTCTCGTGACTTAATACAATGTGATTACCAGAACATCAACTAAACTGAAGTCATTAAATGTAAAGTAGAAAGTCACTCTATGGTTACTCTCCTGGGGTCCAGTTTGTCAGATGGTGAAATTACTCATTTTTTATTATTTTTTTCTGTTTAAGAGACTTGCGCCACAGAACAATGAAAGCATTCAGAAAGTTTTTGACATAGTTAATGTATAATTTACGAGCGAGCGGACGCGTTTAATGCTAAACAGTAACTGTTATTGTGCGTTCATGAAGCGTAACATGAGATGCCGCTTCACCAGGCATCAGAGGGAACTTGAATTAGCAGCGACCCAGCACCACGCCACAATAACACATCTGCTTCCCTCTCGAATTTCCTCCTCTTCTTCCTCCTCTGCAGCGGCTGCTTAGCCAGTCTTGAAACTCCGGGTTGTGACACACTGAGTCACAGCAGGGGGATCGGGGAGACAAAACCAATTAAAAGCGCCGAGCAACGGCAAAGACGCTGCACTGTGTGCATCATTTATGGAGTTCCTAATCGGCAAAGCTAATAAGCCTCAGACAGACGGGAAGAGCTTTCGCTGCTAGACTTGAGCAAATGCCGTGGAAGGAAACAAACTTCAGAACTATTAACCAACACATCCTTTCAAAGACGAATGGAGTCAATATGGAGTCCACAAGCACATAGAAAAATCCCAGAATACTGTTTGCAGCCCAACGTAATGTGTCAAAATGTGTTAGACCATTACTGCCCTCTGTGATACAAGAGTGATGACAATATCGAGACAGAACAAGGAGCACATTTACCAGCAGATTCTATAAATAACATCAGAACTGCTGAATATTCAGTGGACGAGTCGCATAGGTTTAGGAAGGGAAAATGCAAGAAATTACATCCTGACTTAAATGACATCGTGCTCTGTTTGCACCCTTTGTTACTTTCAGGTCTTCCAACCAATTCACAACTGAATTTACAATAATAACTGATCATCATTTTTAAAAACAGTGGGTCCTCACATCTATTTAGGTGTGGGTGACTGAGAGAAGTGTCAAATCTTTACAGTAACTCTGAACAGGTTAGTTACTACTCACTGTAAGCTCAGTTTTCACTTAAAGCCGCGTCACTGCTGTTCCATACGCCGCAAAATACAACCTCAAAAGTCAGCGCATTACAATGAACCGCAAACTACAACCGCATTTAAAAATAGTGGTTAATACTTTCACAAATAAAAGTAATAATGGTCCAAAATTATGGTAAATGGTCCTCTGTTCGTACGGTGCTTTTCTATCGGACCTCAAAGTGGACCAGGTTTACAGTCACAGTGACACAAGCGCGCACCCTCCCATGATGTTAAAATGTCTTCTTTAAAGCTAAATGTGGACCACCCCTAATCAGAAAGCAATGTGCCCCGCTTCACTCAGACAAGTAGCGTAAAAGTGAAATTTACACATTGTCCGTATTTTTAAATTGACAGAAGGAGTAAAGTACAAAAATGAGGACAAACTGATGAGCTTCAAGGTCATCGGGAACAAATTCCTAAATCCGATTAAGTGCTGCGAAAAGAGCTGCAAGCTGTGAATCACACCGATCAGGCATAAGGTTAGGAAAATAAAAGACGCTAATGCAGGTGATTGATGTACACCGATCAGGCATAGCATTATGACCACCTTCCTAATACTGTGTAGGTCTCCCTGGTGTCTCCAACACAGTTGTGACTCATCAGAGAATGGACATGGGTCTTCTGAGGACATCCTGTGGGGTCTGGTAGCATGAAGCACGAGGCCAATATATTCTCAACACTACATACAGCATAGTTATAACATGAGCAACTGAGGCTCACTGTCAAATCTACCACGCTACGCTACTACAAAACCACTGGCAGGTGTCCGTCTCATAATAGCGGGCGCCTTGCTAACTAAGCGGAAGCATGAAATTCCAGCTTTGTACAGAAACACGCACGGAAATGAGCTGCGAGGTTCGCCACCTGTTGCTGTGCTTTGAAGGCAGGTGGCTGTCCTGAGGCGAGGTGTGACCTGCTTGTTTATCCCCCTGAGAGGAGCTTTTTGCTGCACAGAGTGCACAGTCGACTCCCGCACTCATCTGAATGAAAGCAGCCGAGGCTCCTGCTCATCCGTCTCAGTGAACAAGGACACATTCGCGGCGCGGGGCTTGTTTTCATGATCTGACCTTGATGCTGGGGGTATGAAAAATGTCATGTGTACTCAGGTGTCAAAGGCAGCTGTCACACCTCTTTTAAGAGGTGATTTGATATGGTTGTGAGACAAGCTACTATTCCTTTATGCGAGGCTCAGGGACGGGGCATGTAAACACGCGCGTTAACGGGAACATGATTTTTCGATTAAAACGGAGAGCGAAAAGGAGGCAGACTGGTAGGAGGTAAAGAGACGAGCAAAGACAGGAGACGGGACCAAACTCCAAATGAAAAACAGTATTAACGATGCACAAACTACCAACTTGATTATCCTTAATCCCAGTTCCATGTCGGTATTTTAAGGATGCGTTTCCAAATAACGGAAATCAGAACCTTTCAAATGCTCACACCCATGGCTTTTCTCACTCTCTGCATGTGACCTTCTTGCAGTTTTGCAGATCTTAATATTTTTTTTTCCGACTACAGAAAGAAACAAGATTAAAATCTAATCAAAGTTTGCTCCCTGCAGAGGTTGGGTTAGCATTTCCTTAAGAACAAAAGGCAGACGTTTTATCAAGTTAAGCCAAACTCTTGATTTCCCATGATTCTTCTTTTTTCATATTACAATTCAGTGCTGGCTGACTTCTGCCTGGCGTGGTTTCCATTACTGTTGTTTTTTTTCTTTAGTGTTGAGTGTCCCTGTAAACCTGACTGAGAAACAAGCCCTAACTACTGTCATCCTCTTACTGTATAACCAACGGAAACTATTCATTTCCACTTTTCATTTGGAAAACTACATGAGCACTTTCTTCCAGACTGAACTTGTTCTCTGCAGACTTCTCCATTTCATCGCGTTCCTCTTTGCATCACCGAGCCCCTGTGGCTCCAAATGGTCCAGAGAATCCATTAATGGCATTTAATTGTCAGTCAGCGTTGATAATGAACTGGTGCTTTCCAGGCCCATTGATCTGAAGTGATTCCACTTTGTCAGGTATGTTTTCGCTCACACTGAAATTTTTAAACAGTTAAAAAGCTATTTAAAACTAATTTTTTCCCTCCACTTGCCACATTGTTGTGTCATTTAGGGTCAGGTTCACACTCATCTTAATGCAGTGTCAAGAGTCAAATTCTTTCAACAAAGCAGTGATTCCTGCCCGAGGAAACAATGACTAGTATTTGTGCAAACCATGCCAGTGACAATGCATCTCAGTCAAACTGTGAGACCTAATGAAATGTGTTAGCAGTATTAGCCTAGTATTATGCTAAGCAAATTACCTCTCCTGGGACGTTACTGCATCAAGTCCTCTACACCAAGGCCACCACCAAGATTCTTTATTGTCATTGTCACCTTTTCTTAAAAGGATGTGTTGACCAGGCAGATGACAGTAGGCAAATATGTGAGCTCTCTTCATTTGGGTAAACGTGACCCTGGGTTTGTCTTGTCAACAGCTCACGCGACACTTCCGACCTAGAAATGCTGCCCAGCTTCGACGACGAAAACCTGAAGCGTTCAGTAAACTGCACGGTGTCTAAAAGCAAACAGTTGTTCCTGATCCCAGCCAACACATTAGGGCCCAGTGACGAAGACGCCGAATCACCGTCTTCACTTTTATCCTTGTTATTACCCCCCTTTATCCTTACACGGCTTTAAAAGCACGTAGCTGCTCTAAAAGACTCAACAGATGAGGGGAACAAGGTTAGAGGATTGGGATTTGAAGTGGTATAAACAAACATGTGCTCCAAACAGATGCCTTTTTTTTCAAACAGATTTTTAAAAACCACCAGGGGGCAATGTTGGTCTAGAAAAGCTGTGGCACGCTGGGCTCGGAGAGCACCTGTGACAAGGTTGGCTCAGCCCATGTGGGTCGCAGGAGATCTGTTTTTTTTTTTTTTTTTTTTTTTTTTTTTTTTTTTTTAAACAGAGGAACAATGAACAGTGAAGGGTGTGTGTGTGTGTGTGTGTGTGTGTGTGTGGGGGGGGGGGTAACAGAAATAAAAATTCATGTCAAGCAATCAGAATGAAAAATGGTTGTTCTGCAAATCAGTGCAATGAAAGAGGATTTAATGGAAAGGGAAGGCCTGAGCCATGGCGCGATTATGATTCAAAGATGCTTTGAAATAATTACATATTCAGTACAAGAGTTGCTAATTGCACATATTCACACAATTCTCCGCTGATTTACATCACTGTCACCCTCGGGCATCAATGAAACGGCACGCTGTACAATGCTGATGACAAAAAGCTAACTTGGTATCAGAAATAGAAATCTGAAGTCTTTTTTTTTTTTTTTTTAATGATCGGTGAACAATGTAATGACATAGAAAAGAACTCCACATCAACCAGACCATTTAAAGGCTGATATGTTCTTTAATAATGTGTTTGTCTGCTTCTGAACAGAACCAGAGCCTATCAATTTATGAGTGAATTGGCTCTTACATCCTTATCCAGACATAAACACTATCTTCCAAGACTCAATCCTTTGTAACAACGTTGAACCTCAAACTTTTTGCTCATCTCAGCCAACATGTTTACATTTGCGACTTTTACTAGTAAATCGTTTTTAAGAGGTGAACAGAAAACTCCCCGATGCCTGCGTTCTGTACTTTTACTTTGATTTATTTGATCCAGTAAAAGAGCAATTTTCATTTAAAACCTGGACTTCTCTTCTTTTGGCATCTGTCCCATCAGACAACCAGAAGTCAAGCACGCCACTTAAAATTATGTATAAAAAAAAAAGAAAGAAAGCACGTCATCCCAAGGTAATTGTCAATTATTCCACTGGGAATGAAAAATGATCTGCCATAAACTGCCATTTTGTCCATCCCAGCAATCACAAGTCTCCAAAAACTCAAAAATGTCATTATAAGATCTGTAGGTTACTCATGATGCTGTTCATCATATTTGACCTGAAAAATAACTTTTCAGCCAAAATGTTGACCAAAATACAACTTTCCGGGATAGGGCTGGGTTAAAAAATAACACATTCTGATTTCAATTGGTCTTGATTTGAAAGACATGATATAGAGGGTATGCATGGACATCACTGCCACCTGAGGCCACGCCCCCGAGTGGCAAAAACATGGTGAAATGTAGCAGTAAATACAGCGAGACCAGGAAAAATGTGGATTAGGCTCAGTTTCAGTTAGTTTAACTTAGTTTTAGGTCATTTCATTATGATAAATGTAGTTACATAAAAGATGCTAACGCTAAGAGCTTTACTGAGAAGTACCGTTAGCCATACAATGCTCTAACGTCCAACCAGAGATTGAAAGGACTTCGACGAGTGATTGCAAATATTCCATTTATTGTTTTGTTGTTATTTATTGTTGACCGTAACTGTCGGCCGTAACTATGCCAAAACAACAACATTGACAATCTTCTCTGAGAGCCCTCGGTTATAACTCAAGGCCGTAACCACGGAGACTTACGCTTGCTGTGACATCACATGCATACCATCTATTGTTTGATAAAATCCTTGGATCGATTTTTAAATACATTCCATTTCCTGTATTCTCTAGCTGGAAATTTTGCTGTGGTCTCGGAAGACTGGTTTCTAGACCGCCGAGTGAGACTAGTCCTAATGTAAGGGAGATCCAAAACAGGACAGAAGCCCAGGCCAGAGAGCTGACCGGACAAAGAAGAGCTGGACAAAAGCAAATCCACAAGACGTGAAACAAGAGGTGAAAATTATACAAATCTTTGGAACCAGTGGCAACATTAGTTTAAGTTTTAAGCACTGTGATTGTTTAGAAACTAAAATATCTCCAAAGGTATTGTTATCAAATTGAGTTGAATCGAATAGAGACCTTGTGAATCCAATCTATTTAGGAAATCAGTAGCGATGCCCAGAAGAATCAATCTGAGCTGTTTGTTCAAGTTGAAGCTCAGATTTGAAGAATAAAAAGCATGAAAAACAAACATTTAGAGTAAAGACTCACTCTTCTAGGGAGATGTTGGTGTACAGGCTGGGGGAGGCGGAGGAAGGAGGGCCCCTGGAATCAGGCTGAGCTGTCGTCTCGGTTACCAGCGGTCTCTCCGGTAACGACGTCTGGGGGACAATCTCCAGCACGGCCCAGCACCTAAGGTGAACACAAATTACACATTTTGATCACCAAGAGTAGAGAAAGCGATTCCCCAGTTCCCACGTCAAACATTTAAATTCAGTCCTGTCTATTCCTCTTCCTGCAGTGAAAAGGTTAAAAACGGTTGGTAGATTTGAGATACATCTGATTACTGTTGTGCTGTTGTTGTCTAGTTCCAGGGATGTCATCCAACTTCCTCAGAGCAGGAGATTGTTGTGTTCAGCAAAAATAATCCCAGTGCTTAGCACCGAGCTCCAGACAAAGAAACAGACTAGACAATAAACAATGTGGAGCACTTAACAGCAGAAAGAAAGTCAGATACAGTATTTTGCTGAGGATTTGCTGCATCCCAAAACAGGTACACTGAGAATATGAGGATGAATGAAAACCTCAGCTGTTTGGCTGCCTAGTGTTTGGTAATGTGCACTAATTGAAAAAGGCTTCTGGGGCCAATAATCTTTATTATTATATTGGACACGTTTTGTATTTTTTAACTATATTCATCTGTATGTTTCGTGCTACTCTCCTTATGTAGAGACCATGCTAGGCTAGTAATTTGGATGTGATCAGGGGAAATATTCCAGAGTTGGTGAAACTTATTTTTGTAAAATATTATTTCTTTTGTTCTACATGGGACACATCATTTATTTACTGCCATTTCTTTAATCGTAGTATATCAGAGAATGTGACTAGCTATAGCATGGGGAGGAACGGGAGTACATTTCACAGCCTGTATGACATTAGAGGCATCGCACTCATGCTTCTAACCCTTGTTTCACTTCTGCCCTTTGAAAAAAATGAAACTGCCCCCAAGCCTGACATGGAAACAAAGCCTCGCTGCTTTTAAAGCCTCACCGGGGCGCCATCATGAATTAATTACCCATTTGTCAGCAAGACTGATACATACCGAGCAGGAATGACGCCTCCTTTTAGTTGTCAGAGCTATGAATCAAAAGAATTAGGTGATATTTAAACACAGCCTCTCTTGATGATGATTTCGCTCTAAACATAACGGCTGATTATTCTGTTCTCGCCCTCCTACCAGACAACACGGCGACCGGGTGTTTTGATTATTTACACTCTCCAGTACCGCAGGCTCGCGTCGTCCCAGCTTTCCATTGCTCTACTTGACAAGGGCATCCATTTTCTTTGTGTATTATGTGTAGCCTAAACTCTCTCTTCAGTGCTGTGTCCGTCTGCTGGCTGATTACGCCGGGGAATCATTTCATAAGTGAAGCCTGTTCAGGAAAAAAAGTTTGTTTGACTTTGACTGTGAAAATGTAGTGTTTTGTTTTGTTTTAGATTCACTTTTTTTTTTCTGATATCAAGTTGTTTCTGTGTTGGTGAAGCCATCTATATGCACTGTCCACCATCTAGTTTGACCTCTGCTGTAGTTTCAGTAGGAAACAGCAATTATGGTAATTGGACATTTCCTTTGAAAACAGACTTTGAGAGCTTTTCAATCAGACAGCTGTGGACAACAGAGAGGGTCACTCATAAATAATAATATGTAGAGTGATGTAAACACTGCACGTTTAAATATTAATTAATCTGAAATGAACTGAAGAGACAACAACAAATTCTGTGTTCGAACCCGTCGGCCTACAGGAGCCTTCCTCCCACCGTCCAGAGACATGCTCATTAGGTTAACTGGTGATTCTAAATTGGCTGTAGGTGTGAGTGTGTCTCTCTGTGTTATCCCTGTGAAGGACTGGCGACCTGTCCAGGGTGTACTCAGCCTCTTGCCCAATGACAGCTGGGACAGACTCCCCCTGTGACTCTCTGGAGGACAAGCAGTCACAGAAAATAAATGAATGAATGAAATAAAGAGTGAGCCTAATTCAGATCTGGGGACTTGAGGGGATGTGGCATTGAGGTACTGTTACTGTGATACTGTCTCTTCTACCACCTGCTAGCACACACCTCTTGAACGTAGCCTAATTTTGTATCTTCTTCAATCTACCTTGGACTGTAAGAACACTTAGTAACTGTTAGCTATAGCATTAGCATGAACTCACTAATTACTACATGTTACCCTTCATGAAAAAAATTTAATTCTCAGTTAAGAAAATCTCTGATCTATCAAACTATCAACTAGCATTGTTTACATTAGAACAACTAATTTATTGAACTTTAAGGAGAAGAGGAACCAACCATCTTACATACATAGCTCCATAGAAACTTCTACAAATATTGTAGCTTTAAACCACAGCTGTCAACCACAACAATACGCATCCTTTTAATATATGTTAAACTAATAATAATCAAGAACAGCTTCATTTGAGGTACTTAATACAATACAAGAATGATGAAAAACTAACTAAAGCTCACCTCAGCATTCAAATATATATATTTTTTGTCTCAAATGGAAGAAGAAATCCAAACCAGCAAATGAACACGATTCAGGAGAGGCCAGCTCTACACAACAGTATGTAGCACTTCCATCGTGAGTTCTGGTTTACTGACGTGTCAATAATGCATCTATTTCACTCTTCTGAAAGAGACGCTTGAAATATTTGGAAGCAGACAGGCAATACAAACCTAGTAGAGGGAATCAGTGAAGCTAGAGACATACTGATGCCCTGAGGGATAAGTTATTTTTATTCTGAGTCATGACCTGTGCCAATTAGTTAACTTTTTCTTTTTCTGTCTCCCTGATCGTGGTTCTTTACTAACAGAGACAAGATGACTGCAAACCAACAATTTGTTGGCCATTTTTATTTCGGTCAAAGTTATGAGAGCTTTAGCTGCAGTACTTTGACAAGTTTTCAAAGAAATACATTTTTCTTTTTAACCCAGCTACACTATCCCGTCTTACAATGCGCTGTGAAGTACTACTAAATGCTACTGATGGTGTTGATCTGCAGCCTTAGCTGTTAGCCTTAGCTAGCACACGAGTCTGTAAACGTATTCACGTCAAGAATATATATTTCAATATATATTTTGTTGCAAAGCATTACTTTCTACTGCGTTTTTATTAGTGACGTCACCATCGACTAGTCGGCATCGACCAGATTTTCGACTTTAAAAGATCTGAAGTTGTGCCAGCCCCAATACCTAATAAAGTATCCCAACTCTCTCAACCATAAAGCTGAGAGAGTCCTGCCAAGTGCTGTGTCACTGACATCAGAACGCCTAATCACACAAAACACCGCAGGCATCAGAGGTGGATTGAGAACGTCTATTGTTTTGGTGGAAATCAGCCTGATGATCCTTAAGGATTCAGCTGGTTTTGCAGGTTTTCTGAAATCGGTGGACTCTGAAACACAACACGAATCACAAGTTCTTTGTTTGAAACCAAAGGCCATAAAGTTAGGCTGCAGAGAGAGAAAGCAAGTCACGAACAAGCAAGTTTTCTTCCCTTCTCTGCGGCACTGGCGGTTGGTCTCTTTGAATCGGCGGTGCAGAGTGCAGCTCTGGGAGATTTATCCATTCATTTGTTGTGGCTACGCTCGAATGCACCCAACAACACACCATTTCTATTTTATTCTACTAGTCTTTCACTCTGCAGGGTGGCTCAACAGAATTATGTCCCCAACGATAATTATCAATCAAAATTATGGTCTGAAAAATGGAGGCAGAGGAAATTGCTTACCAGCGCGTCAAGCAGGAACGGGACCCCAAAAGAAGTAGTGTGGTAAGAGAGAGGTGAGGGGAGGCAAGGGGAGGAAGGGGGGGGATTTGCATCCATGCAGTCTGAGGTACGACGATTCCAGTCAACTTATATTGGTGAACAGTGCCAAACTTCAAACCTTCTGAAGAACAAATTATGTGAATTCAAAGCATTACATACACTTCTGAGTTCAGCTCCCCTTGAACTTTCATACATATTGCGAATGAATGGCAGTGTCATGACGGATATGTAAAAAAGAAATAAAAAAGCAATTTCTTTTTAATGAATGAATTCAAGAGATTTGCTTTGTACAAGTTCTACACTGTGTACCTGTAGGTTTGCAGGAGAGGTCATTTCTGTTCCTATGAAATGAAGTGCAGCCAAAAACGCACACATCTTAAGTTGGACACATTAATCAAAAACACATCATTTGGTTTTGCATAATGCTGATTACGTGCTAATATTCTGGTCCTGTTTATGAAAGGTCAAAGTTATTCCAAATTATAACAAAGGATGGCAGGTTTTTAATCATTTAAATAGTGATAATGACAGGGGAACACACTGCCAGGCAACGCAAGTCAGTTTACAACTATGAGCACCGTAACAGGGCTAGAGCTGGAATGACTGCATTTAATCAGATTAACCGTGTGGTAAATACAACAGCGTGTAGTTTCTGCTTGTTCCAAATCATACGTAAGCTTTGCACTTGGCTTAACTTTGCAATTAACCATCACCGGACTGATCTTAGTTCTGAATTGAAACAATATTGTTACAGTTCTCCATTTAACCTGGGTTCAATTCGTGTTCCCTCAACACTACATTCTGGTAGAGATTGGTGTTAATTTTGCAGGAAAAATTTAATTTTGGGAAATCAGCGTTCCGTATGTGTACAACACGTTCATAGAGCATCTAGGCTGTGAGTAGACACATTTACATGTAATGAGTATGATGAGAAGTGGCGTCAGGTACAGTAAACTGCCTGGTTATATAATTATTATATATGTTATTAAGGTAGTCTTGTCGATCTGCAGGTAACGCATGTTCAAACTGCAAACAAAGCTCTCCAGGGAAAGACTGCAGTTGGGCTGAGGCCGCCCCCTCTAACCGGGTCAGCTCGGTTCATTTCTTCCAGAACGGAGTATGATTGGTGTGTTCGCACCGGCCCAAACGAACCAAGTTGAGGGACAAAAACTCAGACAAACCTCAGCACTATTATCTCCCTAACCATACAACAGTAAACCTCTATAAAACAGCTGTGTGCAATGATTAACGTTTGCTCGTGGCAACTACTCTACAGCCAGCACAAATGTCCATGTCAGACTATTGCAAAGGGACCAAGTAAATTAACTTCGCCTCGTTAAGAAAGGCCCTCAGGCTGCACAAAGTCAGGCTATTATGTTTTTTAAGAAGACCTCAAGGAGAAGAGTGCTTAGTGGGCGGTGACCTGCACTAGCATTCAAGTTAACCAGTGGATCACACTCAAAACCCACGTATTATTGGCACCAAAACTGCAGTGGCGCTTTGGATCGGCATTGCCACACCTTGTGTTGTGCACTTCCTCTCACAGTGAGATACCACAGCGGTGCAGCGGAAGAAATAACCCCAGCATGCCATCAGAAAATACCTGTTTGTCTGTACAACAATGCGCTCTACACCCCGCAGTGACACAGAAATTATGTTAACCAGTTGTCAGAGGGGGGAACCCGTGTGAGAGACAACACTCAGACAAACACTCGTGTGCTGCAGTTCTCTAAAAGTGCATTTATAATCTGCCATTATACAGAATTACTTTGCCACGCAACACTGCTTTAGGAATCCGGTGTGTAGGTTGGACACAAAACAAAAACAGCAGCAAAAAGACAAAAAAAAAAAAAGAAAGAAAGAAAAAAAAAGCAGCTCGAAGCTCATAAATCCCTGAGAAGTATCCCAGGGGAGAGAGACTTATTGTGTGGAGCTGCTGTAAGTTGTTTTGCCAGAAGCCGATCAGTAAAGTACACCAAAGGTCAGATCCAACCAATTGTTGGGTGTAGCTCAGTGAAATTTGTCATGGGCGTGCGGACACTCTTCTCACCAGCACTGATGACAAGAAAAGAGGGTTTCCTTTACTCTAAAATGGCTTTAGCTGTGAACATTGTACTACTGTGTATGGAAGTTTCACCAAATCGGTTTAAAAATTTATGTCAGAATTTCAACTGACTGAAAACCAAGGCACAAATATTCAGAGGACTTTTTCCACATGTTTATTGTCCCTGCTTCATTGGGGTTCAAATTATAGTATTGTGCATGCAAGCTGCTTGTATGGCAGAGTCTTAATTTTTTTAATTTAATTATACTTCAATGATCATTTATCGATAAATTCATTCTCTTTCAAAATTATTATTATTTATTAATACTCAGATTAGAATTGGGTCAGTTTCTGTTATGGTGGGTTGCAGACAGACATTCAAAAATGCACACTCTCAAAACAACAAATACATTCCTCACTGCGGCAGTCTACGAATATGCAAACACAGTATATTTGCCCCGTCCGTCTGACCGCTGTTTGTTAAGAAGTGCAAACCATATTTACTGACTCAACCCTCTCATCCCGTAGAGGCTTCTTTCTGCTCTGTATGTCGAGGGCAGGAGACGGTGAGCTAAACATTCTCCCTAGAAGCACCTGACTCTTCAGCTGCAGAGTCGAGTTCAAGAGATTGTGGATAGTCTGCGGTCTCTGTGGTCTGCATGTGAGTCCTTTGTGGATAGTTGTTATTGCCAGATGGCCTCCTCTCACAAAGGACATATGGCTTCAACAGTTTGCTCTCTTCAAATGTCTGCTGAAACTCAGAGAATCTAGCCTCTTTAGCCAAGTCCTAAGCATAGCAATGAAATGAGGGTGTGGCCAAGGGGAAGGATTTAGATAATGAAGAGGAGGGGTCCCAGGACAGAGCCTTGGGGGACGCCGGATGTGATAAGGAAGGGTTGGGAGCAGTGGGGGTCCACCTTGATGTAGTGTGGTCACATAATCATAATGATTACAATGATCAATGCCAATCACAGTCAATCCTGTATGCTTATATATATTTTATATCTAAGATATAATTTACTTTATATCTATCTATATATATGATAATCAGGCATATCATTTCATCATTATCTGACGAAAAGTGTTCTTTCCCAACCCTTTACTTATTTCACTTTTCTGGGCACAACCCAGCACCTTAGTCTTCATAGAATTACTCAATAAAGCTTATTTCTATAGCAACCCAATGTGGTTCCCCTAAGTATAAGAAATCTTTTACTTGCCAGACCTCTTGAAAGCTGAAAGCTACAGAAGATTAAATTTAATGATGACTGTGCCTTAAAGAATGCCAGCTCCTGATTTTCCTTCCTCCATAATCCCTGACCCTCTCCCTGTGGAGAGGTTGTGGCCGTTATTCACAGAAATAGTCCGGTGTCCTGTGGTGCTCTCCCCTCGGAGATAATATACCAGATGGTTTCATGGGGGAAAAGTCTCTGCCATAGTTCAGGGGCAAATTCAGAAAAGCTGGTCATGGGTAATTGTATAAAATAATGTTGTCTCGTGTGCTGGCTGGACTCTCTGTGCTGAAGCTTATTTTAAATTTCCGTTCAGTTTCATTGTATGTATTTTTTTTTTTTTACTCAACTTTCCAGGTATAAAAAAGAGCATTACTCGCAAGGATAATCAGATCTAGACATTCCTATATGCTTATAGATATACAGTATTTATATTCAAAAAAACAACAAAAGTGTGCTCACCAGAGGATGTTGAGCACCGTGCAGGTTGTTAGACCTGCAAGCACTGCTCTCCGAAACCACAGGATCTGGGTAAAAAGATAACAAAGCACATGCTGATGAACAACTTGTTCAAGCAGAATTAAAGAATTAATTAATTAATTATGAGTTTTGCAAAAAAAAAAAAGTCAGTATTATCATATCATCACAATGCCGGTTCAGTGTTAGCAGTATATAACACTTCCTTAAAGCCATTGCTCTCACTGGGTCAGACCATGTCTCTGGACGTGTTACAGAGAATATCTGCGCTGAATGCACACGATCTACCTTCAACAAGACAATGACTTCAAAACATATAAATCATCTAAGACTTGATGATACATTCTGCAGTGTTGCCCAGTTCCAGGGGGTTATTTATATGAAGCATGGTATGTTATTTTGACAACTGAGAAATTACGCTAGCAGAAATGCAGGCTTGCAGTCAATGACAGAGAGGACATATACATCAGGGTAGTGATGCATACATCAGAGTGTGTCTGCACCCATTTATTTCATGCACATTTTCATTTTGAGCACTGCGCAACAGAAAGACATTTATCATTGAACTCATGACTTACATCAAGCATATGCCTTAACATCTGATTTGAGTGTTGTACGTGATAGAAAAATAAATCTCATAATTCTGTCTTATTCTCCATGTTTTCTGTTGTGAATGGAAAGCATATCACCTTGCATGGGCACTGCATTGTCACTTTTTTGTATTTATGGTGAAATACATGGAAAATACATGAACAGACTGTCACAATGCCTAACCCAGGCCCCGTTCAGACCTTGAATCAACATCCATCTTGGGAAATACGATCACAAGGGCGTACAGGTGCGGACTGACCGAGGACGCATAAAGGATGCGTTGAGAGATCTGATCTCTGACCACATTTGAAGGTGTTCTAGGTTGTATTTGACCATATTCCTTTGATAGTGTGAACACAAAAAAGCAAGAAAAGAGCAAAGAGTTTTGCACCATTCATTCAGGAAAAATACACGCAATCGCTCGATGTGATTGCCTGAAAAAGAAAAAGCACCGTAAGTGACCTATGCTCTTTAGCAATTAGAACCTTTTAAAATATTCTGTCTGTATACTATACTAATATACTAAATAATGAATATATCTAATCAAGAATTAGCAAGTGAAATTATTTAACATGAGTTTACTGTGTGTGACTCTGTCATTAAAAACCGTGTCGGCAGGTGGTTAATTACTGATGCGATCATGTTGATGCAGAGTGGAGTTAAGTGTATGTCCTTAATCAGTTGTCTTTATTTACCTTGATTACAAGAAGCTAGTGCATCGGAAAAGTTTGCACCAAGCTTCACGTTATAAGTTTTGTGGAGGTCTCGAAAATAACTAACATCAGGGTGGAGATAAAATAAATTATATAAATAACAACTCTGCCATGGTTGTGTTTCTGAAACAGTGCTAGAGATCCACCAGAAACAGCTGCCGCTAACATATTCTCTGGTTGAAAATCTGGTTGGTGACACCGGTATTTAAAGCTGGCCACTTGCAATGGGATTACCCAGGACGGTGTTAATGTAAAGTCTGAACAGGGCCTGAGACTGGATCTGAAACATGGTCTGAGGACACATGTGGACACATTTAACACCAGGTGTGAACACAGGTACTTAAAACTTGTCATTTGTGACTGGATTGTTAATGCAAGGTCTGAACTGGGCCCCAGAACATTCATCACAGAATGCTTTGCTCCAGTATTTTATTATTTTTTGGGGCAATTAATGCACAACACAAAGTCTTATTGCCCTTATTTTCAATAGAAAAAGCTATATTACATTCACCTACACATATCCAGAGACATGAGCCTGTCCAGTAAAGAGCAGATCATATTCCTGGTCTAGAGTCGTGCTCTAACCAGCAACGCTTCTGACCTCATCAATAAAGACCGACCTGGCCAGCAGCCAGGGTTAGTGACCTGCAGAAAGACTAGGAGAAATAGCCAGTAGGAACCAGCAATTTTTCATATATAGTATTCTTCCAATTAATGTCTGTGTTAATGGAGTTTAAACTCTGGTGTTGGGGAAATTTTAGTGAGTTAATAAATATGAAAATAACTGAAACGGCTTAATCAGCAGCCGAGTTTACATGAAGACTTTTTATTGTCTCATTCTGATTGAAGGTTTCGGGTCAGCTGTTTACATGTGAGGTGATCTATGTTTTTATCGATCTATTCCACACAAATCAATGAAAACATGACGTGATTGATCAAAGATAGAGGTCTCTCATCTCATTAGCATAGTAGCTGCTATTGTTTTGACATTTTTATTATTAAAGCAACAGTTTGATTCAGAAAGTTTGTGGGGTCATAACCACTTGCTATTGTATTGTTTAGCCTCATAGTTGCCGCTCTTTAAGGTTTTCCAGCGGTTCCAAATTTGTTCCACACTTCAGTCCATCCCGGCTTCAATTCATTTTTGAAGGACCTTTTTAAACAGTTAAATATTTCTGCCGTATAATCGTGTGATAATGTCTAGTTCTTTCAGAGTTGTTATTAAAAACAAGCTCTCCAGTTGAGGAAATGTCACTCGAACGCCACTGTGCATTTATGTCAAGACAGAGCATGCACAGACAGACAGACAGAGCCCACCTTCATTCCAATTCACTGTTTACGTGACTTTCGATAGAAAATATTCTGGCCCCGTGAATCGGAATGAAAATTCATTTCACAGGGGCCTGTTCGTTCGGACTGAGGTGTTTGTATGGAGCAATTTCATTCGGTTTCCAAACCGACTGTAATCGGAATATTTGGTAATATTTCTTTTATCAGCCTGACTCCACACGAGCTGCTTTAGAACAGAAGTTCTACTGCTCCCCTCAGGTTACACTTGATCTTTCTCAGCATACTAATGCAGAGGAATACCAACAGAGTGGCTTGTGAGCCTCTTCTGAATTCAGCACATCGAGTCCACAGATCAGCGGGTAGTGTCGGTTACAGTCCAAGACTAGATTTACCTGTGTTCTGTTGTGTGAGATCTGTGAGAAGAGCAGAGGCATCACGTTTACAATCCCTCCTGCAGAGAAGGAAACAGAGCAGCTGGTCATTCCCACAGACATAGTCTTCATCTAAAGGCTTCTTGCAGCCTTCCACCGTTTCACACACAAGTTTCTGGTATAAAATGCACTGTATCACTTCTGTAGAACAGCAGGAATATTTATCAGATGATTGACAGTGGGAATCTTTTATTTTATTATTCATATTCCATTTTTTTTATGAATTATTTCTTTGAATTCTGTAAGATTAAAATGAAAGATAGCTTCAACAGACAACAAATCATTAGTGACGCCAGATGTGAGTCGACACAAAAGAGAATCGTGTATGTGGACAAAGTGAGAAGTCTGGGAAAAAAAAAAATGTTCAGCTGACTTTTCTTAATGGGAGGCTGAAGAAAATACGTGCAAATCCTGGCTGAATTCTGAATTGACAGTCTGAGTTCACCCAATTTAATTTGACTAAAGCAAATTTTCAAATACTGTATGGTTCATTAAATGTGTACTAGTCACTCGGTTCAGTGTCAGCTATGCTGAAAATGAGAGTTTGCTCTCTTGTTTGAGGTTCACTTTATTGAATATCATTGTACTTTCTCTTCATATTTCTCCTTAGATGCGTCAGTCCTGCTGTGTAATAGGTCCCAGAATGTTTTAAAGTGTATCATTGTATGAGTCTCGGTTTCAGTGGCTAGTTTTTTTAGAGCCATGGTCTGGATTTTACTTGAGTGGCTTTTAAATCTTGAAATTCCAAGCTAAACGTAATCATTATTTAATCCTAAGAACGTGATTTACTGCTGTTCTGTGCGCTGTTCCGCACAACTAACAATGACGAACTGCAAAGCGGCTGTCATGGGCGGCAGTTTGCATGTTCAAATAGCCCTCTGAAGTAATGCAAGCACAGCCAGGGCTGTCACCAAAACGCTAATGAAACCGAGTGATCACCCCTCGTGCTGCCACAGCTGATGTGTTACAGTGACTTCAGGAAGCCGGAGCACTCGCGGGGACTGTGGATGAAGGACTCAGTCAGTCATTGAGTCAGTCGCTCGAACGCATTTAGATCAGGTTTGACTTCAGAAGCTGAAGTTCTCTTATAATAAGTTTCATTGCACTTGTGTTTAAAATCATTTTTGACGTGAAAATGAAAGAGTCGTCTTTGGTGTCGTTTAATTCGCTTCACTGTGGGCGTTAATCGCTGTTGTTATGTTTTATGACTATAATTTTAATATGTGTGGGAGTGCAGGATATTTGAGTTACCCAGTGTTTGATGTACACATTTTTTTTTTTTTAATTACAAGCTTATTTTATTTTATAAATACTGATACAGTCTCTTGTCTTCTACCCGGAGTCTTCAACGTTTTCCAGGCCAAAGACCCCCAAACTGATGGAGAGATTAAGTAGGGACCCCCTACCTACTATATGTGTTCTATATTAAACTCGCTTTTTATAAATATACATTATTATTATAATTTTGCATTCGATATCAAGCTACTCAAATAAAACACAAATATTCATTTTCTACAGTAGGGTGGCTGTGCAACAGGCGTAAACATAAACAGGCCTGATCCCTAATGTTAGCTTCTCTTCTGCTAATGTTTTCACCTTTTAACTGAACGTGTAATATGCTGCCTCGTGATTGGCCCAGCAGTGGTAGGGGCGGGGCCTACTGTGTAGAGGTGGCTTAGATTACACAGGGCTCCATTTAGGGCTTTAGTAAAATATGTTGGATTCATTTTAAGAAATTTAAAATTGTGGGAGAAAATATATATGTATTAAAAAGAATATATAAAAAAATGTCTAATCAATCAATGATTTTGCAGTACCCCCGTTAAAGACCTATTGTCTTACATACTTTCTTCCAAATAAACATGAGTGAGTTGTGGGGTAATTTCACAACTGACAAGAACTGCATTGCACAAGCATATTTGTTTTTGGTTGCAACTGAAAAACAGCCACGTCGCCTACTGTCTTGTTTCTTATCGCGCCAGTATTTCAGATTTCTAATGGAGGAGTACAAACGATTTCTTTAAAAAAAAAAAAAAAAAGAAATGTGGCAGCAGGTGCACTGGAAACTCAGCCTTCAGTTCTCCTGAGGAAAGAAAGGACAGTAGAAGAGCGAGCATGGACTGGGGGGGAAAAAAAGGCCAAATAGATGAAAAGATGGAGACAGAAAGGAAGAAAGTGAGCCATATATTGTACAAAGCTGCTTCTCACCCAGAGCCACTGTGCCCATTAGGAAAGGTTTCCCCATCTGACTGAAGTCGCTGCTGCTCTGAAGGCCGACCTCTGACCCCACTGCAAATGTCACAGCCACCTGAGATACACACACACACACACACACACACACACACACACACACACACACACACACACACACACACAGATTTTCTGTTACAGCTCAGGCTATGGGCACATTTTCAAGGTTGCAGTTCTTCTTCTTCTTACGGGCACACAAAAACACAGAACATTCACATTTTTAATCTGTAACTAATAAGGATTTTGGGTTATTTGCTACGACAAAGGCACTTTTACATCACTTGAAATCGTGTTCATGCTCCGTTTCTGTCAGTGAACATGTTAATCCAGCATCTGATGTTTGCTGTCTGCTAGTACAGCTACTGTCTGACATGTTTGCACCTTTTATACTGCACACCGCACTTTATTGCTCTCTCAGTTTTCGTAAATATCTTCAGTTTAATGTCATAAATGTCTCCTGGATTTGTTATATTGTTGTGTAATCCTCAATAAAATGACAGTAAAGTTCCTCTAGATTCGATTTTCTTTTCTTTTTTTTTTTCCTTTTTTCATCCCAAAATGCTGGGGAAGCAGTGGTGATTTGTAACGGGGACAAAAGTCAGGTGAAACCACTCTACTACAAGTCAGAAACCTGTGCAACACCGACAGAGATGAATGAGTGCACTCTGCGTGTGGCCGAAAAGACAAACTAAGCTTTGTGCTAAGTGCAAGTAAAATGGTCTCTTTCAGAAAAGAAAAAGGCAGAGGTTGAATTTTTTATACAGGTAAGTGGAGGGACAGATGAGAGGAGAACAAAAATAAGACAAAAGAGGCGAGAGGGAAGTGGGGAGAGGGGATAAACCGGAAAGTAAAGAGAGAAGAGGGGGAAGGACAATGGCGCAATGAGCGAAAATTACGAGACGGAGAGGAGTGTAGAGGAAGAGGACGGGGTGATTGGTTTTAATGACTTCAAAGTAAGCTGTTTGTCAGCTAGTGCCTCTCAGATGAACGGAAACCTCGGCGAGGCTTCTTAAAAAATCTTTATAAAATCGTCTCATCATCCCACGGTGGGCCAGTTTCATTAGGGCCGGGATAAAGAATGAACCGCATTCAGCTTAACTGCTCACACACGAACGCAAACACACACACGCACCATAAACCTGACTACGTTGTCCTCCTCCGGGTGATTTGACCACCCTGCACTAGACGCCAATATTCCCCTGCTGTCATGGGAGCCAGCGGCATTAAAGGTTCAATGACAGCTTTATTAGAGGTGAGGGTCTGGAATTTTAACCAATTATAAGGCCTGAATAAATGTCACGCTAATTATTTCCAGAAAGCCGTGAAATTGTAGTCGATTCTCCGTGAATAATCCACCTTCCAACACAATTCCACAGGTCAGTGCATGAGATTCATTTAAATGTGTGTGCGGTGCATTTCTGTGTGTGGTTGATGTAATGGCCAAAGCTACATTCAGGCCTATTTCACAATGACTTAATAGGGCTCTTATCAAGGTGTATAGACTTCATTTGGGCTCCCCTGTTATTTTATTTAGCTGCAGGTTTTTGTGTGAAGCAATCAGTCAGATGTCAGGTCTTAAGGAGCTGCTGCAGCAGGACATCGATTTGGATGAAATTACGGAGGGGAGAGGAGAGGAGAGGAAAGGAAAGGAGAGAGATTTATTTCAAAGGGAGTGAGACGTTTCTTTTAGTTGAATATGTGCAGGTTGTTGCTGTTTAGAGGTGACTGAGATGGAGACGTCGTGACGTGAGTGAGAGATAAAAGTCAAAGAAAGGTTTGCCACACGTGGAGAAATCCTATAACAACAACATGAGTATATAGACACTTGGTCCTGTAACATGATTGCATGCAAACAACTGGTGCACTGCATCGGGAATGACTGATATATTGGAAAGCTTAGTGATCACCAAAGACAACCAACCAGAGTGTTATGGTTATGGTATTAAAAAAATCACACACATCTAATATAATGGTTCCCAGTCTGGGGTCCGCGTTCCCCCAAAGAGAAGTATCTCTAGCAACATGCTGGATCACTGGCATGCGGCGTTTGATTGTGATTAAAAAAAAGATCAACATTTAGAAAAAAAAAATGTTGATGCAGAATATTGTCAGGTTCAAGCAATAAATTGAGTTCGTCCACCATCGGAATGAGAGTAAAAAAGCTTTCCCTCGCCAAACTAGCATCACTAGCCAATCAGAAGTCGGGTGGGGGTGGGTCTTGGGAAGCATAGTTGAGATTCAGCTGCAGTTGACGCTGCATTCAAGTAAACCTCGGTAAAAATGAGCTCTGCTTCCAACGTAAAAAATAACGTCAATGGTATAGAAAGTCTGAAATGTCCGAGTTGGAATGTGGAATTTCCGAGCTTTCATGAAGGCATCATCTAAGTCGGCGTTTTTTCACTCAGTGCGTTTACATGCAGCTAAATCGAGCTATGTTCAAAATCCGACTTTCTGACAACAGTCCTTGGGCCATTTTACATGCAGCGCAAGAAAATTGAATAACTGTTCCCCTCTTCCACACCAGGTGGCGATACGTGTCTTTTCAGCGGGGTAATACCATGTTAATACGGCCCGATTTCCGGGTGACCTATTACGTGATATAATAAACAAGAGTCGTTCATGCGGCGGACGTGATGATGAAGTGTAATAATGCTACTGGGTATTGAATTCTTCCGTGTAAGTAAGTGTCCGACAATCTATAACCTTAAGACTACGCTTATAAACAGTTTTGTATTGACCACAAATGAACTTTCCACTCTTACAATCACTGCTGTCGACATGTAAAGGTTGCAGTGACGACACAATCAATTTCCTAGAATAGAAAGGAATCTGTCTGAAAGCGATCAAGTTGCTTGCTGTAGCCTTTGTTTCACCAGCATCAGTCTCAATCAGCATGGCCGCCTGGGGGGACAGCTTACATATCCCCCACTCAGCCTCTCCACAGACCTCCCCCCAAAAAACTCTTATTTAAATCTTGCTCAAAACATCAGTCACCTTCATGAGTTGTTTACTGCCAAGGTTTCACATTGACTTTTCATAAATTTGACTTAAAAAGGCCCACATGCAAAGTGAAAGTGTTTTTTTTTTTCTTTTTACTTTTTCTTTTTTTCCCCCTACAACCGAGAAACATCTCCCCGAGGCCAGCGCTCGGAAACTGGAATAAATTATGGACAGCTTTATTTAGGATTATGCTGCCGTGAAGGGAGGCAATCAAAGAGACTCCAGCACTGATTTTGTTTTGAGAAATCCTGGTAAATGCTGGAAAAGCCATTTCCATAAACTGTCCGACTTAAAATGTGGGAAAATATATGGTACAAGAAGTTCATTTGAGGCCTGTGCTGCAATCTACAACCTAAAATCACTTAAAGGTAGCAGTGCTTTCTTTCATTCAGTTACTGCTTTCTGTTAAAGAGGAGACACATTCAAGAAACTGAGCCATCACCATACAGTCTTTATGTACGTATGCATGTAGGAAGCACTTCACAAACCAGCCTCACCACAAAGACACAGGGTTCATACAACCTCTGATTCTGAACAAACCAATGGTAATTTCTACCTAGAGACACAGCATGACAGAAAATAAAAAATAAAAATGCCTGGAGTAGATGAAAGTCTTTTCCCCTTTCTTATAAAGCTTACCCTGTACTCCGTTCTGGAGCCAGCAGATTGTTGTGTGAAGGCTACAACTGACATGACAGAAAATGAAAGGTTATATGAAAGTTCGGCAATAATAAGCTTGTAGAAAATAAGGTTGAGGAAATGGACAAGCTCAAAGCCAGCGCACTAGTAAAAAGACAGCAAACATAGTGGTGTTATGAATCCGATCCACCTGAAATTGACAGTATCTACTGTTGTCAGCCAGTAAACGGCCAAGAAATGTTGTGACCTTGGGGGTGCATCTGTTTTTCCACCTCGTGTGATATTAGAATCAAACTTTAAGACGGATTGCGAATCTATTTTATTTTGTTCTTCTGAAACTCTGACATTCTGACAGAAGCAAATTCATTAAGCATTCAACTGGCCTGTGTACCCTACCCCTTAAAATTAGGTTGTGGGTTTGGCTGTTTGCAGTGACGGATGGAAATTGTTACGTATGTGGTATGTGGATTGTGTTTCATTGAAAAATATGGCAACTTGGGTAACATCAACAACAAGCATACAACATTTGTATATGGGTTAGACCATTATTCATAATTAAGTTTGAGGGCCAAAAAAGTTACAGAAGTTTCCAGAGAGAAACAACAAGGGAGAGAACGCGGAGACGACCTTAAAAGGATAAACGACCCTGATATGAAATTTAGTCAATCCTCATATTCCCCAGAGTTGGATGAGTGAACAAAAGCGTTTTTTAAAATCGGTCCAGGCATTGTCCTAATCTGGCAGCGCAGCTCTTAGCTTTAGCTTAGCATAGGTGTTGTAATGTAGAGTTGTCAATCAGCCAGTTGTTTGCAAAAGTGATAAACAAACTCAAGAATTTTCCTAATTACTTCTTGTGACCTGTACATTCACACGAGTACAAATGTCAATGCAATAAACATGAAGGGATTACCTAGGGCAGATATAGACTTGGGGCTATACTCCGACAAAGCCTCGCTGCTAGGCGCTAATTGGCAACTCTACATTACAACGACTATGCTAAGCTAAAGCTAAGAGCTGCGCTGCCAGGTTAGGACAATGCCTGGACCGATATAAAAACGCCTTTTCTCACTTATCCAACTCTGGGGAACACGGTGAGCGACTAAATTTCACACATTAGTGATTTATCCCTTTAAAATAGAGAAGAAACAGATGAAAAGCAACAGTGTGTTGGAGCTTTTGTGCAATACTTGTAGCTAGCCGTCTAAATTAGTCACATCACTGTTGTCTTGAAGAAGAGTACGGACCCTCAGTTTTATGAAGTTTCCAGGTGCGGGACTAATTTCAGTAGCCTGCACACTCGTTTTCTTCAGTCCACACAATCCACAATAAACACTGTGGATATATGTCATGGAATACTTGGCAGTGCCTGATTAATGAAACCTTTGTAAAGAATATTTTAAAAACTGGCGAGTTGGTTTTGATGATGTTGTTTTTTTCTTTTTTTGTACAAGGCTGTTAACATATTTATTTCTGTTGTAAAATTAGGGCATCTTACCTTAGCAGTCTATGGAGATTGACTCCGGTTTGAAGCCCCAAGTACAGTATTTGGCGCTTCTGCACTGGCTTCACATCTCAGGTGTGGAGGTTGCTGTTTGATTGTAATTAATGTACATACACGGATGTTCTTTAAAGTGAAAGGATTTTATTTATGTCTGGGTTTGGATCTTTTACAGTGGTGATGGAGTGAAGGTCATACTTTAACCGCCCTTTTATTTGCTTAGACATCACTTTTTAACGTCTCCCCTTCTCAACCCCCTCTATTTTGGCAGCTCAGTGCCTGGAAACTGTTGTTTTCCTTCAAAGTATACCAAGATAGAAACATTAATATTTCAGCCATAAAGAGAAAAATCACATTTGCTGGGCCATAAATGGCCAGTGCTTGGCGATAGTGTGTTTTATTTTGGTGCAGTCGGCCTTGCATGCCCGGCTCTCTCTCATATTGATGCAGAGTAGAGGGAATGGCTCTCAGTGCCTTGCTCCAGAACTGAACCTCTAAATCTTACCCCCCCCCCACCACTCTGTTTGGGACTTAGCTCGAGGACACATTTCTTTCATACTGTGTGTGTGTTTGTGTGCATGTGGATGTTGGTGAATGAGTCTCTTTGACTACATCTCCACCTACAGGGCATACATGAAACAACACAACAACAGCAGTGAGGAAGCACGAGGTGATTTTATCCTGCTTCCTTTTAAAACCCTGCCTCAGTAATGACTGCGAGGTTATTGTGTGCGTGTGTACCTGTGCATGAAGGAGTTTATGATGTATTAAGGGTGTGAGTGTGTGTGTGTGTGCGCGCCATCAATGCAATCTAAAATCAATCTGTCCAGTTTCTCCATTGTTCTTCAAGGACGTAAGATCCTTTGGGGAGACATAAAGGTACCAAAAAGGTTCCACATTGATCTGACGTGGTGAATGGATAGCTGCTCTCTCAAAGCCACAACATCGATTCATCTAGTTCCGCAGTTTGGATACACTTTCTGGTATATAGATAGCAAAACTACTACTTTCTGAGACATTTGACTCCTTCTTTGTGAGTGACGTATGAGTATCTGTGATAGAACAGTTTAAGAGATTTAAACTCTATTACCACTACATTTTATTTCAGGGAGACGTGTTAACTTATTTCTCTATTGATCCCTTCCTGTTTGATTATTTTCACTCTTTTGACTCCTGCATGTCAGTCAACGTCAAGGTCCACGTCTCACCGTGAGCCTTAACCCCAAACCTTGGAAAACTTCAGATAAAACCACAGCATCAACTAAAAAAAGAAAAAAAAGAAAAGAAAAACTCACTACCCATTGATTTCCAATGGAGAACTTCCACTGGCCAAATGCTTCTAATACTTAAAACAAGACTTGAACACTTTGACAGGAGACTTGGGAGAACCTTATACACTTTTCTTTTTTTTTTTTTTTTACAATTATTTTACATAAATGCTTTTGTGTCAAACAGTGAATGTGACAAAACTGACTCTCCCACAATCTTACTGACTCAACAAACACTTCACCAATGAACCGCTCCTTAATAGGGCTGTGATAGATTCCTATTGATCCTGGTAGAGATCCCATGTGGGCATATTTGAAGATCTACAGCAATACTCAGGACCGCACACAAGATACAAGAATAAAGATAAATTATCTGGACATCATTTCTTAAAATGCACCCCTGACATAATTTTTTGAATATAATTTTCAACGTTTGATTGCTGAATACAAAACAGTAAGTGCATTCTGTGTGTGTGTGTGTGTTAAGTGTGAGAGAGCTGCCTACAGTAACCAGCTTCCAGATTACTTCTGATGTCCCAAATCCTTTGGCTTCTGATGTTTCTCCCACAGGACCACAAACTGCTGCAGAACAAAACTCACAGTCTGACTGTGCGATAGGACTTAATAACACTGACATCGATTTGCTGCTAATCCCTACAGAATCAGCTCATCTGACAATATGTCAATGCTTGAGCCGCGCTAATGAAGAATATAAACTGAGGCTGAAAAACAAAGTTGGAGGACATTCAAAAAAGTGAAACTCAGTCTTTGGGGAGAATTCATGCCGTAAAAGAAATGTGACAAAATGTCTTTGGCTGCTAAAAGGAAGGTAGGCAAAGGCTTTAGAAACAGGAAAGATAGAAATAGTTGGGAAGTGACGATTACTATAGAAAAAGACAAGTAAGATTGTTGAATTGTTGTATATGACACGTTTTTGTATGAAATATTTCTTTTGGAAAAGCATCTGTGAAATGCGAAGAGCTTCTGCTGGTTCTTTCTGTGTGGAAGTTGCATGTTCTCTCTGAGCCTGCGCGGGTTTTCTCCAGGTGTCCAAAGACAAGCTTGTTAGGTTAATTGGTGATCCTAAAGTGGTTGTGCAGTAGCTGTAATCGTCAGCGTGCATGGCGGTTGTTTGTCTTTCTGTGCCGGCCCTGTGATTGACTGGTGACCCGTCCAGGGTGCAAACCCACCACTTTCCCAGTGACAGCTGGGACAAGCTCAGGAAGTTGTTCATCCACAGATGATTGTGAACTCCCACTGAGAAATAATAATGTTCCATTTTTTTTATAGAACATACAAAAGAATATAGTTATAAATAACAATACGCATTAACAGAGAGCGTTTTCGGATCTCTTGCAATGACTGGTTTGGACAAAGAAGACAGTGTTGTCAAAACAGTGAGTGGGTTTTAATATAGGTACCCCTTTCAATATTGCATTTGTCTGCCATTTGTTTTGACTGCCTAGTGATTCCACACAGTATTGCATGTCACTCATACACTTCTGAGGGAATGCATGTTAAACAGAAGGTGACAAATAATCAGTTAAGGGACACAAGCAAAAAAAAAAAAAAAAAAAAAAAGTGACTAAAATTGCGTTTGTTGCTTGTTTTATACACGTCAGATGCACTCACTTTTATTATTTCTTGATTGCACACTTAGCAGAGCAATCTCAGAGGCTGAGTTATAAAGGTCAAATTACATAAAGTTAACATTCAAATATTTTAAAAGATAAATATGAATTTCACTTAGCTTTTAATTCGCTGATTTAAAGTGATTTTATATACGTAGCATCATGAAGGAGGTTTCCATCGAAGTTTTTGGCCAAAGCATCCGACACACTGTCTGTATATCCCAGCAGCAGAAGTAGCCGTTAGCTGTACAATTCTTTGAGGCAGTGTAATCTTGCGGGATGTGATGGTGTTAAATGGACTCTGGCCCAAGCCTAAACACTTCCTTCAAGAGCTCCTACTGAGCAGCTGACACTTCAGCATGTTGGCAAGTGCTGACCTGGAAAAGTCCAAAACCACCACATACACAGCGGGAGCTCAGTAAGTACTACAACTTCTGCATGAAGTGACAAGTGTATAGTGCCACTTCCATCCTGCCTGCCAGCATGACTTCACACACACACGCTGGCCACTGGCAGTCATGGTGACATCACATTCATCAATCAATAGTAAAAGTATGCAGACTTTAAGGGAACAAAGTAAGTTGAAAAGTCGAAACGCAAACACAAGACAAGACTACAAATACATTTGTATTTATTTCCGTTTTTAGACCACAGGTGGATCTCTGCAAGTCCAGGATGCAGACAAGCAACACAATTATCTCATTTATTATTTCAATAATCGTAATTTGGACTATTATTTAAGCATTTACAGGAAATCACTGGTTACAATTTGTTCAGTAATAAATTGGTAAGTGATAGGCAGTCTATGTACAAGAGGGGCATAAGTTGGAATAATGAATCCAAAGTAGAATAAAATCCGTCATTCAGAACAAAGTTGCCTGATCCAACTCAATTGAGACTTCTTTTGTAAACCTTTAATAATCTGTTCAATAGAAAACACAGCTCTCGGGAACCTTCCTGTTGGGTTTGTATTTTTTTTTTTTGTAATTGTGCTGCAATTAATTTGTATGGAAGCTGCTATACATGCAAAGTTTAATTTGATTTGATTTGAGAGGCAACAGTCTAACAATCAAAACACTGTTGCACCCACTGTGACACTGTTAATAAATGGCCTAAAACAGGCAGGCACACACAATGGGATATATCTGCAGGTAACGATGTAATTGGACATGGTGGTGAACATTTCTAATATAGGCTACTGTAATTGGCTACATCGCTCAAATGAGTCGGTATAATATATATTGTGTATTCCTATGCCGCGGCAATTGTAAAGCCACATACACGGGTAGGAAGAGAAGATTCAACATTTAATACTCGAATTTCCCTTTAAAGTTTCATCACACGCAATATTTGATATCAGAGATATGAAACGTTATATATAATGGTATTGATTACTGTTAGTTTTGCCACATAACTGCAAATTCCAACATTTTCATTCACTTTGTGACAGAGTGATGAACCACAATGATGCAACATCAAGGGGTTAGAGAGAATCACGGAGGAGATCAGAGAGGAGAGAAACCAATCCTGATAGAATAAACTAGGATTTTGAGAGTTGTATTATTTTTTTCTGAAGTTTTGCCGCTGCAATAAAAGTCGAATCTCGGCTTCAACTCTCTTGATCTCCTCTTCTTTATCAATCTTTTTCTTCTCACCACATAAGCAGAGCACATTTACAGCTACGGTGTCTTTACCATTTGTCTTTTATATAACAAGGATCTAAAAATGTCCCTTTTATTGTCCTTGGATTAGATCTGTTGTACACTATATACTATATTATCTCCTACTCTGTTGCATTCCTATTTTCTCGCAGTTACAATTGAGTTTAAATAATAATAGCATGATTCCCAGCTCTGGTTTCTGTAGTGGCTCTTTCTTCCGCCCAAAGACTGAAAGCTAGATGATGTAATGTGGGACTTGGCTGAAAACAAAGTGGCATTTCTAATTACCCTAGAGGGTCATGTTGTTTAATGTTGCTTGGCAAAAATAAGTGAGAAAGCTGTTTTATGCATTGTCTTGTTTCTATGAAGCTGTCATCCAAAAACAAGAGCGATGTCCTACATTTCCGTCACTGGCATTTTGTGTTTAATTTCCCAACCACTTCGCCCAAATTTTTTGTTTTTTTTTGTTTTTTAGGTGAGATTATATTAGGCAAACAAAACAAAAAATGGAATTATAAAGTTTCCACTGTCAGTATTTCATTTATGTGTTTAGTTTGTTTTTTTGGTTTTGTACTGAATTATGAAAAGAAGGGAAAGTAATGGTTGCAAAAAAAAATGTATTCCCTCATCAGCCAGTACATCAAATGGGTGCAAGATCCTTTCATAATATCCGGACACATCCCATTTATCTTTAATAAATCTCCAACACGGAACTGAAATGTTTACCATACATAATGGTTTTAAATGACTCTCAGGATGTTAGTGCAGTGCTTTTCAACACAGCTTTAAAAGCAGGAAACCCTGAAGGACCATATTCTGCTTTAATTATGAACAGCTCTTTTTGCTTCCAGTGTAGTGTGATTGGTTAGGATTAAGATTTCCACACTTTAAATCAAAAAGGTAACACTCCAGTAGAAGACCATAAACATCTGTGGGAGTAAGACTATTAAGAAATAATGAGTTTATTAATGCCACATACAGAAAATGTATAGGAAACAGACTTCAGCTGACACACACTCTGACCAAGTGAGTACATAATATTCAGCCTAAAACTAATGCAGTCAAATACCATTTTAATAATGCAGTCACATAGTATTTTAATAACCCTCCTTTCATTAAGTAATTTTTGAGGCTTTACGTTACACTGACAGGTGTTTCCTTTATTTTCTCCACCTCATGTATATTTAAGAAAGTAGGCTGATTGACGGACACATTTTATTTGGATTGCTGCGTTAGACTGCATTAATGTCAGATTACCTTCCCTTATAGTCATTAAATTAGTAATATCATAACTTTTTCTCCTCTATTATTATTCTCTTATTAGGTTGCTAAACAACCATTGTGGATTCCTTCTGAAGAACAGTTCATAGTTTCGGATCCAGCATAATTACCGGGAAAGTACTATATTAGGATTGCTAAATTTATAGAAAGAGAACAATCATTACCGTGACAATGAGCAGGATTCCTTTCAGGAGGGTGAGCAGCGAAGTAATTGGCTGAATGACTGTGTGGGCCAGTAAGATAGCGAGGGTAAGAATCCAGGTGAAGGCTGGGATGACATAGATGTGGCTGTGGAGGAAACGCAGACAGACACACATGAATACTTTTATTAATGTGCATGTTTCAGAGCAGACGTAAGCAATCTATTCTTTTCCTAATGTGGTGAATGAGTTTAGATACAGAGGAAAACCTTTCAAAAGATTCACTTGAAGAGCCCACAACAACAACCTGACGGCCACAATGAAACAAGCATTTCATATGAAACATCTACAGTGTCAAAGTCAGTGTATCTATAGCAGCGGTTTTCAAAGTGTGAGGCGCGCCTCCCCCGGGGGATGCCAGAGGACTTCAGGGGAGGCGACTGCAGGGGACTGAAAAAATAAACCTGAAGAAAAAAAAAAATGATTAGCTAACTCCAGTGCATGCGAGGGGCAAACTGGATCGATTTTTAGTCGGCTACCGCAAGTCAAAGTGAGAGATTACACAGAAGCTGGGGCGAGCAGAAAACCAGTATGACCTGATTATTCAAAGTTTGGCTCTTCATGTATTGGTCATGCGCAACTTTATTGAGCTCAAAATTCAACTTTCTGAATGCAGTCCCTGTCCCAGTTTACATGCAACGGAGAAAATCCAATAACGGACGGGAACATGTCCTCCTCCTCCACACTAGGTGGCGATATGTGTCCTTTCAGCAGGTTAATACGACCCCCTTTCTGGTTGACCTATTACATCATATAATCAACAACTGGAGTCGTTCATGCAGCATTTCAAACAACAATACGGGTAATAGTACACCTTTTTAATCTCGTACGTAATGTGCTACTTAAGGTGCAGATAATATGTGCGCTATCCATCAGGCGGTTCTTCTACTGGCCCCGTTTACCTAGTTCTTCTGCGACTGGCTTTCTTGGATGTTTTGTTCCAGGGTCACACGTGTTTCCAGTTAAACTCCAAATAAGGCGTATGTATGCATACATATGTATATGTATGTATGCAATATCCAAATGCTGTCTTGGTCGGACAAGAACTCTGATATTAGTCGGAGTGATGTGTTTACGTGCATTTAAGTTGTTCACTTAGAGTCGGATTAAGGCAATAATTCATTTTTTTCGGACGCAAAGAGTTGTTTTGCAAAGAGGTGCTAGTTAACGGCTTTTACACTGATAGACTACAGATTTACACAGAAAATGTAAGATTAACGTGATGTTTTTGTAGAAACGTTCCAATATTGGATACATCTGTAAAAACTCCAGTGCATAAAAGTGTTGTACAGGACACCAGATAGAAGTATATATATAAAAATACAAAAAAAAAAAATATATATATATATAGATAAGTATCAGCAATGACCAAAGTCCAGCTGATTCCTCACTACATATGTTATATAATCGTATGGCCTGAGGTACAAACGACCTCCTCAACCTGTCCATGGAGCAGGACGGGGACATGTGTTATATGCTCAAAATTTTGCAGTTGTCAAGCTTTTAGGTCATAGGTCTTCAACAGGGGGTCCACGAGCCATAGGGGGTCCGGCGAGGCACTGCAGGTGGGTCGCAAAATCTTTGGTTGATTAGACATTGTTTGAATATCGTTTCAATTTCCCCCACAAATTTGAATTTCGTTGAATACACATTAACATGAACATGAAGGGATAAGGGATAGCTTAATATTGAATAGAAAATGATAATAATAATGTATATTTATAAATAGCACAAGGTCAAGAAAAAAAACGTTGAAGACACCTGCTTTCTTTCACTGCTAATACATAGTCAGTTGTCAGGGGCAACCTTATTTGGATTAAAACTGTCAATCAGGAAACGTAATTACAGCAAATAGGTATTTTTTATATCCCTTTAAATATTAAACACAAGTCGCTACATAATAAATCAGATTAAATGATCACATTAGGCCGACTGTACTAATTACAAGGAACAAGAGTATTAACATTTAAGTTCACCATCTGTACAGACCAGGCTGAGCTTGTAGTCATTTTAATTAGACACATGAGATTTAACTGATAACTTTAACTGTTAAATATATGTGTTTAATCCTGTAATTTGTGGATCAACATTGAAAAATGACATTTTTGTGAAAATCTAAACCTCTGTTCAAGGTTAATATACAATAATGTGGCTCAAAAGTGAGTTTCAGAGGGGTTTGCGTCCAGAGCACCTCGTAGCCTACAGCAGTAAGATTGAGAAGAGAGATTTTGTACCGAGACCTCCAGATGCCTATTGATTGCTGCCCCTGGGGAAGGGGGAAAATAAGTTGGCTTATCCATAGGTTTGCCTCCCAAGGTTTTTTCACTCCAGTAACCCTGCCTTCCCACTCCCACAACACATCGCAGCATCTCCCCTGGCGCCGAGCAGGCCGATAATGAAGCGCCCAGGCGTGCCAACGAAGCGGTCCAGCGATCCCGCAGAGTGTGAATAATATTATTTGGGTTAAGTATTTACTGGGGCATGACAAAATAAATTAGCCCTGTTAACTGATAAAGGTAATTACAGACTCAGGAGAGGGAACGAGTAGGTGTGAGGTCGGAGGGGGAAAGACAACGATCACAGTTGAAGAGCGGGTTGCCGTTGCTTGAGTGATTCTTGCTGCTTCAAGTTTTGTATAAAAACTGTTAGATTTTTAGTTTTATTCGACACGTGAGGAGTACGACATTGATGGCTGCTCAGATCATAACTGGGGGTATGTTGTATATTACAGCACTGTCAAAGCAGATATTAAACAGCTCCATGTCTTCGTCATGTCGTCCGTGCTTATCAAACTGAAAACAAGACTTTGTGGTTTAAAAAGCAATAAGTCTACAGTTCGAAGGGATTTACCGACAATAGCTAGATTAGCTAAAGTTCTCTGGAGTGCTGTGTGCAGTGTACCTCTGACTCTGGCTAAAATGAATGTGGACTCTCGTAAGCCACCTAAGAACACATGACAGGTAAATAAGACAAGCTTTGAGTTACTGTTAGTGGCATTTCTCTTCTTTAGCCAAGTTAACTGCACTGGAACCAGACTGAGAAAGAGGTCAAGTTGTTCAATGTCTTGCCAAAGGACAGCTTCAGACCACTTAACCCAGCGATAAGTGGACGATCCATTCTGCCTGAGACAACACCTTAAGCATCTACAGAAAAACCGTCAGATTTTTTTGTTTGGTGTGAAGTCCATTGACTGGAAGATCTTGATGTCTTAACTGCCTGAAGATGTCCATAAAGGTAGACCTGTATAACAACTTGGAATTGTCAGGCCAAGTTTAGTTCGAAATTAGGGAGGACGCATTCAAGTTTAATCTGATGGAGCAGAATGCAGCGCTCAAAGCCCAGCAGGAAGCTTTCAATAATTAAAGACGCAGCTGGAAGAGGTTCACAGCGAGTACATCTACTCTGCGGCAGAAGCCGAGGAGCCAGTTAAAGAGCTCTCTGACCTGCAGTGAGAGCAGGTTTTTCAAGTAGGAGGTTCATAAACTCGAATCTGACAGATTCTAACAGATAAGATCCTCACAAGTTTAACTGAATGGTACAAAAAACAAAAAACAAGAAGAAAACCAGCTGCCTTGCTGCAGAGCGTTTTAAGATGACTCCAACATTAAGCTTTCTAAACACGCCTTGGAAGCCAGAACAGAAAGCGTGATGAGCCTCAGACGAGTGCAAAGAATCTCCGGGATAATAAACCATGCTAATAAACCCCGCAGTGAGACTGTGCCCCAATCACGACGACTTCACATGACTGCCCAACGTCTACATCTAAAGTACTGTACGACGTCTGCCGATACAAAATAGAGGAAAACCCTCACCATTTAATAATGAAGTATTTATCTCTCATCTCTGGAGTGTGCGTTTGTTTGCTTTATTAAAGCAAATGTTGTAAGTTTGTGCAATCCTTTCAGAACCCCCCCTCCCATGTGTCCAGCCATCTTCTCAAGGTTGCATCAGTTGTTTTTTTTCTTAAATTCAATTTCAATAAAGTTTCATTGAGACATCACACAGCCCTAAGCAACACGCATCCGACGTCAGAACTCACGGCCATTAAGAGAAATAAAATGCAACCAGCGGAGGCTCAGGTTGATGCAGGGACACCGATGTTTTTTAATAATCGCTGTCTCCACCCCGGACCTCGGACATTCTGAAAACCGTTTGATTTTCTTTCTTTCTGTTTCCCTGCTCACCAAAGTGTTGCTAAGTCACTTGAAATGACTCACTCTTTTAAGAGCTGCTAACCCCTTAAAGAATTTAAATGATTCATATGTAGGAGGGAGCAAAGCACAGAGTGAATGTGACTCATATGTTAGAGTCAATCTAAGCCACCCTGATCCCCTCACATCGCTGCAGGCACAGCTTGCAGGAGACAATACACAGCACACACCACACGATGAAGCAGTTTATTAATTATACCGACTCAAAAACTATTATTACTTATGATTCCATGCAGGTGTGGTAACCCTGTAATGTATTTCTGTTTTTAATGTATACTGTGCTTACGTGCAATGACAATAAAACTATTCTAAAATCCCAGTAGTCTACTCACACAGTCTAAGCAAACTCAAAGCAAGTCAAGAAGAAAAAAAGGAGAGGTTTGATTATCTATTAACAATGTACATTTCTACATACATTTGAAGCACCTCCAAACCCATTTCAGTTGCATATCAAAAGCCAATTCAAATGAACACAGATCAAACACCATATGACCAACTAAGTTCCGGCAAATTTATGATTACAAAAACAAAGGGAATCCTTTAGATGAGCCAGGCAAAGATCTTTTGCAAGTTAAGTCATCTCTTGTGAATGATGCATCTGTGTCGCAAGTTCTAAAAATGAACTTTGGTTCATACACTATAATAATTTAAGTGAACCAAGAGAAAACTGAACACAAATTCTTTTAATTTGTGATACAAAACAAGCATGCTGTCGACTTACCTGATGTTAAAAAGAGCAGCGTAGGCCTCGCTGCCGGCTAAAACGTAACTGATTCCGATTGAAACGCTGGAGACACAATGGACAGGACAGGAGCAGGAAGGGAAAGGGCCAAAGAGAAACGGGGAAAGGGAAAAAGGAAAAATGCTTATTAGGCATTAAAAAGACGTCTGTTACTGTCAGACTGACAATCACTTGCTGTAGGTTGTTACCTCATCACAGAGCCGGAGGCTATAAACAACTAAGCAATTTAATTTTAAAATCACTTCTGGTTTGCAGCAGCGCCTTGATCCTCCCAAACTTTTCTATTTCATATTTTTTCAAAACAAAAAGATGCCTTTGGGGGCTACTTAAAGCAAATGTTGTTGTGAATGTTCATTTCACGTGTGCTTTGAACATCACACTCTGACATGGAGCCATAAATCCGTCTGCAAAATGCTGCGCCTTCATAGAGACGCTGGATGTTGCTGAGCATTGGAAATGAGTGTTTTTACAGTAGGTTTCATTCCCAAGTGAACGGCAAGACATATTTTTGCAGCGCAACATCTGTTCCATTTTTTATAAGTTTAAGCTTCTCTAATCTCGCAACAGTTGGTTGTTGAAGCTGCAAATCAATTAGCGGTTCCTCCACACAGCCGAGCGCTATGTTGGAGTGCTGAGTTACATTCACTCTTTCAAATCTCCTTGCTTTCAAATCTTAAAAGGAAATGCCAGCAAATTTGGGAAATTTTGTCCAGACTAGTCCTCTCATCTCCAGCACTCAAAGCTGCATTTTTTGAATATAAATAACTCTCCAAAGCTGGAAAGCAAAGAACAGAGAGCCAGTGATGTCAAAGCTGCAGCAGTTCAAAGTCAAGATGCAAAGGGTGGATTATTATTATTTTTTTTGTGTGTGGAAAAACTACACACAATTTTGCTTGTATCAAATAATAACTTAAACCCTTATGAGAGATGGTCCCTCAAAACTAAGTTGTGAATGTTTCATTTGTATTTGTACAGGCCTCATTTACAGTTAGGTGCATATATCTTTGGACGACGCCAGCGAATGTGGAGACTAAAGTATTAAAATTCAAATTGGAGGAGATGTTTGCGAAATACAGCTGTCGTGTATTCTCCTCTTTTTTGTTCAAGCACGAGAATAATTGAATATAATTAAAATTGTGAAATAAATTCAAGAACAGAAGTCCTGGATTAAGCTACTTCAAAAGTAAATTATATTTTATCAGTCAGATACTTCAGAGAAATGGAGCGAAGATCCAGTATCAGAACAACATGAAGTAAATAGAAGTCTTGTAATGGCTCAAGATCCGTAACTTTTGTAAAACAAGTTGTAGGCAGGCGTGGCGCCCAGTTGGAGACCAGTGTTTATCGATGATGTGACTGAAGACAGAAACACAGGATGGATTCTGAAGTGTAAGGGACTTTCTGTGCAGATTCTTCCAAATGAAGCAAAGACGACTGAACAGTTCTTCACGCTACAGATGGACAATAAACAAACACACTGTGAAACCCTACCCTGGAGATCCTGAAGTTACAGAAGTGGAATATTCTGCAGAGCACGGCAGAAGAAAGAGGAGAGCCGTTCTGCTGGAGACGTGCATGAGTTCCAGTGAGTACTAATGAAAATTTCAATTATTATTAATCGCTCAGTTAAATCTGAGCCCCTGAAAATAATTCAGTATTTATATTTTTGAGAATTTGACAGCACAGTGCTATGTTTTTATGTGTTTTAACTCATTTCCTAGGAGACAAAACACAGTTCAGTGCAGCAAGGACTGAACAACCACACGGCACAACACGGGAGGGTCAACTCCTGGAGTCCACCTGCATTTCAAGGACAAGAGAAACTTTTTTGAGGAAAACCATGGACACATTTTAGCCGAAGAACGTTGCAAAGATGAGAGAAATAGGGAATCTATGTTAAACTACTTATCCGGCACTTACAATGAAGTTTTGGAGATCCCTCCCAGACAACTCAACGTCCATTCACATGAGTGACTGTTCACGACCCAACAAGAACTAGATTGTTATTGAGGGACAAAAGTGTTCCAGGAAATCATTCCCCACACCATAACACAACCACCAGCCGTCTGGACTCAGGGTGTATACAGGAATCTTGAAGTTAATTTCAACAGCCTTTTAAGACTTTTTCAAGACCCTCTCAATATTTTTTAATACCTCAGTGCCGCTTCGAACTGTAACCATTTACATCACATTACCTTAAGACCTCATAAAGTCGTGATAAGACTTTTTAAAACTTTTTAAGGATCTTAATCTAACTATAACTGAATTATCAACTTTCAAGACCCCGCAATACCCTGGGACTGTCACAAAACAGTCGATCATATGTGGCCAAAAACCGAAAAAGTAATTACTATTTTGGGCACAAGATTTGAGAGCTTGTGCCCAAAGCAGCTGCAGATTTTTATCCATGGCTGACGGGAGCAGAACTCGATATGTTCTTCTACTGTAGTCCATCGACTTTAAGGCTGGAGATTGTTCATTATGAGATCATTTTCTGCTCACAACTGTGACTATCTGACCTACCACAGCCTTTCCGCCAGCTCCAATAAGCCGGGTCAGTGTCCTCCAAAGTCTCTTACCAACAAGTTGTTTCCATCAGCAGGATCCCTGCTCACTGGACCGTCCTCGTTTTTCCACATCATTCAATGTTCCCAGGAGATCAGTGGCTCCAAAATACTCAAACGATCCCATCTGGCACTAGTGGTCACGCCACAGTCACTGAGATCACATGTTCCCCCATTCTGATGTTTAACGCGAACATTAGGTGTGTGAACATTCTTATACGCTGACATTCGATAGTCATCAGCAGTCGGGTATACTGGTGTTCCTAATAAAGTGCTCAATACATAGTGATCAAACTTATTTACACTTAATAAACGTGTATAGCAAGAGGAGCTGGCCGGAGTTGAAAAAGGATTTTATTTTGTCCTATATCTTCTACATTATCCACTCATTAGTCTGCATGCTTCGGTGACTTTCTGAGGGACACAACAGCATAATAGTCCCATCTTACAAATTCCGCTTTTCTAAATTATATAACAGTACACAGCTATATTAAATTTAGAAATGTACATGCACTTTGTTTTAATCTATTAAAAGTCTGCGCGTTAATGAATTGTTCGTGCGTGCGCCGCATGGTATGAGTGCGTCGATGTGTGTGTTTTACAACAGCTCTACCATGTAGGGCACTACATAAAGCCTGAGGGGCGCCAAGGGTAAAAGATGCAGGTCATGTTTTGTGTGGACCGCGAACGTGTGCACGTGTGTGCACGCGTGTATGTGTGTGCACCTGTGCGGTCGTGCCCCTGCATTGATCGACCACTAAGCCTCCTTGAACACAATGAGGGAACTATTGATTGGCCAGGTGCTCCAGAGCTGCTCACACACTGATAACAAGACTTTCCACCAGCGATGCTAAAAGCACAGTGGCCCTGCTCTGCGTGGACACACACACACACCATCTAACACTAGCCTGTTAATGCTGCTAGGATTACATACAAACCATACAAGAACAAACCAATTTATTCCGCAGGAACTAAAATCTGAAGGGAAGTCAATGTCCCCAGTGGCCACAGCTGGTATCTACCTTAATTGAAGCAGCCTCATGGTTGACACGTCAGTGGAGCTTTCCCAAATAACCAACAAATATCAGCCGAAAGAATGACTTTTCCAGACCATTACTTCAAGTGACGGACGGACGATTAGTTTACAGATTAGTGGCGAAATTGAAAAAGAAGGGAAAAAAAGCAGTTTTGCATAAATGAAATCCAATCTCCCTTTTCCTTTAGAAAAGAAAATGACAGGGCTCAGGGTGTGTTCCCACAGTGTGTTTGCTAAAAATGAATGCGCAATGTTTTTGTGTCTGCAGTCATCACACATCACAGCGCATATCCGTTCGTGAGCAGAACTCCTCTAACCAGCCGCAGTGGCCACTTGGTTCGGTAATGAAAGTTGTTTTTTTTTTTTTAACTGTCACATTCAAATTGGAAGGAAAACAGTAATTGAAAACAGGTTGGTCACTAAAAAGATGGTGGACTGCGGATGCTGCAGCAGCGATCATATTTTATCAGTATTTGGCTCAGGTTTGTAACTCCCAATATTTCAAGGCTGGGCGGCAGAGGCCAGTGATATAATGTCTGGACCTCAAGGACAGTTTTTACACGAGTCTACTGCCTTGGCTCGGTTAAGAGTAGTTGTGCGGCTCCAGGACACTGTAAATAAAATGACTTGGCAGGTTTCATTCCAACTTTGTGGTATTAAATGTGCGAGGATATTGAAGTGTATTCTATCATCAATGTCTGAACAGAACAGAGTGAAATAATAGGATGGATTATAACTGGAATAGGGACAGAGGCCAGTTTCATATTCAGTGGGTAGCATTTTACAATACAGTACTCAAAAATGTGCACAGCGACTAAAGAACGAGTGAGGAATTAATCTCGTACTACAAATGGCAATTATCATTTTTACTCAAAGAACCGCTGGCTGGTACTATATTAGTGAATTAGATGATTAGTTTATAATTATTATAAATGTGTCATGCGCCCACTTTTTGTTCCAAATACTGAGAAGCATAAAATTGGAGCTACCCGTTCATTACTGATTATTCCAAACATTAGTTATTCTTCTGTTCTCCACACTTTTATCTCCTAAAAGTCTAATGCCTGTACACAGCAACAGAAGAATCGCTGTTTTTTGGTCAACAGAAGACTTTAAGAGTCAAATACATATGTATGTTTTTTCTATTAAAGATTAATTCATCGAACTGCGCAAATAATGTAAATAATTTAATGGCAGTCTTGTTTTGAGGGAATGTTTTGGCAAAAAAAAAAAAAAAAAAAGAAAAGTGAAATTTTGGCATAATTAGAATATGAATTCTATCAACATGTACACTTGGTAATAAAGTGGAAATCGATTAAATATAATTGGGTTGTGAGTTATAATTGTGCAACAGAGATGCTCATAAAGGCAGAAATGCAGAAATCCGAATGGGAAAACTCCTCCCAACATATTAACAGAGGTTTGTCTTAGCGAGTGGAAGTGTTGAAAAAAACACAGTCACCCACATGCTACTGTTATTTAATGTATGATTGCTAACTCATGCAACATTAACCTCATGCAAACACCGTTGCCACGGCAACTTACAACTGGAAGAGGAGGATGCAGTTGAAAGCGTGGCTCATGGGCCGGGAGAGAAAGAGGCGGCCGAGCAGATGGAGGTTGGGTTGCAGACCGTCAGCTTGGCTGTGCAGAGCAACTGGATCAGTCTGCAGTAAACCTGTATCTGAGAGACACAGAAATACAGATGTACAAGGCTGTAATTTCACTGAAATGACACGCTGTAACTTAGAAGCCGCCAAATTGTCAGTGTAAAGCTGTTTTCGCTCACAACAGATTAAAACCTCACAACAGACGTGGATGACAGTTTTCCTTCTCAAATGGTTTAATTTGGTTTTTCATATTATTTCACATCTCCAAGTCTCCTGAAGGTGACAAATGCTGATGCACAAATCCAGTATTTGAATTATTTTGGTGCAATTATTTCTCTTTCTGTTCCCATCTTCTTGTCAGCTGTAAAACAGGACTTCAGATGTTCTCTCATCAGCCAAGACAGAATGTGGAACATAGCTGCCCTTTAAAAATGTTCAAGGGATAGAAGTGACAGAAGTGATAAGAGAAGTGGAGTATGTAATTGAAGATTTGTCAAAATGTTCCATGAGACCAACAGGCAACATCCAGGTTACCTCCCAGTCCCCCATTACCAGTCCCATACATACAACATTAAAACCACTGTCAGGAAAAGTAAATTACATTGACCATCTTTTAACAATTCACGAAGATTCAGGTGTTGACCTGGCCTCCAAATTCACTACACCCCAAACTTATCAGTTATCTGTGCGATGCACTGGAACAAGCCTGAACCATAGAGACAACTCCCCTCAACCCATAGGATTCAAAGGCTCAAACTAACAACATCCTGTTTCCAGACACCACAGGACGCCCTCAGAAGGACCATGTCCACTTTCTGATGAGTCACAATGGAGACCTGCACAGTATCAGGAAGGTGGTCATAATGTTACGTCTGTCATTTCTGTCATATTATACTTCAACTATCAATGTAAACTTCCCCAAAATGCTGCCTTATCTGAGCAAATAGTTTTTCAAGTAACCCATTGTATCCCACGCATGCTGCAAGGACAAACAGGGCCCCACCTGATCCTTCCCTGGTAATAACTTTGATGAAAGTGGTCCTGGCAGACAGTACATTATTAAATGTGATAGTTAAAACAAGCATGTTAAATTAATGGAAAGCAAGCATGTTAAATTAAAAGCCGGGTAGAAGTCCATTATATAAGGACAGCATACTGACATAAAGGCGTACACAAACACGTTGCCACCATCTGTTCTCCAGTTTTCGGGATTCCAGTCTTTTACACCAGCTTCTGTGCTTAAGAACTGCTTTGTGTGTTATGAAGAGATAATGACGGTTTGATTTTTTTCTAGTACATACAACATCTGAGAGAAAAGAAGCGAAAGGAGCATTGAAGAAATGCTTAAAAGTCTTGTTTTTCCAATCAATGCAGAAGCGCAAGAAATATTTCGATTTGACTTAAATTCTATACATATAAAAGTGACAACAAACAGTCAGCATGGAGATTACTACAAGCCACGCTGCTTTGATTATGAATCAGTCGATGCCAGAAAAGAGGCAAGTGGTAGAAGCAAAGCAGATTCACAATCAGTGTTGCAACAGTTACCTTGAAATGTAATCCGATTACATCCTTAAAAAGTAACTTAGTTACTTTACTGTTACTGCATTTCCTCTAGAAGGGGGCCATATTAACATGGTGTTAACCTGCAGAAAAGACACATATCGCCACCTAGTGTGGAGGAGGAGGACATGTTCTCGTCAGTTGTTGGATTTTCTCCGTTGCATGTAAACTAGGACATGGGGGCGCATTCAGAAAGTCAAATTTTGAGCACAGCTCGAATAAGCTTTGCATGCATAATCACGTGCACGCATGTTACTTTTTTTTCAGGTTTATTTTTTTCTCACACCGCACCTCCCCTGAAGTCTTCTGGCGCCCTCGGGGGCAGCTGCGCCTCACACTTTGAAAAAAAAAAAAACGCTGTATTAGAGAAACGCGTTATCGGCGTCACTGTTCATAATGCTCAAAATACTTGATGTAAGGAAGATCCTGCTAAGACTGAGAGACATGTCCGTGAGACAAAAAACTGCAACTACTCAGCCAATAACAAATGTTCAGTACGTGTGCTGCGGAAAAAACCCCCAAGCGGAGACTTTATGGGGAGGTAAAATACCAGTGGAAAAGCAGTTACTGGGTACTAGTCCCTGAGGAAGGTCCCTGGAAACGAGAGTTTACTCTGAAGCAAGCAACTTAATAAAGTCTTGATAGATTTAATTTCATACTTCCCATCCTGTTATTAAATATCCTGTAAAAGACAGTCTTATCTTTAGAAACGACTACAATAGGCAATTTTTAAGTGACAATATGAAGAAACAATCAAAATTAAACAAAGAGCTCAAGTGCACAACCAGTTCAAACTTAATACCGGGTCACAGACGTAACGCCTGTCACTGAAAATGAGACATGGCAAGTTACACAGAAAAATAAAATTACCTCGCGTAATTTTCACTGTCAGTGGCATTGCCCAAACTGCAGAGAAGAATAGGCCAGAAAATCCAACCATCCATATAATTCTATTTATAAAGCTATTCTTAAGTAATGGGCTTTGTTAAGACTTCAGCATCAACTGCTCGACCTCCATTGCAGGGACTCAAGTAAATTGAATCAAGTTTAAAAAAAAAAAAAAAATAACTTAACAAACCAGCCAATTATCCTTTCATAAGAAAAGAATGAAAGTGGAGTTTATAAGAAAAACAGACAGATAGTCTTAAGAGTTATGTCATGTGTGGATAATATGTCAAACTTTCTTTCACAGTCCTATGATGCGAGTGTGAGGAAATAAATCCAACCGCACTATCTACTCCAAAGATATAGGTGACTTGTCATATCCTTTTAATCTCATTAAGAGTGCAGTCATACAGGCTGTGTAATCTAGCCGTACCTTTCCATTTCTTACATTTCTTACACTGAGCATTTACAGTCTAGGCTATATGCCGCTCCACACATACAGCTGGAGAGGTCAGTTATGAGGGCAGAGCTACATGGCATTATCCAGTTCATAAATGTGAGTGACACAAACCTCTGGTGACACCTCTACAGCCACTACCGCACTTCCAAGCACCACACCAGAGGTCCTGATCGATTAACAGAATTAGTTGAAATTAGCCATCTCTATGTGTGTGTGCACCATTCAGAGGTGAAGTGACAAGGCTTCCAGGACCCGGCTCCAATATGACTCATCACTAATTAACCAATAATTGTGGCTGAGAGGTTTCCTGTGTACCGCCGCAGGGTCTGCAAGTGCAAATACCTCTGGACATAATGGGAGAGGATAGAAATAGAGCAAAGCGTTGGGGGAGATCACACCTTGACAACTGAACGTGGAATTATTAGTCGCTCGCTTCTCCTCGGAACGGCGGGTCATTTTCGGGGGAAAGGCGTCTTCAGCTTTGAGCGAGCGCGTTTTGTCATGCTGTTCGCTCCGAGCTACGCTGGCACATGCACACGTACTCACACAATATGCAACTCGTGACGCAACAGAAAAAAAACCTCAGTCTTTGAATCCAGCTACACGTTCACAGTCACTGCACAAAACAAAGGCTGATGCTTTGTGCGTGAGGTGACAATGACGGGCAATGTTTTTCCCAAAAGGTTCTGTTGTAATAAATTACTAAACATCCTACTCTACACTCACTAGTACTTCTGGTACGATAACTATTGACTGTATTACCACGAATGAGGAAAAGAAAGTATACTCATGCACTTCTTTAAAGTTTTCAATTGTTTTGTACAAATGAAATAGAAATTATTAAGATAGTGTGGAAATACATTCATATTATATTTAGTATAACTTACAGTTTTAATTCCATCCAGTACATCTGCTACTTTTGGTTTATTTCTTTATTTTTAATAGATAAAAATGTATTAATTCTTTACTTAATTCTACTTTTCAGTTTTATTCACCCGTGCACGTTATTGTCAACGTGACTCTTACGCAGGTTAACATAGGAAAGGTTGTGGCTTTTGATCGATTGCGAGGCTTTTACTGTGAAACATCTGTGAATGAAGGGTTTTTCCCGATGGGACGCTACCACAGAATGAAAATCTGGCTCAGCTTTAAACAATTAAATGAGGTGCAGATGAGAAAACAGAGAGGCTTCTTGGTAAAATATGATTATTTACTCACAAAAACGCCGGGATCCTTGAAAGATTCAGAATTTAGCACCGTGCCAACAACATCAGCGTTCTCTAACGACTTATGCTTTAAAGTGACGCCTGAAGGTGTGTATATCTCCAGCCACAAAGACCTATTTGATTAATATGTCACTATGCAACCCAGTGATGCGAAACGTCTAGTTAAGAGATCAATGCAATTCAAATCAACCCTGTCCCGGTGCAGCGGTTTACAGAGCAATAATGATCCAATTTAATGCAATGTTTTGCAACGATGTGGACGTTTGGACTGTAACCCCACTTATCCTCAAGTTTAGAAACCGACTGTAAATAAATCCTAATATTTCTTTCGTCCTTTCAGGAAAAAAAAGACTGAGGCACGTCCTCTTTTCTATACAATCTTTTTGTTCCATCACAAGTTTTAACCACTGCCAAATCTACATCTTCTAAGAAGTTTCTTCTAGAAGTTTCTTCTAAATCTAATAAGGGAATTTGACATGCGTCAACAGTGGCATTCACTGGCGTCAGTTAATAGCTTTTTGTGATGAGTTGAACTGCAAATGCAGAGTGACACGAAGTCCAAATAGGTCACGCTGAAAAGAAAATACTGTATATAACAATCAGTAATGTCACAAACACTCCCTGTTTCTCTCATGCTTCGCCCAGAAGGGTTTGGATATGCCCGCGGCGTCTGCCGGTCCCTCACAAACAGGAAGGAGAATTGATTTAATTTGAAGGTAAAGTTTTCTTACCTGCTTCTGCATTCTCACTGTCATCTTCATCCTCTTCCTCTGTGGGGGCAGGATCCTCTACGCCCACTTGATCCATCACAATGCACTCGGCAACACCTGTCTACCAGCAGCAAAGATCGAACACTAAAAGTTAGACATTTTAACTTCCCCCTCTTTGACTTTATCCAAGTGTATTTGAAAACATTACAAATTATAAAGGCTGCAATCGATTTAGTCGAGTTAGTTCCATCCAGGAATAGGTGCATGCACACATGCACTGATCCGGCAAAGCATTATGACCACCTTCCTAATATTGTATACTCATCAGAAAACGAACATGAGCCTTCTCAGGGTGTCCTGTGGTGTTTGGTAACAGAGTGTTGTTTGAATGTTGTGGCTGAGCGGCGTTTTGTCACGACTATCTGAGACGACTGATGAAACTGAACATTTCAGCATTTTTTTCATCAAAAATTTGTCGAAAAAATATTTTACACTATTTTATACAGATTCAAAAAAAACATACGTACTGTGCTGGGTTAGTTCGGCTACTAACCTTCAGAGATTCCAGCTGCACGAGCTGACATTTCTGAAGAAGTTCTACAAACAGGTAGATAAGCAAGCCCTGCGGAAGAGAAATGACGGCTCTTGAAGTGGGCGTGGTCGGTTCATAGCTGTTGTCCATTAAAGCCGCGTATTACTCACCTGCACGAAGAAGCCGATGAGAAAGGAGACGAGGAAAGGCACCAGCCCGGCATGGGCTATCGTTACTGGAAGACCTAGGAATTGAAATGTATGAATAATAAAGTGTTTCTGAATTTGATTCCCACCTGAGATCTGAAGACATGTGCTAGACAATGTCTGACTTTTAGCCAGCGTATCTACCTGCCCGTCTGTCACCGTCTCCCCACACCTTTCGCCCTCAGACATTCCTCTCCACTCCGGCTCAAACTCAGTGTAAAATTTAATGGGTGGCGCTGATTTCAATATGAGATTTAAGTGACTGAACAAGTATTAACTTGGAAGGGCTCCACCTTTGTGGAACTACACGAAGACCCCGCTGCAAACAAAGTAGTTAAATGTAATGCCCCATGTAATTTCCACCTCTACAAAAATCTCTCTGGTGTTAACTACACTTCATAAACCACAGTTAAATTTGCTCTGCCGGTGACAGCCAAGAGATGGACAGAGTTTTAATTATGCTCCAAGTAATATTCTGAATGAAAAGGGACGATGTTTTCGCCACCAAATTAGCTGAATCACTGTGCACACCTGCATAAACAGAAGCCAGCACAATACACTTTCTGTAAATGTGTGTGAGGCTTTGGGTATCACAAATGGGATTCGTAAGTAATGAGCATGAATAAGAGGTCGTTTTTGGTGATTCATGCATCTCTGGCAAAAGAAGTGAATACTCACCTAAGATTCCAGTCCCCAGTATTGTTGCAATGGTCAAGAAGTCTGCAAAGAGAAGTGTATTCACAAAATTTAAATCAAGGGGTTCTTCTTCAGTGAAGCCAACAACAGCAGTTCAATATAAAACATTGTTGTCAACAAATCTAAAGTGAATAATGAGTAGTTTAAGGGAATAATATGTTGAGCACCTCCCAAGTAACAGCATCATGTAATCAAAATTACTATAGGTGTTGATTTAGCCAGCCAGACCAGGCCAGGGTCGGTACAAAAAAAAGAAAGAAGATTTTAGCATTGACTAGAAAAAATAAAGTGGACGGCATGGCAAAAATTCAAATAACTTCAGCACCAGCTTGTATTTGGTCCTCCTCTACTGCTTTACTTTTGCAATCACATTTATAGAGGGAACCACATTTTTCAAAGCTGCATACATCATCTCTGAGCACATTCTTTCTCACACAACCAAAAAAAAAAAAACCTACATCATAACTATCCCTTTGAAGTTATAGTAGTGTTATATCAAATAATCAAGCCCAGACTTTACCTCGTCTGGTCCTCTCCCCTCCAACACCCCATCATTACTAACTCAAATGAAATGCTCACGGTTTGTAAACCTGCTCCGTGTGCTGCAGCCTGTTATTTTGCATAGCTGTTATCCCCATATTAGTGTTATTATACAGATACTTTATAACTCTATAGCAATTGTGTGTGATGTTTCTAATGTTTTCTGATGTACCTATGGGTGCTATGTCCCTCTCTGGAAGAAAAGCTGAGTCATGATTTGAGAGACTTGTCGATTAAGAATATCCTAAAACCCCCTTGGAATCAAACTGTGAACTAAAAGTGGGAATAAATACAGTATATGATCACAATTACAGGACCATTAAAAAAAACTAGAGTAAACAGTTTGAAGGGAGGAAGGACGACAGAACAGCTGTTTATCGACTCCTGTGATTGTGTAAAATAAAAAACAAAGTAACATCATCATTCATCTGGAGCCATGTTTCCAGCTGCCTGAATGTCAAACCAATATTATTTTTTCTATAGCTCTGCTTTGGGTCTTGAGACCAATATCTGTCTGCTTAGCTACTAAACACTGCACTGCTCTCACCAGCTGGTCAACACTCAGTGTCCTCCTGATCGTTTGAGCTAAAAAGGGTAAAATTAGTATTAAGCACATTTTTTTTTCTAGAATATCAGCATGCATCTGTAAACTAATATATGTGAATAAGGAGAAGGTAAAACTACAGGGAGGCATATTAATTGATATTTATTGATATTAAAATACTGATTATGGCCACTTTAAGAAAGGCTCTTAGCTGTAGCATCACATCTGTCTGTGTGTAGTTCAACACTTGTGGACAACGTCTCACCACTTCCTTGCATTGGCCAAACTTGGGTGCTATTTTCCCAGGGATACAGGCAGTGTCATCTTGACAAAATGAAGTCTGCGCACAATGGTTCAAGAGTGGAGCCATGCAGAGCCAGGATACAATGACCCAACCACTTCCACCAGACTCACTTGTGTTTTCATTTAATCAACACTGTGATCTAGGAAATGTTGGATTATACACTGTACCTTTATGGAGCGGTTGGCATTGCAACTTGATAGCCGCCATTATGTCACATCCTGTTCCCATGGAGTAAAATAACTGCTCAGGCCCAAAACAAAGATCCGCCAGGGAGTATGGAATATGCCCAGTATGAAACATCTAAACTTGCCCAGGTCACCAATGAAATGAGAAGGTACAGGCTGGACATTTTGGGAATCAGTGAGTGGATGCCAAACAATCAGTGATATATCAATGATCCTCCACTAAGGGCACAAAGACAACCACATACACAGTGTGGCTCTTATAATCTCCAGAGAAAAGGCAAAAACCTTGTTAGAATGGGAACCTGTCAGCAACAGAATAATCATAGCTCGCTTCAACTCCAGACATTGTAAACACACCATCATACAAATGAAGCTGACAAAGTTGAAAAGGATGACTGGTATGAGGAGATACAGTGAACAGTCTCCAAGGTCCCTCTGCATATGCTGTTGATTACAGGTGACATGAACGCAAAGATTTCAGCCGATAATCAAAGCTGTGACTGAGCCAATGGGGAGGCAGGGCTGTGGCGTGAAGAACAACAATGGTGAGTGTCTCCTGTCTGGAAAACAACTTCAAAGTTGGTCGTACCATCTTCTCCCATAAAGACATCCACAAACTCACCTGGAAGTCAACTGACGGTCTTACAACCAACCACTTAGACTACATCTTAAACTTCAGTGCTCTTGGTGCTCTGACTGATCCTGCTGAACCTTGATATCAGCACCAAATGGGAAACCACCAAAACACGTATGTTGACCACGAAGGTCCTGGAATTTAGAGAAAAGAACAACAAGGAGTGGCTGACTCCTGGGACATGGCACAAAATTGAGTAAAGACAACATCTAAAAGCCAAAATGCTAAACACCAAGTCACTGAGACTCCAAAAGCAGGCCCAAGATGCCGAGACAAGGAGGTCAAAAAGAGTTCAAGGAACGAAAGAAGGAAATCACCAAACAACTGTCTGCCAAGAAAACCAGCCAATCTGCTCCTGTAAAGGACAAAGATGGGAGCAACCTCTTAACAGAGGGTGAACAGGCAGCAGGGTGGGTGCAACACTTCCTTGAAGTCTTAAAGAACATACTCAAAATTAACACCAGGACCCCAACTGAAGTACAAATCAAGAGTGCCATTAAAGCGACAAAGAATGGGAAGCCGCCGGCATTGACTCCACTCATGCTGAGATGTTAAAAGACGACATCAAAACCTCAGTCAAGATCCTCACTGACGTGTTTAGGAACATCTGGGATAAGAACGTCATTCCTGAAGACTGGGCCGAAGGTCTGTTGGCCAAAGTCCTGAAGAAAGGCAATCTACAAAACCACAACAATTGACGCAGAGATTCACACCAAACTGAGATAGGATTGTAGATAGATTGTATATAGATTGTAGTTTACAGAATTACACTTTAAAAAAGACTGCAAAATAACAGAGAGAGACATCTGACCTCATACCTCACCTGATCTCGAAGACGTTTAACATCAGAGTCAGTGCTGAACCATCTAAATGTCCACTTTACTTTTAGCTTAACTTAGCCCAGTTTAAATGTCAGTGATGTCCGCACAATATACCTCTGTGTTTAGAAATGTTATTGTATTTTTTTTAAGTGAGCTGTGTTTTCAGATTGCTAACTTTCATGCAAACCCTTTTCATATTTCTACATTTACAGAATGTCGATTCCAACAAACTATAAAGAAGTACGATGACAATAAACACACTATAAGCTGATGGCTATATTGACGAGGCCAGTCACATTGAAATCCATCACTTGCACTCTAAGGACCGCTCATCATCATAAGAAATAAGCTGTCATTTTAAATCAGCTGGGTCGTTTTTCATGATTCTCTTATCAGTCCTATTCTGCTCGCTTTCGGCACCCCTCCAAAGACGTCTAAGTTACATATGGTGTCCGTAATCAGACATGCCATCGTAATCTTTTCCATACTGTCTGTATTCTCACAGCTGCTGAGGCATGTAATATAGCGACTCAATAACTAGTTTTAGACATTAACAGGATTCCACCGGCGAGGGCGGAACGTAGTCACAAACTTAATGGACACAAATGGCATTTACTGTTGTGATGCTTTGGCCATTTGTCTAATTGTCACTTGTCTTTAGGCATGCAACACTTGACAATTTTTACTCACAAACCAAATTCCAGTCCATAACTATTACCCAGAAAAGCAACATCAACGTAAAGATCGTGTCATACTTCTTAAAGGTTCACATTTCCAGTTTCTGCACACAGTCACATTGTCATTGACGCAGTTTCTGACCAATACAACTTTTTGAATTTTCCCGTTCTGGTAAATGTCTGCATTTTCCTGCAGCCAACCAAGTTGTTTCTTACAGCAAGAAGCTATAACAGTAAAGAACCAATAGTGTAATGTGACAAGAAGCATTTAAAAATGGATTTTCCAATAGGAATGAATCACTTCCAGGATACATTGGCATAGAGAGTGAAACCCAACTTGACTGCCACAGTGACATTTCCAAAAAACTAAGGAAAGGTAAAGCAGTAATAAGGAAGTCTTAATAAGTTCTGACAAGTGACTCAGACATGGCCCATGACTTCGATATGAACATCAGCTTTGAATATTGACGACTTTGGACTTAACCTGACCTTAAAGATCCCCCCCGAGGTATGCTGATCTGAATAATAATTTGTGGTTAATATGGCGTTTCCATACAAATGTTCAATTATGTAGCGAGACATTCTTAAAATGACATTTACACCCCCTCCCTCAATGAAAAATCCATAATATATGATTCATTTCAAAAGTCTGACTGCCTGTTAGAAGACGTCTCCAACAACACTGAAAGTCTATTTTCAGCTTTTGTGAAATGCTGCCTTCACTTTTCCGTATCACACTGATCTGGGATGTCTATCACACTAGGTTTGGCTTTTCAGCTACAGCCGTAGTTCTGATGTTAAATACTTCTGCACACAGGTCAACTCAGACTGAGCTTAAAGAAACTTCCCACTTTCAGCAGACAACAGTCAAAACATGCATTATTTTACAGAGAAGATTTAGTCTTGCAATTCTGGCATAATGGTTTATCTGATGTTGCTTGAACTCTGAACCCTTTAAAGTCCCAGCTTCATAAAAAGGATTAATTCACTCAGACTACCACTAAAATTACTATCTATCCACCCAGATGGTTTCGATATGTCGTGTCGAGGTTTTACACATTTGCAGATGAATGAAATTTAATTCACTGACTGGACCATTACTCCAACTGGTAATTGAAAGTTGGCAACTCTTCAACTAGAAGCATTAAACAAAACTAAAACCCATTTCTGACTGGAACACTTTGGCTCATCCACGTAACTATTATTTATAATATGTTATTTACGATCGTGATTGTGAACATGTTGGTATTTTAAAATTAACCATATGAAACAGACCTACAACATCATCATCAACATTAGCTACTCTGTCACTATTAGACACTGTATCACTATATAACTATGATTACCCCTTATTTACGAAGCTTCTCAGTTATCCAGGTTATGGCCAATCTTAAAACTTTTTCTAAAGATGCCTCACCACTCATCTACACAAAGGAAGAGAGCCATCAAAACAAATGGTTCCTATTTGGATTTACTAAATGAGAAAGTGGTAATCAGTGCATGTTGGACCAACTGATGGGTAATTGGTAAATAGGATGCCAGAGAATGGAGCTTGTTTTGGCACTACAATGGTGCTACAATGAGCCCAGCATGTAAGAATTTAAACCTGTGCAGTGTGTGTGAGTGTGTGTGTGTGTGTGTGTGTGTGTGTGTGTGTGTGTGTGTCGTCATTTTGAAATTACACTGCTGAAAAGTGGTCTCTGTGAACTTCACACAATGACAACTGGAACAGAGCTGCTAGTGTCTGGGTTGAAGCTAATTAATTTTGGCCAACACAACTTTTTTTCTTTTTTTCTCTAAAATCACTGCAACACACAAATTAGAGAAGACACCTGAGTAAGTGGTGTGTAGGAGTTTTCTGCGCTTGTCTCCCCACTGACAGCCGTCAAAGAGGAAACGCTTTTCAGAACGACCACAGCTGTTGCAACTTGCGTCGACGCAACGTGTAGTTACATCTTTGGGGAGGTGGACATCAGGGGAGGTGCGAGCGACTTGCCTATAGCACGGATCCAACTTAAAACTATATTTATTTATTTATCTAATTAATTACACTACCGATCAAAAGTGTTAGGACAGTTTTTGAATTTCTCTTGTGTGTAGTTTAATGTCTTATTTTAATCTGAAATGAAAGCACAGACCAAAAGAACATTTCAAGTTAAAAAAATAAATAAATCATGGACTCAATATATAACCCAAAATATATTCTAAACGTTCAACTCATGAAATAATTATTTTTTCCACAATTTTTTTTGCAGAATGTCCCAGAAATGCGTGGCGCTTGTAGCGTGCTCACAAACCAGATCCATGGGGTTAAAGTCTACACACAGGGTTTTTCAAGCTTTCCATCTTGTTTTTATCCTGAGGTAGTTCTGGTGTAGCTTGGACTAAAGTTTTGGGCTATTATCTTGCTGTAGGATGAAGCCCTGACCAACTATACCGGAGGATACTGCGTGCTGTTTTAAAACTTTTGACCGGTGGTGTATTTATTGAGGATCCCCATTAGCTGGTACCGCTGGGGGTCCAAGGAAAACTGACTTGCGGTTATCTAGCTTTAACTCTAACTCCATACCTTAGCTCCGATAATAAATAATACACTTGAAATTGTTAGGTTATACATGATTTACTGAATGATAACTCAAATAACAATAACTTTATCCTTTTGTTATTAATTAAAAACTGTCTAAGAGAGGCTAACAAGTTCTATGTTATATAATAAGTGTAATATAAGCTTTGGCTGCACTGTCAAATACATTAAACCAACTTTGCAATAAGAACCAGAATATGCCTGTTTTTTTTATTTTTTTATTTTGCATGCTCTGGTGTTAATTAATTAAAACGCTAATCTGTTTACATTAATGCCACGTTCTTTAAAAAGCCCATAGTTCACTTGCAAAAACTATCCCGGTGAAACGCTACTTGGTGTTAAGTAAATGGTGAATTAAATATTAAAGTAAACGACTGACTGGTTAAAAGACCTTATTATACCTTTATTTCACTAAATGTTATTTATTTATTTACTTGACAGGAAACTACGTCCTCTCGACTGTCCTCGCGAGCGTTTATCCCGGTCCACCATCACCTCCCACCCTCCCTCCCCCCATCCCCCCATCCCACGACACGTCAAATTCAGCTTTTACTTTTCCCCAAATGTTATCAGTGCACATTTATTCTCTCGTGACAACCAACACTTCAATACTCAATTCATTTTCTGACCGGACTCGTGCAGCCTTACGCCCGCTGCGGTTTTGAGTCGAAATTTTGACGTCGTGATGCGTGCGGGTACTCACAGCACTGCAGATAAATAAACCGCAGCTTCCAGTGTCTATCTTGGTTTTTCCGCGTTATTTTGATGGACAGGGTGCTGAGACTGTTGTCGGGGACGGGACAGGGGCTTGTGTGGTTTCTTATCTCCTCTGCATCGGTCGCCATCATTTTCACTACCCCGGCCGGCTCCCCCCGCCTCCTCTCTCACTCACCCGATTTTTCCTCCTCCGTCCCGCTCTCCCGCGACGCGTGAACGCGCCCGGTCCTGCGGATGCTGCGCGCACCTGACGATTCCGCCTGTGTCTGTTTCCTGATGCACCTTCGACACGATAACACGAAAACTGGCGGAACAACACGTGGAGTGGAAAAATGGATTCAGGATATAGCGAGGGGCTGTTTCCTTGGTTACACACAGCAGATATGGACCGATCAGCCATAACATTAAAACCAGTGACAGGAGAACCCACCTCATAGAGATGACAGCCCTTGATGGCAGCAGCCATCCCCAGCAGGGTGCAGCCTGACACAGGCGCGCACGCACGTTTAGGAACAACTATATTCCCTAGATCCATCAAGCATCTGTGGGTTGATCCACAGAGGCCCCCTTCCCTGAACCCATAGGACCCAAGGGCCCCCCCCACTGACAACATCCTGTTGTTCCATTTTCTGATGCTTGATTGGTGTAAATTTAGTACAAGTCTCTTCTCAGCAAAGCTGAGGAAATTAATGGTTCACAAATGAAATTTTGTTCTAAAAAACTGCGTGCGCTTAAAAAGAGGCACGGGACAAAAGCCCGAAAGGAATAAATCAGTTGTAATCACCATTCTTATTCATTTATTTATTTATTCATTCACTCCTTCATATGAAAATGTGTTATTGAAAGTGAAGGACAGTTACATAGATAAGGCAAAAAAGAAAACAAAATCAGATGTGTTAGTTGCTGTTCATCTGAGTAAAACAGAATAGACTGGATTTAGATTTTACACATGTATGGGTGCAATGTGCGCAACCTTAAGAAGGTTAGTAAGTGTTAATGAGGTCAGATTGTCTCGAGATGTGTCCTCCCCTGAAGCAGACAGCGTTCAGTGGCGGCTTGTTCAAGTAAGTAAAGGAAGTTTGAGAAGTGAAATTGTAGTTTGAAGCAAAGACTGAAGGTTTCTAAGGAGGCGTTGAATGGCACTCTAAAGCATCAGCTGCAGTCAGAGCACCATCAGGCGAACCAAATGTGAGCGCACTTGTAGAAGGGCTAAGACACAGCAGCATTACACAGTGATGGATGGAGTCGGGCATATGTGAGCAGGCAAACAGGAGAGAGAACAACACAGTGAATCACATCTGCAGTGAGACAAGGCGGTTGGGTGTGTGTCTGGGAGTGTTTTGCTATGTCGGAGCTGGATGTCTGCTGTGAATCAAATCCACACCGAGGCCTTCAGAAACACGCTACACCCTGCGGTTTGCGGGAAAACGATTCACACTGAAGCAGACTTTAATCCTGACTTTAATCCACAGTCACCTGACGTCAACAGCTCTGGACATTTATGGAGCAAGGCAAACAGGTTTAAGCATTTTCTGTGTGTTCTGGGCCGCAAAATGCACAACAGTTATTAGTTCCAAAAAAATATATATATGTGTCTGAACTATGGATCCATCCAAGTGTCAAAAAAAGTTCTACACCATTAAATGCAGTTTTCACACTAGAAATCAAGGGTGCATCGGAAGGTCAGACGATGAGGAAAATCATTTATTAAACCATCCCTTTCACGAGTAATCAATCCCAGAGAACATTCTGCAGCTAAACTGCATAACTGAGTAGCCACAAAGAAGAAATGCTGGCCACTTATTTTAGAGATCAAAATTCAGGCAAAAAAACCCTCCCAAAAATAAAACAAAACAAAAGAAGGCAACCGTGTCGAACAACACAGACAAACACACACACACACACACACACACACACACACACACACACACACACACACACACACAAAATGAACCTGATTTCTCTCTAATTTATTCTCAGCACAGTCTAAACAGCTGCAGTTTGTGCTGAAGCATCGGGCCAACAGAAAACAGAAAATGAAGCGAGATCAATAATTCAATTTATTTTTTAAATATTCACTGGTTGGCTCATTTCCTATGATTCTGCACAGAATATCTTTTCTGTTTTGGTCTTCGCACTTGACAGTGATGGTATTTATTTATTTACTGGAATATTTCACATTAAGTTTGCTGGACCAAATTATAATTTAACAGATCTTAACAGTAAGATTGACTCTAAATTACAATAATATAGCAATTTGCATGTAAGCACTGCTTTGATTTAGAGTATATATATTTTTCACTCATATTCTGAAGCTCAGGGCCAGGTTATCAAATGTGTTAAAAATCTACTTAAATGATTGACAACTTATCAGAACAGCTGCAGAAGATTTTTCTTCCAAGCTGCGTGATTGGCATCAGAAATGAAACGAACAGCGAGTGTGAACTTTTAGTAAAACTAACTTTCAAACTGTATGTCACCAGCAGAAGACAACATTCAAAGGAGGCTTGAAGACATCTGTATCAAAAGAACAGTGTGCTTCCAAAACACAGCAGAAGGTTAGACAAATAGTTTTTTTTACCCCCCAAAAAAGTCACCTGCCCAGGGGAGTGGTGCATCAGAACGTGAACCTTCAAGTCTTCCACGCAAATCGTGGTCTTTGGAGATGCTGCTCAAGCTGCTGAAAGAGTCTTCAGATAAGGTTAATATAACAAGTAAATATGACAAACGTCAAATTGACGCGGAAGCCTAAACCATCTACTGCAACTCTAGGAATTTCATACACTGATCAGCCACAAGGAACTTAAAAAAACAAAACAAAAAAAAAAAAAACATGAAAAACAGAAGAAGGTGTTGACCTGGCCTCCAGATTCCCTAGATCCTAAACTGATCAAGTGTAAGTCAGTGGGATGTTCCATGGAGGCTCCTCTACTCAACCCATAGGACCCAAAGGACACCACAGGACACCTTCAGAAGGTCCATGTCCACTCTCTGATGAGTCACAACTGTTTTGGAGGCACAAGGGTGACCTACACAAGATCAGTCAGGTGGTCAGTGCTATGCTTGATCGTTGTGCACCAATTATAATAAAAGTATTTTCCTTTACTGATATCAGCAGAGATCAGTGGAGAGCGGAGAGTCTGGATCAGCACATGAATGCACAAACACGATATTAAGATGCAGCAAAAAGGTCACAATGAAGTTGAAAGGCTATTTGAATCATTTCCCAGTGTTCACAAGTGAACTGAAGTCATGCTGAAGTCTGCCAATATGTCACAACCTGGTGTGCTCACAGACTGTGAATGCTAAAGAGACACGCTGTGAGCTCCCAGGGAATTGTGTTAGTACTTAGTGAACGAAAAAGAAAAAAAGGAGAGAAAAAAAACACAAAATCAATCTGTTCAGACCCTCGTTTAGTCTCCTCTTGTTGTTTGTGAGAGCACATAATATACACTACCAGTCAAAAGTTTGGACACACCTTCTCATTCATTTCTATGTATATTATTGCAGATTTATGATAACGCTGCTCTCAGTCTCCGCATTTTAGCTCTCACTCTTTAAGATGACTCATAAACACTGTGTTGTCTAGCGGCAGTCACCAGCCATGCTCACAACAATGTCTGCTAAGATGAATAAATAGAGGTTAATGAGAGCTGCTGTGACAACAACTGGACTAGTATCGAAAATCTGAAAGAAGTACAGTCACTCAGCTTCTCAACCACCTACAAATGTAGTCAGTCCGAATGATATTCTGCCATTTTTAAATCAAAGTTCAAGCTTCTTACCTGACGTCCTATTTAGCTTTCTCCTCTCAGGGATGCTGTGGTATTCGTGACCTCATCTACAGTGCTGTCATATGGGGAAGTACGGAGCTTTGACTGTGTACAGATTTTCCTCCAGTAATGATGACTGGTTCAGAAGTATCTCATACAAGTTGCTAAATGGTTGGGGGAAAAGTCTTCCTTAGATGTTTATGTTGTTCATGTTTCCCAGGCACAAAAAGATTCTGAAAAAAAGTGTTAAATTGAAAAAGAAAAAAACATAGAACAGTGAAGGATTTCTGTCTCTCATACGCTTCACGGCAGAGTAGGTCACGTGGCGTATGAATATTGCTCAGCTTTATCTACCAACAAAACCATGTGCAGTCATTTCAAAATCTTTTGACTTAGACTCTTTGGATCGTATCAAATTCAAACTGCTGCTGAGTGTAGATGACTCACCCTATAAAATTTAACTACCATTCCTCTTTAGAAGTGTTTGGTTTGCTTGTTCTGGACTACCGAAGAAACATGGAAACAACGCTATTTTTTATAACATCTGTTGGAACAATCAAATCAACCGTGCAGGCTTTAGCCTGTGATGGACAGAGGAATCATTCCAATGTAGTCATATAAATCAACCGAGCGCCATGGAATTGAATTTATTTTGAATTTACATGCAACAAAATGGCTCTGAATGATGAAGAATTGTGTCAATTTGGGAGCATCTCTGTATTGGTGGATAGAACAGAATAGAATAGAAAAATTGTTTATTCATCCCTAGGGTTAGGGTTAAGTTAGGGTTAGGGTTAGGGTTAGGGTTAGGGTTAAGGTTAGGGATAAATGCCCAATAATGTAATCCCAATGGACAAAGGCTACACAGGCTCCCCATAGATATAAGGGGCTCAAATGTGAGGGGGTTCAACCAGCCTACGTAAATATTTCGGCAATACCCTCTAGAACAGTACACCCTGCAAGTAAGTCAACACACTACAGTCTCTCTCATTAGGCAGGAGCCAGTACTACTGGGAGCATTTGGATCTGAATGAAAGGTGACTGGACAACTCACTGCTCGCCAGTGGACACAAGTGGAAAAGACGATCTGACTCCCTTTGAGGAGAAAAGTGAGAGGCTCTGATGCCCTGGCATCAAATTCCTGTGGTGGCCACGCCTCAGGGAGTTAAGACCAAAGATCCGGACGAGGACCATGGCATCAGAAGAATAAAGAGAGCCTCATCTGTAGCTGTGAAAAGATGCTTCACATAAAAAATACTGCTGGTTATTCCAAACGCTAAACATATGTAGCCTTTTGTAACATCTTTCCAGATGGTACACTGGTACACTGTCAAGGACAAAGTCAGAGTCTTAAAACAGTTTTTATTGCATTAAGAATTCAACAAGACCTGAACAGTGGAGAAGACGAAAAAATGAAATCATGCTAGAGAAATAGTAAGATAGTGGTGTTATTGTCATGCACACAGAAACCAGGCCAAATAATAACAGTATTCAGTTAACATACGTCTAACTTACGCCTACTTAAAACTTCACACGTTTTCAAACAAATTGAATCAATTCAACATTTTAAATAATTTTCAAAGGCTCAATTCAGAAAAAAAACATAGACCGAGTGCGGTAGACCTGGATAAATGCAAAGGTTTGGAGAACTAATTGGAAAAAGAAAAACATTCAAAAGAACATTCACAATTTTGTGCAAATTCTACAATACAGCAGTTTCCAGTATTGGCTAATTTTACTAAAAATATATGTAACATTGCATATCGGGTCAACCTGACCAACAGTCCACATGTTCTAATAAATACTGTACACAGTGGACAGCTCATGGTTCAAACAGTCCAAGTGTTTTTGAACCTGTGAGTCGAGACCTCTTCAGAGGTAGTGCGTAGCCCGGGTTGTGCAATCACGCATTCTGTACTGCAGTCAATCACATTTATGTAATGTTACGTTTTACCCTTCTTACCGTCGTTAGGCCTCTACCCTTCTAAGTATTAATGTTAAGAGGATCACCGTAGATCATTATGTACAACACTGTAACATAAGCAGTAATAGAACAATAACCGGTGAAATATTGAGTGAGTAATAATGACTTTCTGCACGGCTCATGCAACCACCAAACAAAAGTCCAAAACACACGCATAAGAGACGATGTTGTGAGGCAGACTGGTCATACTGTTGCACATCAGGGCCACGCATGGGTGCAGCAAACTATCTCATTGTTAAATGATGGCTGTTAAAAAAAAAAACAACTTTAAAGTCTGCACGTTAGCTACTTCAGGCCTACTTTAGGCTTACAGTATGTTCAGTCTGCGTCACACCGACAGCATTGACACCAGGGACAATTCACAATAACCTATACATTGACTTACCAAAGTGAACCAAGACCAATCAACTGACAATTCTTGTTTTTCCAAATGGGGGAGGGAGGGACTGGTTGTAAACATTCTAAATGTCAAATTTTAAGACTACCAGGCATATCGTATCGTATCGTATCGTATCGTATCGTATCATATCGTATCATATCGTATCATATCATATCACCTTGTTCATTATTTTTATCTCTGTAGCCAAATGATGTGTCCAGTTGGTGTGTAAAGAATGCATATCCTTTCAACATCTAGACTTATTTCTAAACTGACTGAACTTGAATATGAATGACAAGGTAATATTATTCCAGAGTCCCGTCTTACCTACAGTAGCTGATTATGTGGCATCTTATTCAAACATTTCTTTTTTTTATGAAAAAAGGTACATTCAGATTGGGCAACAAACTTATTATCATCTGTACTTACTCATGCATTTACAAAAATTGAGTGTTTTTGCTTCTTTCCCACAATCAGTGAACGCACCTACAGCAAGTTAAGCTGATGCTACATATAGACTGTGCACAGAGACAGTTGGTTATCGTCTATTTCCCATGACATAAAAACCATCCTAGCACCACTGAAACTTGCTTCCCGTGCAGTCTGAATGCGGTGGGTAATTTATCAGATCCCACCGACTGCCTATTGATTTTTTTTTTTTGGTATATTATTTAACATTTGCGAATATAAATTAAAGCGTCTTTATTGATAAAAGGCACGTGATTTAAAGCGTTGGACGTGTTATTGTTTTCATCCCTGAAAAGATTAGCTTAAAACGTTTAGACAATTAAATATAAATAATCAGTTTTCCTTACAAAATTTTGCGTATCAAATCTGCGTTGTAATAAATTCAAAAACACAGCCACTTTTCAGACCAGAAGTTGATTTGTTGTGTCAGTGCTAAACACAAGAGAAAACAGTTTACCTGTGGCAAACAAAGAAGCAATTGTAGACAATGCTATTGGCGTCTTTACCGGATCCTAATTCATTTCTCAGACTGGTGTGTGTTTGAACTATACAAATGTCTAATGTAATAGCAGATAACAAGCTGCAAAATCTAAGCCCTTCCAAATTCCTCCCTCCCTCCCATCATGCTAAAAACAAAAAAAAAAAGCTCTATTACATCCAAACTATTACAAATAAGTTAAGGTACAAAATCTTCTCATACTACAAAATAGTGCTTTACTCGTTGCTTTTATCACACACTCTACTCTAGGAAACGTCATGCCTAACTACAAAAAAACAAAAAAAAAAAACAAAACAAGAAACCTGAAGCTGCATTTACTTATATATTGATCTTGAATCTCCCAGTTCTTGTAATCTTTAAAGGATTGCCAGTGCTGCTGACACACATTGTAGCTCTTCCCCACAACAACCGTGTTTTCGTTTTTGCATACCATTTCACGACAAATGTATTTATTACTCAGGTCTCCATTCAAGCTTGGGCAGAGGCTGTACATCAGCCTCAGTCTCCTAAATCTCTCGTCACGAGCGGCGGAACGACAGAGATTGCTGGGTGGTGGCATTAATGAGGGAGAGGATGTGCGAAGAATAAAGAGCGGGCAGAGAGATAACACTAACTCTTGCCACTTAAAACACATTAAGAGTTTGCAGTGTGCAGCAGACATTGAGAAAATGGGAGAGAATGACAAATGGAGATAGAAAGCAATTGTCAAACAGGGCATAATCGTTGTAAATGCATCCAGCTGGCGTTACTATGTGTGGTGAAGCTCGGTCTGCTGTTAAACTTCACTTGAGTTTACTGAGGCGTTCACATTTTTCTGCATTTTCCCCTCTGTGGGGTAGTTATGAATGCTACACAGGACTGGGTTTCTGAGTGTCCAAACAGAATGGCTGTTTTCAAAGACTGGCTGATTCAGACAAATAAAAAGCTTTAAATGACGACTTCTGTCTTTAACAATGGCCTTATTCCACATTTTCACCATGTGTGTTTGCCTTTAGCCTTCCCTTCTTTTGTACACCCCCCTTCTCTGCCATATTTCTACCGTTGATGTCTGTCCCTGCCAGCCTTCTTTACTTGGCTCGTGCCATGCCTCCTGCAAAGCATACGGTGTCGCCAACTGCTCCCTTTTACCTGAGGAGTCGTACCAGCTTTACCAGCAGGATAAACTAGTGCAAGGACACACCCCCCGACCAAACTCCCTTCCGCTCGTAGTGCCAGTTACTGTGGTGTTGTTTGGGGGTTCCAATCGCCGCTAACCAACCGCTGAACCCGGATCTCTGCAGTGACGGGTAACATGGAAATAGTACTTTTTTGTTGATTATGCTGCAAGTCCCAACCAAGTGGTAACCACAAGAGCTGAAAAATTAGGCTAAAGTGGAAGTTCCAAACACTGATGATCCCCAGGCACGCTGCACCCCTGCCCATTACTCCATGTGTGCTCATTGGGAAGCATACATGATTGCTTTGACTTAAAAGCAACTAAAGTTGGCTGAAGCTGGTTCAACTTTCAAGAATAAACAAGTGAGGATGTCCCACTCACAGTATCAGGGCAGATCCAGGCATTTTTAAAATGGCTTACCAAGCCTTACATTATATAATCTTTTCTTGCCATAAAACAAAACCGTGCCCATGTAGCGTCAAAGCGTCTTAGCCCTCTTATGTTTCAATGGCAGCTGGCTAGCAGCAAAGCTGCCAAAAAAAAACGAAGAAGACAGCCACTTCTTTTGTTTTAGCTGCGGTCGGCTAGCAGCAAAGCTAGCACGTGGCTAAGAATGTCTCCTGTGTGGAAGTAATTTAAAGAATAAAATAATAATAAAAAAAAAGAAAACACAATACGCCGGGTTTACTCAGGCAAATGCAGCACTGGAACAACGACAAGCTCTGATGGCTACATTTGAAAATGTTTTCTAGAAACAATGTGAGGGCAGAAATGCTGTTAGATGGCCTGAGTGGAGAACACAGCTTTTCACCATTTGTCTGAGCTTCTGGAGCCAAGGTATGAGCTCCATTGTCCTTGCTACATTAACGGTACTCTAGACAGTACTGACAGTGCTACTCCAGAAGAAAAGCATGAGAGGACATTTTATGTATTTAAGATCAGATTGGAACTCCGACTGGCCGATCAATACGTCCCTAAAAACAGGCCAAGCTAGCTCTGTGGGGTGGACCCAGCACAATAATAATGAGCTGAGTGCGACATACTGTATTTTGAATAACATACGACCTCCGAGGTTTGGAGGTTGAGTCCGAAGATTTTTTGATTTAACCGAGTCTAAGGTCTGCCTTCCCAGTTTAGTTCATGTGCTGCAAGTCTAAAATTCTGGAAACATATCATGGCTTACTATGATTTTTGAAGAGCTAATGGGTGATGCTGGGTCAGCTCGTTGTACAATGGCTTATTGCAAGACTCTTGTCTTTTACCAGGAATTCAAATTTTACCTTTGACAGGTGAGATAATATTATTATTTATCTGAAGAAAAAAAAACATACATACATATTTTAACCTGTATCTCACTCAAGGAACTTTAGCCATTCTGAAACTAGTGCCCTCATTGATAGTTAAAAACAACGTAGGCAACATTGCCACAAACAGTGTTAACGTCCAAGAACTTTCCACTACTTTCTAAATGTGTACCCAAACATTCTCTACCATGCTTACACGTAAAAAAACTGAATTCAAATGTGAATGTATTGTAAATCTAACTGCAAATCATTGGGAATTATTTCAAAATGGACAAGGTTTTTTTTTTTCCTCAAAACCTCCTGTGCTTCTCAGCTTTCACTGTTAGAAAGTTTAGTGCAATTTAAATGACCCTACTGTAACCATATTATTTGCATATTTAAACGCTAGTGTGAAACAAATTAGTTTCAATACATTCATTAATCACAAATTCACAAATATATTTTCATTTTTTTTTTTATACCTCCCTTGATATGAAAATTATGCGATTAGTGTGTGAAATTTCTCTCAATACTGTGGACTGCATGTTGTTATCCTTCAATAATGGTTATAGGGGAGGTGCTGAATCAAACGGTAAATGTGAGTTTAAAGGTATTTTCTGTTAAGCAGTGTTAATGCTCACTCCGGGATTCGATTATCAAGCTTTCCAGGACTGTTGTGCCAAGAGTCAGATTGGACGAGGTTGTTCTGAGGGTCGGTTGTGTTTTAACGCTTCCAATGGGTTGAACTTTGTAAACTTGATCTGTGGCAGTTGTGTTGGTTCCAAGTCATTTCTTCGCGTCACTTGGGTAATTTTCAAACAGGTCCAAACCGAAACACACTAGCCTCTCAGCTGACCTGATGGCCCTAAGGATGAGAGACAGGGACTGGTTCATGGTGCTGTAGCAAAGTACTTCCTTGTTTGCGGAGTTGTATTTGATGACTTTGCTGGTGGTGTTGCAGTGCAGGACAGCATCCTGAGAGAACTTGAGGATGGAAAACTGAGCTGTCTTTCCCGGAAGGCTGTACAACAGATTCCTGTAAAGGGACAAAGTGAGAGGGGAGAGTGTGAGTTTTTCGGGCTGAAGACCAACAACTGAGTGGTACATGTCCAAGTAACATCCACGTCCAACAAATGCAAGGTTCAAACCAGCAAAACACTGAATTGTCACAGGATGGTCAATGTTATTTACTTCTCTCTTATAATGTTGTGAGTGATCGTTGTATAAGCTATATCCAATTCGCATGTTGAAGTACGTGAGTGGAATAAGAGGTGATACATCTACATTTTTTAGAAGTTGTTTCAGGAAAACCATTACAACTGCTGAATCGTGTTTTGTGTAAATCGCATGCATTTAAAGGACAACTTAACAACCAGATTTGGTTTTAATCCAACAACCCTGACCTAGTCTCCATTCAAGTATTACAAGGAAAGGCAAATTTATCTCACGCACAAAGGCAATTTAAAGTGCTTTACATAATGCAATCATATGCTTAGGAAATGCAATCGTCAAAGTATTCAAATGCAAATTAAGAGCAGAAACCTATTTAAAGTAAATTTAAAAGTGAAGAAGAGAGTTGGAAAAAGCATAAAATGATAAATATTTAAGGTTTAGTCAAAGCCGCTTTTTCAACCTGGATAGAAAATTCTGATTAAATCGAGTTACATGCACTACGTACTGTTTTATTAGTTTCAACAAATGGGGTGGACAGTTAAATTGAACTGAATAAGATGTTACTGTTTAACTTAGCACTGATTTTTGGGTTTTCCCGAGAAAAGAAAAGATAAGCCATGGATAAGCCAGAATTAGATGACATACCTTAATTTGCCATTTAGAAGCCCAACATAAACAACTAACTGCATTTAGTTTATGCAGTGAGCTTTAGTATTTTACTGTTTGACAGCTTCACCACTAGGGATGGGCATAAAACATAGTTCTTTAAAAGAACCGGTTCCAACTATGTTTTATGTCGGGCAACCTGCAGTCGATCAATCTCCCTCTGAATCACTGTGATGATATCCATCGCAATCAAAGCCTCAAGGGAAGACAGTGACTTATAAAACTTTATTTTTGATATTTTGGCCTCTGCTTAAGTTTCTGTCACAAACAAACCACAGACACACTGTGCCACATGAACTATTTGTCCTCAAAGGACCTCGCTGTCCACGTCTCTTTGTCTTTCTGTCATATGCGCAGCACACACCGGGATGCACACACATAAAGCACATATATAAACACACTCGAGCCTTTGGGGTTGGCAGAGTAGTCATTTGTAGGTCAGAATGGCAGAGACTGCGGAGTGTTGCTCTCCGCGGGGCTGAAGTACATTGATTTCTCTTAAAGTGGCTGAACGGACAGTCTTAAAGAGTAAATGGAGTGATTCTTCATCTGTTAAGACACAGGTCGGGAGCTGTAGGGTGTGAAGGAGCACTGACCTTCAGCACACAATTTAGATTCAAAGCCAGACCCCTGAGAAGATTCTGTATCTACTATACTACATAAATGCAGTATGTGGCACTACTCCTATAAACTGAGGGTGTTATTATTACAGTAATTGTTAACAATGGATGACAGTAGGCTATTTATTCTGCACAGCAAAATTAAATAGCTGCTGAATGCACGACACCGTCAAAGTCATCACAATGTCTGTGGACGCTTCTTTGATTTTATCACAATGCAATGTAGGTAATGAATAGAATCAGAATCAGCTTTATTATTATTGCACATACAGGAGTTTTACTCTGGTCACTGTTCTCTCTTGTACAGAAAACACAGAATTTGAAAAAATAAAAGCGTGAAAAATAAAACTGTAGAACATAAAGAAGAAATAATAAAAAAAAATGAAAATAAAGCGCAGGAGCAGATATATTCAACATAGTTGTAGAGTGAGCATATACAGTTTATGCAGAGTTATTGAGGTGAATGGTCTCACACTCTGTGACTGCTCAGAGTTTGTCAGAGTGACAGCCCGGGGGAAGAAACTGTCATTGTGGTGGGTGGTTTTGGCGCACAGTGCTCTGTGATGCTGGCCTGAGGGGAGGAAACAGGTTGTGTCTTGGGTGTGTAGGGTTTGTGGAGATTTTACCAGCCCACTTCCTGACCCTGAACCGGTACAGGTCCTTGATGAAGGGAAGGTCAGTACCAATAATCTTGATCAGACACAATTGTTCTCTGCAGTTTGTCCATGTTCCAGACTAGATTATTGCCGTGATGAAGATGATCAGCAGCTCCCGGGGCAGATTGATCTTCCCGAGCTGACGCAGGAAGTGCAACCACTGTTGGGCCTCCTTCCGAACAGTGTCTATATGGGAGGTCCACTTCAGGTCGCCCTGAATGAATCCACTGTAGGGACTGTACTGCTGAGGATTGAGGATCTGGATTAGCTACAGGTGGTTCTGACTGCACAAGTTCTAACAAAAGGATCGGCCGTTCCACTTCCCCTCTGTATGCAAACTCATTGCCATCCTGGATGACTCTAATGACGACAGTGTCATCTGCAAACTTGAGAAGTTTCACAGAAGGGTCCCCTGAGGTGCAGTCATTGGTGTAAAGAGAGAAGAGCAGTGGGGAGGGAACACACCCCTGGGGGGCGCTAGAGCTGAGAGTCCAGGTGTTGGGTGTGAAGCTTTTCCTGTTTCACCTGCTGCCTCCTGTCAGTCAGGAAACTGGTGATCCACTGAGAGGTGGAGGTGGTCACGGTGAGCTGGGACAGTTTGTGGTGGAGAACCTCCGAAACGATGGTGTTGAACGCAGAGGTGTAATCCATAAATAGGACCCATGTAGTCATTTAATCCTGTCACAGGGGACTTCTTGGGGACCAGGTTCATGGCGGAACATTTGAGACAGGAGGGGACCTCACACAGCTCCAGGGAGCTGTTGAAGTTCTGGGTGAAGATGGGCCCCAGCTGGTCAGCGTAGACTTTCAGGCAGGACAGAGACACTCCAACAGGTCCCAGGGCATTCCTGATCCTGTTCTCTGAAAGAGTTTACGCACATCCTGTTCACAGATCGTCTGTTTTCCTACTCCTGTGACCGGCTTTCTTGGAAGTTTTTGTTGCGGGGTCATACGCCAACGTTCCTGTTGGGACATATCACGCACTATACGTCTATATTTAACCATTTCAAGTTGGAGATTTTCTCTGTTGAAATCTGTGTGTGTTCTCCATGTCCATTGTCTGGTCGGTGAGCTGCTGTAATGCCTCAGATACGCATGCAAGCGGTTGAATGTACACACGAACCACCAAAAAACAAAGGGAACTCTGGCGATGAACGTAAGGGTCTCCACTATATGAAAAATGACTCCAAGTTAGAGCTGCATGTCTTCTTTAACACTGCGACATCTGTGCACCAACCTTCGTTAATGAAGAAGCACGTTCCTCTCCCCTTTGTCTTCCCCGATAGTGCAGCGATCCGCATGCAACAGCTGGAGGCCCGGCAGCTGTCTGGAATGTGTTCACTGAGCCAGTTTTCAGTGAAACACAGGGTGGCGGAATGGTGAAAGTCTGTGTTCTTGGTTAAGAAAAGCAGCAATTCATCCATTTTGCTAGCCAGAGAGCAGCCACTCTCATAACTAACTAACAAATCTGAAAAGCACTTGAACACATAATAGGTTATAAACTATAGGGTGAAGAAGGTCCCCGCTTTTATATACGAGGCCAGTCTCAGACTTTCAAAAGGACCCTCCGTTTCAAGCCCATTATCCAAACTGTGAAAGCGAAACACAATACATCAATGAATCACAACTGTATAACTGAATGCACTGGTCCATGTGGTGATAGAGAGACAGCGATACAGAGCTGCTTCTGTTGACTCTTGTTTGGTTTCTAGTGGTTTTCAGTGTGCTCCAAGAGCAAGGGTCTCAAAGAGAGGTAGATACTTCCACTTCAGTCCAAGGATATGTTAAAGTTGCACTAGACAAAAATAGAGATGTAACGCTCAAAATCAACAAGGCATTGTCTCACCATGTCCATCAGTATCCACCAGAGCCATGTGAAAAATCCAGTTATGAAAGAGGCCTTTCTGAAGCACCTAAATGTTTAAATAAACAGTCCTGCTATTGATTGTCTATGTATCCAGTGTCTTCTACAGCAGCTCAACATCCATTCTTAATGGAGAGCACATGCTGCGCCGCAATGCAACAAATTGGGTTAGAACTATGTTTACTGGTCCCAGGTGTCACGCAAGGAGGAGCAACAGCATCCATCCAGAACTGACAGCAGCACAGTGCGGCTGTGTGTTATTGGATGGTCTCTGTGTTAGAACTCAATGTAAGACTCAATAAGGAAACATTTTTGGCTTATTATCCTTTTTGGTGGAAGAAATTTTAAGATTAGAAGTCTTGTTTAAATAGAAAATCTCTTCAGTTGACTACCAATTTCTATTCAGTTCCTCTTTGACTTCAGGTAAATATCCATACCAAATTTGAACAAATTACCTTAAGGTGTTCCCAAGATATTGTTTGTATATTAGGTGTCTATACTGTAAATATGCATGGGAAAGGGAAAGGGGATCTCTACTCATTTGTGTAGCAAGATGAACCTCCAACCTAGGTTTTACATACTGGACACCTGAGGAGGAGCTTTTGAAATGTAGGATATACACAATTTCATTACATAGTATATAACACTTGCTAACACAAAAATAATGTCTCTTTAGTTAAGTATTGAGGAGAAAAACCCACAGACTGTACTACAGCTTACTGCTGTACAGCTTAATGATGTAAAAAGATATTCACAAGCAAAAGACATGTTTAAATTTACATTGACTTGATTCTGTGTTTAAAACTCGGCTTCAAGCTGTTTTTGAATGAATTAACATAAGTAACTGTATAAACAGTTAGGGCGACGGTTGTTTTGAATGCCCAGAGATTGGCTTGCATGGACTTCACATTTGTTTTACAGCTAGGTTTTATAATTATTTAGCTAGCAGGCATCTCTAGGATCTACCGTACCCCATGCATGAGCTGCAAGAACTGCAATTCCTTAGGAGGAAGTAAGTAATTCATGCATTTTGACGACATACAGTTTCCCAAGGAGATTCCACTAGCACAGTCAAAGTAAACATTATAGCCGACCTCAGTCAGTTCCACTTCCACTTCGATCCAATGTTTTGCAGACGGTTTAATCGCTGAACCAGTTACTTTATGCATTGCCCTAAATAAAGTGTACTTGAGTCAAGCACCTGGGATATAAATGGAACATGAGTGAATGAAAAGTACAAGTTCGGCTGGACATGTTTCGCTACAACCACTTGAGAAGCAATTAAAATCAGTTGGACAGCTCATAATTTAATGCATTTTCCCCAGAGTTAACCCAAAGTTTTACTCGTATGCTATTGATTTAAAAATGTATAGCATCTGAGATGTTCATGCTCAAGCACTGGATTTACATTTGTTTAACAGTTTGAATGGTAAAGTTGGCAGAGTATGTTGTAGATGTCCAGGCTATGCAAGGATAATATATTTTTTTAATGAATGGGTGAGCCATGTTCACGTCTTCCCGAATAACCCGGAAGGCATAAACTCGGAGACTGCGTTTGAACTGACTTCAGTGACCTGTCTGTAAAAACTGTAATGACCCTGGCCTGGATGAAAACTGACTTTCTCCAGAAGTGGTAGTACATGGAAGTTCCTGGCATGTAGCACACACTGTCTTTTTTTTTTAACAAGATTACTCTAGTGTCTCTTTGACTTTTGGCCGTCATTTGCATTACAGCTGTAGCCTGGAGGTTTTGCATTGCAAAGTTGGTCTGGAGTTGCTCAGTTTCAAACTGATTATTTAGGCAGCAATGGACAGCAGAGTAACAGCAACATGCTCATACACATCAACTGAGAGCCATGGAGCTGAATTTGAGGAGTAACCTCTTAGTTTGTTAGGTCTCAATCACACTAGGGCCAGTTGTTTCGTACTGTGCTGAAGCTCACTTTGCGGCTCACATACTTAACAGCACTTGTGCACATGCATGACCACGTGTACCGTGACAAAGCACACCTCTTTTAAATGTACCATGCCAGAGAAGTGTACAGTACTCGGACATAGTACACGTGCACTTAGGCTAGACATAGAATTTGGACTTTAGCGGGTAAATGTGCTGGGTGTGTCTGCGTATATTTGTGTGCGCCCTCACTTATTATGTGTCACCAGGCAGTGCCATTACCCTGACTTTACAAGTTGCTGGGGAAAATATATATCACTAATGCTGCAAGATCTTCCAAAAGATTTCAAAGAAATGGGGAACAGAAATTCATGTGATGCACACAGAGTTGTGCATTTATTCTCCTGCTGCCAAACCCTCAATGGGCTTATAAAGCAGTTTTATCTTTGCTATGAAAGACATTCTGATATTTTTCTTGAAGTCTGAATTGAAATACTCACAGCTAGACCACTGGGTCTGAACTCGAAAATGTCTTGCAAAATTGTAGTATAATAACAACAATCACAATCTTTAATTCTATGGCATTTTTCAAATCTATGCTATAAAGTGCTGGACAAAGGCATTATGCTTGAAACAGTCACATAAAACAAAAATAATAAAAACAATAAAACATACAAAGAGCTCAATTCAAATCACAATTAACACTCTATTAAAACCAGGAAAAGCTTTCTGGTAAAAGTAAGTAATGAGTAAAGATGCAAAGGAGACCACAGAGTCAGCTGATCTCATTTTCCCATTTCATTCCACAGCCGTGGGCCCTAACTGTGAACGCCCTGTCCCCTTTTTATTTTCTGCCGGGCCCCGGGAACAGACACTAGACCTTTGTCCGAGGACGCCAAGTGTATTGTCCTGAAAGGTCAGGGATATAGCCAGGTGTACGGCCATGGAGAGCATCAGAGGTAATTAGTAGGACCTTAGAATAGATTCCAAAACATTGAACAGTATTTGGTGAAAATCTTTATGAAGATGTGTCATTTAATGAAAGAACACACGTTCCATTCACAGAACAAAAACACAAATCATAGGCGTCATTAAAAAGACTTGCTGCCGCAATAGTAAAACCAAAAATCTCCTACTTACGCGTTTATATTTCTTTTATTGCACCTTCGGTTTTCAAAATAGACATTTTAAAGACTGTTCAGTACTCTAAGACTAATTGTATCAGTCCAGTGAGGGAATGGCAACTTCCTTTATAAATGAGCGCTATTAAGCCTTAATGCTTTCCAAGCATGATGGAGCAGCTAATTTTAGCTTGGATGCTAATGGCAGACCAGAACAATTAACATGTCTATTACTGCCATAAACTGTGACTAACGTTGAACAGCAGAAGACATTTATTCTGTAGGAATCTAGTGGTAAAGTAGACAGCTAAAGAGCAGTGGGCGGATGGCAGTGTGGCATTAGCATCCACATTCTGTGCGGTACATACAGAAGGAGGTGTTGCTGTTGTGGCACAGAAATATAGTTATAGAGAAAACAGTCCTCGCTATCAGTCAAGGTCAGGCCTCCTCCAAGTAAATGCAATTTTACATGATTCATTGTGTTTATTCTTAAACCAGACAGTTTTACTAAAATAAATACATCGACCGGAGCTCTCACTTTCTCGCACATGAACTGTACAGAGCCAATGAATTACTGCTGCTATGCCCAGAGAAGCCGCCCGCTGGAAAAAATAAAAATAAATAAATAAAAATCAAACGCGGTTGAGTGTAAATTATTCCACTTTTCCCTTTTTTTTTCCCTCCCCGTCAGTTGGAATAAATATGTGTGAAATACTGCGAAGCACAAGTTTTATGTTACATTATTGCTGGTCTGCTCCATATGTAGAACAAGTTGAAAAAGAAGTGGATGCACACGATGCAAGATAGATGGCTGATGGGGTTTAAATCATGGCTGCCCCAACACAGTAAAGCCGGTGATTTAGGGACAGTATGAAAATTATTAGGGGGGAGGGTCATATATTTTTGTTTCTGGGATGGTATATATTACATTTATACTGTAATTCTTTGTTTCTGCTCCACACCTTTTTATTTAAAGTAGCAGCAACTTGTTTATTTATTTATTTATTTATTTTTTCAGTTTTCACATATTTATTATTATTATATAATTTATTCTGCAGACTTTTTTCTAGTAGGGTTCATTGAGGTGGGAAGGGTTGATTCACGCAAAGCTACAATCTGAATCTGTTTATATCTATATTTTCGTTTATTTTCAGATTTTTATCTAGAGCGGTTGTGAGCATGCAGCAGAAGTTGTTAGTTCTCTGGACTTCTTTATGCACTGTGTTAGAAAGTTTTCAAGCAACAGTACAGTTCATGACCTACAGTAGAAGACCTCCGACTTCTGAAATATTACACAGGGGACTAAATATGAAACAAAATATGTTTTTTCACTTCCTTTCTCCCTCACAGTAGTCATAGTTTGTGCAATACATATTAACAACCTCATTGAGGTCATCCCTTGTATCCGTTGCCTATCTGGCAAAATTTCTTGCTTTCTTAATACATTTGAGCCCATCGGTTATTTTGTGCAGCAAATGACCCTGTGCAACTATTGTAGTAATCCATATTATAGCCAGAAGCGCTCACATAAACTTAGAAAAGCAACAGCCCTTTATTACTTTAAGAGAATAGATGCAGTCAGTCTGAAAATGTTAAGAACTTGAAAACGCCAAACACTGTGATGAAACTGTCTCTCGTGAGCACTGTATCCGGAGAGGAACACCAAGAGGTGCCTCTGCTGCAGAGGAGGAGGAGTTCGTTAGAGTTATCAGCCTCAGCAACTACAAATTAACAGCAAGCAACTCGGATGAGAGCCCACAGCAATGCTTCCCGAGTTCAAGCAGCAAAGAAATCCCAACACCAACCGCTGATGTCCTTTTAAAAAGGAAATATGGGATTAAACTTCCATCCCGCCGCACTAAATTTACTCTTCGTCTTCTGCTGATAAACACCAACTTCTGTTCTTTGTCTGCCAGCATGTTCTGAGCAGACCAGTGCATTGGATCACCTGCCACGGCCCGAGGTTTTGGTCCTTTCATTTCCTGTTTTATTTGGAAAGTCCTCCTTCTTTGTGTGTCAGGGTTTGTTATCCTCCAGCCATTGTGCGTTTTACCACTCCTCTGAGTGTTTTCACTCGTGCCTTGTTGCCCGTGCTCCGCCTCTGTCGTTGTCAGTTTGTCTGCGACCTTCCAGGTGCGCGCTCTTGGTCGGGCTTTACGACACGCGTTTCTCTTCAATTCTACTGAGCTTCTCTGTGGTTGCGGGTAGATTTCGTTTGTTAGACTTTGTTAGATTTTTTACGTTTCTTTACTGGATGTTCAAGCTGCATTTTCAGGTTGCTCCCCCTGCTGGGTCAGGCCTTTGTTCTTTTATGTAAGAACACTGTGTTCTCCACACGGTGTTCTAAAAATAAGAGTTTTGCACATCAATCGTTTACAGTTACTGAACGCCACTTTAATTATCTACATAACAGATAAACATTAGACATCAGAAAACCCTTTGGAATGAAGTCATGATTTAATTAATGACTGCAATCATTAAATGACTGTGATGTCTGACTACAGCAAAATCACATCAATACATGTTTAAATCCATGAAGTTTTTCATTGGACTGACCACCACACAAAGCCAAAGGCACCTGTTTCAAATAGCATCTACACTAGGCGCTAGTGAGACCTACAGAATATTGCCAAAGGCGGTCATAATGTTATGCCTGACCAGTGTAATATTCCAATAATAACTTTAATGTTGTTAGCGTTTGACCTTCAATTAAGTGTACATGCACAGTGTGTGGTGGTGGTGGTGATAGTGGGGATTCTACTGTCTTAATAAAAGCCTCCATTCATGGTGTTATCCCAACTATTAAAACTGTTTTGCTGTGTATGACACATGGAATAAGATTATGAATTATGTATCTGCCTTTAAATTAATAACATATGTGGGTATTGGATTTAGCAACAAACAGCAGCAGCCTCTGCAGTTCACATATAAGGACACTAAACATAAAGCTGTTGAGACGTGGCACTGTGTGGACAAATGTGTGTAAATAAGTAATCAGATCAGTAATAAGAGTAAATAAAGCATCAGCAAATAAATATAATGTATAGTAACAGCTGACATCATTCGAACTTTGCTAGCTAGCGCTTATAAAGTTGAGCTAGTTAACGTTACGTCTGGAGGCGCTTTTTCCGGGTTTTAACCAACTCTATTTGAAATAATTGTAAATTTCCACGATCTAAAAAAAAACAAACTAGGATGCAAACATCAGGTTTTAAAAAGTACAGGTAACGTAGCTTTTTTGTATGTGAGCAACAAAAATAGCTTCACATGCTACGTTAGTTGGTCTCTTTTCTCCATCAGGTTGAATTCAGTGCACTGGGGCTGGAGGAAGATGGATATGGGAAGGAAAGGGAGGGAGAGATGCTTTCAGGAGCAAAAGGAAAAACAATGGAAGCACAACGTTGTTAGAGACGTGCAGAAATGTTTCCTATTTATTATGTTGAGACAGTGGTGGAGTAAATTAAACCACTATCACCACATGAATGCGTGCTTCAGTTTTGAACACATTTTGGTTCAAAATTTATCTGTTTGCTGACAGACTGTTGTCTTTGTTCGAGATATGGATACTTTCCATTGAAGTTTTCTCATGAAAGTTGTTTATTCTGACAAGTGTTTATCAGACCAGTGTGTTGAGTGGGACGCACGTTCCCTGCCAACGGACTCTCATCATTCCGCCAATCAACATTTGTTGGCAGTGATGCATCAACTAAATTGCCAGCAAACAAACAACAGGTTTCAATTAAAAAAAAAAAAAAAATGTCATTCTTACCAGTGATTTGTTGGACAGGAAACATCCACTTTTTTGCAACAACATTTTACAGGTATTCAAAATTTGAAATCATGTGATGCTGGAATGTGAGTCCGCCAACAAATAGGATGCCTCAACTTTTCACGAGAGTTCAGAAGGTATGTGAGACTATGCTAATGTCTGACCCAAGTGAACAGGAAGGCAGGACTGTGCTTTCCGAGAGAACAGAAGCCCCAGGCGGAGGGATGTTGTTTAGGTCACCAGCGAGTTTGCCAAGTTTAAATATAAGACCTTTTTAAATGCTGACTGGAATGGATTACACGTTTCAACCAGAAGAGAAAGGAACTGTTGACCCAGAAAAAACACGCCGTCTGCACATGACCTGAATAATTTTGCACCAGGAATAAACAGCGCACCAGCATTGCTGTAGGAGATTTCACGTCAAAAAATAAATAAATAATGCAACATTATTTAAACTTCCATCCCGCCCCAGTAAATTTACTCTTCGTCTTCTGCTGATAAACACCAACTTCTGTTCTTTGTCTGCCAGCATGTTCTGAGCAGACCAGTGCATTGGATCACCTGCCACGGCCCGAGGTTTTGGTCCTTTCATTTCCTGTCTTATTAATATGTAACCTTTTTTCACATATTTTAAAACTGAGGACGAACAGCAAACACTTACTTAGATCACTTACTTACAGATTATGTCCAACAGCAGCGTTCTCCTACCTGTACACTCCGGGCGGCGTCTGTGGGATGACGAAGCTCTTCTCCAGGTCACGGAGTACATCATTCAGCATCCGCACGTGGGAGCGGTCGCGCTCCTTCGGGTCATTCGCTGGCCGCATTATTTCGGACTGGAAGAAAGCCGCGTGGTCTCTGAGAGACGAGGCTGAGGACAGCAGGGGCGAAGACGCTGCAGTCTTGTCTGGAGAGACGTGCAGGAAAGCGACAAGTGTCAGAAAACAACAGATGAAAATTTTGTCAAGACGAAGTATCTGGAAAAAAATAAAAAATCACACGAGCTTATTGTGCTCATGAAAAACCTGAGAAATGGACAGTTTATGCCTGGAAGAGCATTTGGCGACACATAAACAGCATGAAGACAAGCTTCGGTATAATAAGAAGGAAGCATTCAAGCTTGCTCTTCACCTCAGCAACAGAACGCTGCATGATTCAGTGTCTGTCTCAGTTTCCATAGATAAACCTGATTTATATATCGTAACATTCAACCTGCATACGGGCTGTTTATCAGACATACTGTGATCAGATAAAACTCAGGGCATGATGAACACAACCTTCTCTCTCTCTCTCTCTTTTTTTTAATATAGGCGTAAATGCCAGGGCTCTAGTGGAATAAGTAGAGCGGGTTGTCCACAAACCAAAGTCTTAGCGGTCTGATGTGTCCAAGCACTTGAGCCAGACACTGAACGCCGCGTTACTCTCAGGACGAATAGCTAGATGAGTCACTGTAGCTGTAAAGCACCTTGAGGACGAGGCAGAAAGGTCCTATATACAGTATAATAGACAGAAAAGTGCTTCATAAATCCAAGAGCATTTCCCATAACAAGTATAAGTGGGGCTCCAGTGTAAACATGCAAACAAAGAAGATAGATCAGCTACTTCTACACAGGGGGGGGCAAACAAAGACTCGTATGTTCTTCTGCCCTCAGTTACTGATTTATTCCTGACGGTGGACTTCATCTGCCAAGCTTTCATCTACTCTAAGCAGACGGCGTAATGGAGCTATCGGGGCAAACAAAGTGCTGCTGAATCTGTGTCTGCATCAGTAAAGCTCGGTGTGCAGTGATAAGTCAATGCAGCAGCAGCAGCATAATCTTCGAGACACAGTCGAAGCTACAACCCATTCGCATCAGTATACACTGCAAACCCTGGCCAATAAGGTAAGCGTCAAGAACAAAAAGAAAAAACAAAAAACGCAGTCACGGTTAAAGTCGATCTGAAGATTGCTCGGTTCAAAATAGTGTAACAATTGATTCGCGAGGCAAAGCAGGACTGGAATGTTTTTAAAGCTGTGACTGGCAACCTGGACCCATGGTACTTATGCTGCACTCAGGGTATCGTGAGAGGACATGAAACAGCTCCTATGAAGACAGAAAACCTCAAAAAGCACTGGGCCCAGACCATGTCACAACCTCTTGTCTAAAAGCTTGTGCTGACTAACTGGCTCCATTATAGGCCCCATTCCACCATCACCCCGTTCCCTGAGAATGCCTATTGCTCTGATGTCTGTCATCACAGAGTCCTGGTGAACTACCGAGGTTCAAGAAAGTCACTTCTGATATGTAAAAGTACGACTGCCAGTAAGGACTGTTCTCGTTAAACCAATGACTGAACCTCTAAAAACCCAACCAAAATCTGCCACTTCATTATCAGATTTTGCATTCTGGACGTATAACAGACTGTAGCATTGTCCTACCTGTACTCTCCCTAATTTAGGATAAGCTTTGACCATCGTGTAATAACCCAATGCAGATAACAAACGGAAAAGAAGGTCAGGAAATGCATCATTACATGAATAAATCCGACAGATTTCCAAGCTCTCCTCACATATTGAGTGGTCAGGCATATGACATGTCAGATGGTGAGACGTTGCAGGTCAAGTGTCTGGCATATTGACAGCATATATCAGCTGCTGGTATCAAATTAGAAAGCGAGACTTGGACATGTTTACTTCCGTATGTTATAGATTTGAAAGCCTTCAAGTTTCGAGACATAATGAGGTTAGAATTACGGATCGGCCTCTTTCTCCCCCTCCATCCCCAACCTGTTGTGTTTCAAACCTCGTGCCGGGGTAACCTTTTCCCTCCAACCAGACACATTTCAACACACAAAAAAGTTGTGTGGCTGGGAGAAATTAACCCATAGGGACAACCGGCTCTGCATTGCGAGTAATCTGCAGAGCTTTGGTCCCCACAGTTTAATAAAAGCACACACAATACCAGTCACTCACAGAAGGCCGTCCTCATTAGCTTGTCAACAGAGGGCAGCCTTGTTTTACAGTACATCTGGCACAACAAATCAATTACCTTTCATTTACAGTTAATTGGCTGTATTCCTGGCTCTATTAAATTATATCGGGCTGGTTCCAATGGACCCACGTCAGAAAGACTGGAATCTGTTTTACACTACCTGTATTGGGCCAAACTTTTTGACTTAACTGTCAGTTAGAAATAGATATCTTGTGAAAACTACAATAAAGTAGGCGCACAACACCAGACAATTTCATGCTGGTATTTAAATTTGAAATAGAACCCATGTTTGTAATTAGGCCAGACCTCTTTATCAGCAGGAGAAGAGTAGACCTGCCCAGTGTGGCATCAGTGTGGCATTTAACCCCCAGGCTCTCTTGTTCGACATCGGCCTAGGAAGAAATCCGCACACTGGAATTTTCCCTCAAAATGGCATTAAAGGATAACTACATGCACAGCCCCTCGTCTACCATCCCTGTATTACTCTCAACATACAGTGATTCCCATGTTCCTGTTTCTGCCCATCTTTCTTCTTCTCCTTCTTCTTCTTCTTCTTTTCTTCTTCATGTCATCTGAGCATCTATCATCATATCATACCATATTAAAAGAGATATAAACAAGTAACTTAAAAAAATGAATCAAAATACCATGACACAGGTGTGTTTTTGCATTTCTTGAGATCAGAGCGTGTCACAGTAGGTAGCGAACAGAGCTTGACTCATTGGAGGGGAAGGAGGAATACAGATGAGACAAAAATAGACAATGAGATCTGTTCTCTCCTACAAATTTAAATGGCTCTGCTTCCTCTGAGCCAGCTGGGACTCATGAAATATTGTTTGATTGTTGTAATCCATCACATCTTTTGACACATAGGGACGTGTGTGAGTGCGTTCGCGTCCCGGTATACAGTTGGGACTTAGCCTCATGCAGTAACAGTGGCGGAGAGAAGACGAGGAAAACAAAAGAGCTTCAAGGTGATGCTTTCATTCAGCTGGATATTTTCTTTTTAGTACACCAGTGTCTGCTGATATTGGTGAATGCCAAGGTTTGTTAGTTCGTGGGTTCATTTTGAATTATTCTTAAAGAACACCGTCTTTGCTTTAAATGTGCGGAAAGCAAAAACCATCCTATTTACACAAAAATTAAGTCATCACTTCGAGAAAAGCTCAACAAGGACCAGCCCCAAGACGATCAGGTGTCACTTTCGAGATCTACCAAAGCTGCAGCTACTCAAGACGTCACTGAACCTTTTACAAACATTCAAGCCTGGCACTGGACGCCTGCTGGGGTCTAGTCGTCCCTAAAGAACTGAAACACCCAAAGGCCCACCTTATGGCTGGCTGTAACTCATAGGTAGAGCGGGTTGTTTATGATCTGGGGGGTTAGTGGTCCGATCCTTGGTACCAAATGCAAACAAATGGGTAAATTGGTCTTTGTGGCTGTAAAGCTCTTTAAGTAATAGCTGGAAATGCATTGTACAGACACGAGAACACTTGACTTTAAAGACTAATATCTTTTAACAATGGACCCAGGTGAGACAGGTGAAGGTTTAGCTGAGTCATCAAGAAGGAAAGCGCTCTCAGTTATACAGTTAAAAAAATATATGGGTTTAAGTACGCAAAGTGTACCTTTGCGTACTTAAACCTGGGGAACCACTACACAACTTTCACAGTCTTTACAGATGCTGGTGCCGTACTAAGCTAGGTATCTGGGGTCTTGTAGTTGATTTCTGGCTGGTGGTCAGTTTTTCAGTTGGACTGAACTTCTGAAACAGTTTTGCCTGTGTAATAATGAATGCACTGCAACCAACCAACATCATATACTGTAGGAATTCGTGCTAATGCCATAACTCGATTAATCTCGCTTCCATTTCTGCGGTCCAGGTTTGCTTTGTCGCCACGTTCCCATTCTCACTGTTTGCCGCTTTTATATTCCCACTTCTTCCCGCCGTTTTCTGATGCGATTTCCCACGTCCCACCCTCTCTTTTTTCATTGGCTGTCGGAAACACTTGTTTGCAGTTTGGGTGGTAATCAGTTCACACTACCTGATTGCATCCAGATTTGGCTAAAAAGTTCAACCATGTTTGACTGATTGACTGCAACTCACAGAAAATCGTGAACCTATAGTTGTGCCAGTTTCTGCTCAAAAGAAGTTCTCAGGAAGGTGATACTAAACTATTCTGTTTTGTATAATACGCCACATAGAAATGATCACAACCAAGAGAGAAGAGTGCATTTGTGGGCATACAATAAATGTTGTTCTTCTTAAATGAACTAGTTGTCTTGATTTACATGACGATAAAATAATGACTATTATATGATTATGTAAAAACTAAGCAGTAAATACATGAAGCTTATATAAAGTGTTTGATATAGATCATTTATTGAAAGAAAATTGTAAATTCAGTTATTTCTATTCTTCATCCTGTTGGCTGTGATGTCCTCGGTGATTGGACAGTCACTTCATTTCTATTTCAATATCACAATGTAACTGCCTTTTCATTTGACACTCCTTCACTGATTACAAGCAGTCTTCCACAGCTTTATGTGTATTACAACACTTTGTAGGGTGCGTTGAAATAAAATGTTCATTCAAGGTCAGACAAAGGACACTGCTTCCAGTTTTCATTGGGATAAAATCATAGAAGGACATTTTTTGCAGTAGTTTTTTTCTGGTCAGGCATAACATTATGACCGAAAGTAGTGCAGGTCTCCAAAACAGTGTCTCTACAACAGTTGTGACTCATCAGAGAAAAGACATAGCCCCTGTGGGGGTGACCTGTGGTGTGAAGTTACAGAATGCTATGTTAGTGGGGGCCTTTGGGGGCTATGGGTTAAGGGGAGGGGTCTCTGTGGATCAGGCTTGTTCCTGTGCATCCCACAGATACTTGATCAGTTTGGGATCTAGTGAATTTGGAGGCCAGGTCAACACCTTGTGCTGTTTTTCCAAATTTTTTTTTGAAATGTTCCTAAACTGTTATTTGTGTGTGTGTGCCCGTCTCAGGCTGCTGCCATCAAGGAGTGTCATTGCTATAGGGTGGGGGTACCTGATCTGATCTAGGTGAGTGCTACATGTCTAGCTAACATCCATATAAATGCCAGGTCCAAACATTTCCCAGCAGAACGTTGTCAAAAGATGGTTATTCTCTTCTGGCTGATCAGGGCACATTGTTCAGAATTAGAGAACTGTCATTCTCTCTTCCCCCTCTATGCCACTCTCTGGCCGTCCCTTAGCAAATAGGAACCTATTTGCCACATTCTGTGCAAAGCTCATTCCTGTTAGAAGGGATTTTTTCTTCAACGTTATTGCCTTAGTGGTTGCTCTGGGGGGTTTCAAACTTTGGACTCTATAAAGAGAGACACTTTTGATTGCTACTGGGCCTACATGGTAAATGTCCTTGTGTTTATATCACCCATTTCTACATATTATGACTCCAAGGTCTTTACAGTTACAATGTTTTATCTACCCACTCGTTCACATGAGCGCACACACATTCACACACCACTGACAGGCACTGGGAGCAACTCAGGGTTCAGTGTCTTGCTCGAGGACACGTTGGCATGTTGTCCATGTGCTGGGGATTGACCTGGTAACCTTGTGATTAATGGAAAACCCACTGAGCCAGAGCTGCAGTTCAGTTCAATGTTAGGAGTTGAGTAATTCAGTCCAAAATGCCCAAGAAAAATAAACAAAGTTTGCATTTTTACAAGAAGAGTCTCCATTCCTTTTGCTTAGCTTGGTCCGTTTAAGTATATTTTAAATTACTTGATGTGCACATCTTAAACAAGGTTCCCATTCCTTTGCCAGGCTGCCAAGTGCTTGTTTAAAGAGAACTCAATAGCTTCATGCCAAATGTACAGTATCTAGAGTTTATCAGGCTTAGAATCCTTTCAGTGTCTACTGTACATTTGTTTTCAGTGGCGAAGCTAAAAAGCTCCCAAATGCCTCATGCTCCCCTACGACTGACTGTAGAATGTAACAGTAAAATGGATGAGAGGATAAAGAAACCTTGTAGTGAAGACAAACTCACTCACTTGCCTGCTGGTGCTTGTCAGTCATAATAGCTGTACAAGGTACAAAGGATTCATTCACAGGAAGACATATTTACTTGGATTTCTTGAGTGCATTTTATATTAATTCAAATTGATCACAGTAGGCGTGTATACATTTCTTTAAGCACTGCTATTGAGGACCATAGGAAGCTCTGCTACTGAACGCTATCTCTACTGTAAATTAATGGAGATTTATGTCAGATCAGACAAGGCCAAAGGCAGTTCTATAAGAAAAGAGGGAAAAAAGGAGAGAATGGTGATTAAAAAGTTGAACAAAAGGTTTTGGGGGGTTTCAATTAGCTCCGGTTGTTTGATCTTAGTATCCTCCATGACTGCCAGTCATGAATACTGCTGTGCTGCATGCTGGCTGTGAAGAATCCATTTAATATCACTAGTCTTGTGCTGCAGAGGGGAGGGGGGGGCTGCTGAAATGCCCAGAGACCAGGCGCACACGCACATATAGCCATTCCCGATCCCGTAAAATGTACAAAATATATACCGTGCAATTTGAACAGAATGTTAATCCAAATAATATAAAGAGGACTAAGGACTAAGAAATAAATTAACCAATTATAAAATAAAATTCACAACAGACAAAAAGAGCAGTGTGTCAACTGCTCTCTTCTCCGGGGATGCTGCTAACTACACTTCTCGGACACTTCTCAGATGTTTAATCAAATTTGAGATCCCTTGCACAATATCGCCTTCAAGCACTTGTTGCAGGTTGCCAAGTCTGCATCTTTTGAGGTGAAGTCCAGCCAAACCTTTAACCCTTTTTGAAGGTTAATTTCCATCCATGCAGATGAAAAACTGACGTGACGTCACATGTAGCGTTGACACATCAGTAAGAGCTAAGGGGGCAGTAATTAAAAATTCAGCGGCACCAAAAAGAAGCACCAAAATCTGAGTTTCTTTTCAGTCTGGTTACTACCGTTGGCGTCAACACAGTATCGGTGCCCATCCCTATTGATCGAAGTGTGTGGGAATACTTCACTGGAGATGAAGCCCAGTCTGCCGTGACATACAGAGTGTAAGTCAGTCCTCAAACAACAAACACCAAAACAACGGTCCAAATCCTCTCGACAGGAGTCAAATAACAAGTTCACCAAACACCCTGTAGCAAGGCACAGAGAAAGAAGGCTGCAAATCAACAATTTGGTGGATGGTGGATTTCATTGTCAAAGATGTGAAACATTTAGTTACAGTAGATGGAGAAGGCTCCATTGTACCATCTTACAACATACTGCAGAGTACTATTAAACGGTATAGATGGTACTGAGTTGCAGCCTGTTTTTATACAGGCTATACATATCTGGAACACAGAGTATCTGGCATGAGCTGCCTATTCTCAGCATAGGTATTCAGGTCAAGAACATCAATTTCCTTGTTGCAAAGTATTACTTTCTACAGCCTTTAACATCTGTCCAACACAGCTTTTGTCGAGTTTTAACGCAAGTCAATGTATTTATGCAATCAATGATGTGGATTGTGAAAATAACTTCCAGAATCAGTGGATCATCCTACGTCTGCAACACTTCTGCGTCCTTTTTATCATCTTCACAATTATGAGGCATCTCTACTATTAACAAGCCAGCTTTAAATCTGCAACCACTGCCATTAACAGGCCGCACACAACACTAGCCCCGCACCGGGAATTATTTATCGTGCTTTCCTATCTGTTACCACACTCACACACATCAGAAACTATTTATTTCACTGTCCCATTCCTCCTCCTCTTCCTTCCCTCCATCTGGTGCCTCTCTGTATTTTTAAACCAGCCGAGATAAAAGCCCTGTCCCACCTGTTTTCGGGGCTGCGCGGGAGCTGCTCGGTTAAAGCAAAATCATTGGGAATATCCGCACGCGCAGCTAATTCAAATTTATAACTTTAAGACATTTATAATGCCACCTAGAATTAAATTTAATACCAATTTAATAACCACAATAAAGAGCCCAAAACCTGTCACAAGACTCCCCTTTCTCATTACACACAGCTGATGAACATAATAAAACTAAATGTTTGGCATAAGGAAAATGACACTGTGTGGTGGTGTATGGGGACATGCTTATTACAAAGCCTGTTCTCAACGACCTTCAAGCAAAACTGAACTCTGCTGCTACTCTTGTGCCATTCACATATGTTTTCAGGGATTTGTTCCATATATGTTTGATTTGCTCAACTGAGTTAGATTAAAAAGAAAAGTGCATTTGCATACATGCATTGTTTTTGGGGATTCTCGCCCCAAATAAAGGAGGATGGATGTAAATCCAATGGGTCAACGCCCGCTTGGAAACTACTAATTCAGGCTGCAGTGACAGAGCCCCTGCAAGTAAAGAGTGGGTGTGGAAAAAACTCGTTTTGGTGGCTAAAGAATTTGTTCCGTTAAATCAACTCAATCTTCCCCACTGCAAACTGGTTTTACCAGCAGGGGTGTACAAAATCCTCGTATGACTTACACGGGAGAGATGTGATGTCAGCTGAGCCAACAGCAGACACCTCTCCACCAAGACATATAATCTTCCCAGGTCCTGTAAGCAACAAGACAAACAGCAATGTCGATATGGAAACAGAGATATTGCAGTCAGCTACAGTTCCTGCATCAAAACCAAATGTACTTGAGAAATCCATCTCACCGTGCACACCAGAGAATGCTGCTTGTTCCTTTGGTCAGGACACCATCCAGCATGGCTAACCCTATCTGTTTGTATATATTTCTCCACTGTTTTGTGGGGTTTACTTTACTCCAATTCCCTCTCAAAGCAACATAAGGGTGCAGCTTGGTTTTCTAGCAACAGCCAAAATCCAACATCCCCCAGGAGTATTTCATGTAAAGTTGTAAAATTTACAAGATTGACTTCTAACTAACTTCTGTTACACGTAAGCCTGCTATTCTTTTTCATAAGTCATATAAGGGTCATTCCCACATTAGCTTTTAATACACATGTTATTCACTTTAATGGAAGGTTCAACAAAGTTTGTCTCATGCAATGAATTATATACAGTCTGTTTTTAAAAATATCAGGTCTGTTTTGTCCCTCAGGACCCAAGTCCTACTAACGCATGGCACGAGGTTTTACAAAGGATTGAAGTTAGCATCTGGTTCCAGGCCAGCCAATTGTTTTCTTGCACCAAGTCCCCAGACACATCATTGCAAAGATCCTCAGTTAAAGTTATTCAACAAATTCGGTAACTGGAGCAGTCCAAACTACACTTAATTACACACAACATTTTTCACAAAAGGAACACACAAACACACTAAAACTACTTTTACACACTCAACAATCGAGCAATTTCAGGAAGACAGACACTCTGACGCTTAAAGGTGTATATTATTTACATTTTCTCATAAATGCTGGTATCATCATCAGTGGGTGTTCTCTCCTCACTGACATAAATCAGATGGTTTTGCTCCTGTTAAATTTAAATTTCATCCTTTCCCTGCTGTCGGCTGTCATTTCACTACCAGATCAGTGCCACTCTTCTCCGCTGCATTCACCTTATCAGAACTAAGTCCCTGGGTTTTTCCTCTGAGCCCATTAGTAAACATCAGATCACATCACATCCATTCAGATGCGATCTTCGCATATTATACTCTTCCTATAGTGCGTGTCAAATACAATTAATTGTTTCTCATTCATTCATGCCCTTACGTCACATGCGTAGACGCGGGGACCCATCTGCTCAAGGCCCGCTGGGTAGACGAATGAAAAAAGGCCTGTCATGCCACCATCTATTGTCCTGCGCTCATGCTGTGATTGTTTTTCATTTTGGCATCACCATCGTCTTTGAACCAAAGTCTCCCTCAGCTCCTCCTCCTCATAGTTATTAATTGAACATCAGCAGGCCTTTGGCTGTCCATGCACAGACCCTATACAGATATTCTTGCTCGGTCAAACTTTGCCAATAATATGTCTTTGACTGGAACTGATAGAGATTAGAGGCCAGGGAATAGACATACGGCAACAATGAGGGATTAACTGACGAAGATACAGACATAGAGGCTACGGGCCGCTATAATAATCAGTCATCTCAGTCACTCTCAGGTTATAATCTGTCCATTAGTCTCACATGAGGAAGCGTAACCACTCAGTCTAGGCTTTAATGGGACTATGCTTACATGCTTAGACTCAGCCAGTGAACCTGAGGCATTGACTGATTGCCTTAGGTAAAATGAATGAGACTTGAAGTTGGAGCTACAGTACATGTGGTAGAGCTCGTCTCTCCATTGCTTTCAATTTCTGATCATTGTCTTGTGAATGACTGATACCACTCGGTTTATAGATTCATTTCATCAGAAGCTCGTGGAATCGATTCTGCGTGGCGTGCATTCTGTTGGTCATCACCGCTTCAGTTTTGAGTTACCCGATGCATGAAGAAAGTAATATCGCATTTTGTTCATTCCGAGTTCTTGTGAAGGCAGCACGCAAGCTAAGTATAACAAAGCCTTTGTTGTGCATCCTCTTTTGAGGGAGGGCCGTCTTAATATTCAAGGACAGAGTCTTTGCATGCTGGCTGGGAGACTGTGACTGAATAAGCTGATTTGGGCTCAGACGGCCTGAGAGGTCGTTTAAATTCAGACCTTGAGTAAAAGGCTGCGTTCCTTTTACTATGCAAGTTGCACACCCATTTTGGGTGATTAATATGTAAATCACTTCATGTAAGTCACACACAAAGGACCACATTCCCAAATGAAACATGTTCTTGTTCTGGACAATCTTAACCCATAATACATACACTGCCTATAAAAAGTATTCACCCTCCTTGGATATTTTCTCCTTTTATTGCTTCTATAAATGAAATCATGACCAACACAATTTGGCATTTTAGACAAAAAATAAAGAAAGAAAAACTCCCTCATGTCAAACTGAAAACAGATTTTTACAAAGTAATGTCAATTAATTCAAACTAATAACGCAAAATACATGATTTCATAAATATTCACCCCCTTCAAGTTAATATTTAGTAGATGCACCTTTGGCTGCGATCACAGCACTGAGTCTGTGTGGATACTTGTCGATCAGGCTTGCACATCTAGACACTGGAAATTTTCTCCATTCTTCCTTGCAAAACTGCTCAAGCTCTGCCAGGTTGCTCGGGGATCGGGCGTGAACAGCTCTTTTCAAGTCCTTCCACAAATTTTCGATCGGATTGAGGTCTGAGCTTTGACTCGGTTACTCCAGAACATTCACATGCTGAGCTTCAAACCATTTTGGTGTAGCTTTTGCCGTATGCTTTGGGTCGTTATCTTGTTGGAAAATATATCTTCCCCCAAGATGGAGCTCTCTTGTAGACAGACTCAGACTCCAGGATTTGGCAATATGATGCTGCATTCATTTCCCCCTCTGCCTTAATAAGCCTTCCAGGGCCTGTTGCTGAGAAGCATCCCCACAGCATGATGCTGCCACCACCATGCTTTACGGTGGTGTGCAGTGTTTGGCTTTCACCAAACATACCGTCTGGTCCGATGGCCAAAAAGCTCAATTTTTGCCTCATCAGACCAAAGAACCTTCCTCCAACTTGAGTCAGGCTCACTCAAACAGCTTTGACTGGTAAAGAACCCGGGCAAAAAGTTGTGTTATGTACAGTCTCTCCCACCTCAGCTACTAAAGCTTTTAACTCCTTCAGAGTGGTTGCAGGTGTCTTGGTGGCCTCCCTCATCAGACTTTCACTAATTGTGAGACTACCAGCATTTGTGAGCTGGGCGTTAGCTGAATTAGGTCTATCACTTTAAAGGGGGTGAATATTTATGAAATCATTTTTTCTACATTATAAGTTTTAATTAATTGACATCACGTTGTAAAAATCAGTTTTCACTTTGACATGAAATAGTTATATTTTAATTCTTGTAAAAAAAAAAAACAAAAAAAAAAACAAACAAATTACATTGACTGTGATTTAATTGATAAAAGCAATAAAAGGAGAAAACATCCAAGGGGGAGTGAACTTTTTTATAGGCAGTGTAAAACTCTAGTTTTTCGAGACAGTGTTAAACATAAACTTACATGTATATGTATGAATATATACATATATATAAAATATTACAGCGTGCTTCTGGACGGGGTCAATGTGTAATATGTGGCCTTGTAATAGGCTCAGCAGTAACAGGGGCGGAGCCTATTGTGTACAGATCGACAAGTCTAGTGTGGTGCTCTGTGTCAAATGGAATGAGTGAAGGGCTAAACTAAAATATGTTGGATTCGTGTTAAAATTTTATTTATGAGGGAAAAATAAAAAAAAAATACATATATTTAAAAAATGTCTAATCTACCAAAGATTTTGCGACCCCTATGCAGTACCTCTGTGGACTCCCTGTTGAAGACCTATGCTCTATAATTATGTATAAAAAACAGTATGTAAGACTTGGTTCTTCATTTTTGTACTCTGAGTCTCTAATGCAATTTTTTTTAAAAGAAATATTAAATATAAAAAAGAATATTCTACAGAGCTAAAACCTGTTGTGCCATGTTGGGAACATCCTGGCCTTTTCAGTGCTATATACTTAGTTGGGTTGTGACATGTGCAACAGGAGCATTTTAAAAATAACTGGCACCTCACCAGCCAAGTTTTATGTGAAAAAAGAAAGGTAGTAGTTGGAAAATATACAGGAATGGTGGTTCTAAAGTGGACATTTGGTGTGATTTAGTTAGAAAAGGGTTTTAGCTAACTTTTAAAGACATTAGAAGTCAAGTTTGTTGGCGTAACTTTTTTTGCTCTGACTAGCCAGACAGTTTGAGCATGTGTTCCTATTATGTAGTCAACAATAATGAACAACACACATGCGCAAATAAACCACTATAGGTGTGCTGGTGCCATGATACTACCTGGCACAGTAGACACTCACAAAATATTTAAAAAAAATGCAACCATTTTTTCATGAAAGTCTAATGATGGATATTCTAATTACAGACACTACTTTGTGTTCAAAGAACACTACATTTATTCACACTTGTACTCTGGCCATGGTTTATAGAACTTGCACTAACCATTGTAACCTTATGCATAAATGTTAACACGAAAATAACTCAATTTCACCCGTAATGCTCAAATTGTGCACCTTGACTCAATAGAATAGCCTTTTCTGTGCTATCATGAACTGAATTCTCCACACAAACACTGGTGGGGAAAAAATAAACCCAAGGAAAAAGTAATTATGAACCAAGGTGCTAATTTTACAGCTCGACTACATCCACTATAGCTCACGGGCGTGCTTTTTGTAATTCTGCGAATTCTCTGGCTCACCACAAAACCGCACCATCGCCACCAACCCTGTTATTATATCTTCATCAGTGTTACCTTTCAGTTTGTTTTGAACATCCAGAGCAATGTCCAGAGGGTAGAAAGGCAGTACGGGATCATTGACCAGGCGGAGAATGGCTTCTGCTGTCATCTGTAGAAACACAGACATTAAAATGTAAATGAAGTTAGTTTGCAACTTGTTTTTTTCCTGATGACTGCAGCCACACACCCACTGCAGTCTAAGCAGAGAAAATACAGTCTGATTAGCTGTGTGTATGATCTGCAGATAAACACCAACAGTATTCAGTGCTTTTTTTTTTTTTTGACTTTGCCAAAAATGTATCTCACTGTGGGTGTTGAACGTCTGAGTCTCACATCCACGATCTGTTAATGAGCAGGTACAGGATGTTGTTCAGACTAACGCATGGTTTGTACTCTGTACTCTGTCAATTTAGCGTAGCTACGGTAACAGCCCAGACCCTATGCAGACCCTAACGCCGTAGCCTGACGTGTACCTGCCCAGAAATGGGACCAGGCGTCACGTTGACATAGACCACAAGACCTGTGATCGGTCCGCTTGGTAGTAGCATGTTTCCACTTTAGTATTTCCAGCTGCTTCTCCATCTCCACAATTTTCTAATTGATAGTTTTGGATCAATAAAGGTGAAACACATCAAGGAGGTCAACTGAGGAGGCTCGAAGATACAACATTTGTATGACTTGCCTTCGCCAAAAGTAGAAACAAAAATGAACTCAACTGGCAAAAAAAAAAAAAAAAAAAGACAAAAGTGACAAAAGTGCTGACTAGTATTTGGGTGCCATTCTTTCACACAGCTTTCAGACTGTACACTATCATGCTCTTTAAGTACCAGTAGGTAGAAAAGCACTGCATAAATACAGGACCGTGGGCCAATGTAGTGAGATGTGGTTGAAAAAAAGGTTAATGATGGTAGAATGTGTATAACCCAGAATACTAGATATGGCCCTAAATTTTTAATAAATTATTATGAACCAATGGTACATAAAATCTCTGTATGAGCGGCAATGTCTTAGAAAAAGGCCGGCAGTTATATCAACTCACAAACTCATCCCTGAAACCCCAAATTAGTTGAGACTGCCATGCCATGTAATGTATTTCCTTACAGTCATGAGTAGAGTATAATGAGTGTGGGATAATATTAATATGTTTGTATGGAAATAAAATTTATGCATATTCACGTATTAATTCTTCCTAAACAGAAGACACACAGCTGAAAATGACAAGATTTTACAGGTGGCCTAAGCATTTGTTGTCATTCAACGTTTTTCAGGCCAAGGACCCCAAACTGATTAAGAGATTAAGTAGGGACCCCCTACCTACTATATGTGTTCTATATTAAACTCACCTCAGTGCTATTTATTAATATACAGTATTATTATCATTTTGCATTCAGTATTAAGTGATTCAAATAACAAACAGGTTCAAATATCCATTTCCTTATTTCAAACATGTGCAACAGTAGAGTGACATTAACATCTTCTGCCTCCATTCATGTCTTTACTAAAATATGTTGGATTCATGTTAATATGTATTTAAATGAATTTCATACCTACGCTTTGTTATTTTATTGTATTTCAGGGCCCCACAATGCCTGTACTTTACACCTCAGCTAATAAAATCTTGTTGTTAATATGTCTTTTAGAATATCTGTAAAGATGTGAATATGTAGAATAACTTATGGGACTGTGCCATTACTCTGCCATCATTGTGTATGGGTAATATGTAAGCCAGGTGACCTCTCCTTCTCCAGGCCACACCAAACAGACTCCGAGACCTTTACAGTGCCGCTGAATAATTTAGGAACTGAGATTAAATGTTAACACTGTCTAATCTTGAGAGCACACGTAAGACCAAAATGACATTATTCTTAGAACTGGTCTCTTTTTACTGACACCATCTACCGTGATACTAAGTGTAATGAGCGTGTCTCAGTAATATAAACTGTTACAGCGACTCTTTAATAATTTTATACAGGTGGTGGTGCATGTTATGCTTTTGTTTCTGGCCTAATTATAACTATATTGCATTTAATGGGTAGGTTTTATTTTATTTTATTTTTTTTAAATGTAGCATAAAATGTAGCATGGCAGTTTATTTTCTTCCTGTCGAATCCCGTGCTTTGTGATGTTCACAGCAAAGCCAGCGTTTTGCTTTGTGTACAGTTCTTCTTACATCAACCACATCCAGCTCCAACAGTCCAAAGCACATCACGTCCACATTTATGCCCACAGTTCTGCAACACTTTCAATCAATCACATGACTGGCACTTAGTGCGATGCAACGATTCGATCAGCCGCATCACGTTGTGCCTCGTCCTTCATGCTGCTGCCAGCGCCAGATCAGATTTTTTTCGCACAGCGCACCTCGGTGGTCCAGATTGTAAATTGAAAATCTGACACTCGGTGCAACCTTTTGCTTTTCTGACTGATTAGATAACAGCTGTCTTGTGAGGGGGAAAATAAATAATTGGGACACCTTTGGCTGCGGCGCGAGCAAACATTTATGGAGATCCCTGCTTGTTCTGGCGCCGCACACTGAGAAGCAGCGTCCAAATCACAGAGAGCGTCTGTCTGGCACCGCTCTCACGCTGAAGTGTCTGTCATCTTGATGCAAACAGATCACTGCCACTGATTCAGCCACTCTCTCATCAGGTAGAGGACTTGGCGTGCCTTCGCCTCGGTTTTTTATTGTGAGCACAACATCAGTGTGTGCTAACCAATTACTCCGTATTAAATCACAGCTCGGTCTATTGATATATCGATTCGCTTCTTCGCCGCCTAGACTGTTTCATTTTCGCAGGAAATACGCCGATGTGCAGAGCCTGCGTTGCAAGAAATCTGTATTTCTGAGCGCCGCACCATGATTGGAATCACTTTTATCAGGCTAGAATATTGCACTCGTGATTAAATCTGAGCAACGTTCATTTAAACATTAAAGAGATTTGACAACCTGCAAGACACAATGCAGAGTCAGACAGAGCTTTTCTCTCCTTTTTAACTCCTATTCTCTGGAAAAGCAATTTCATATAGATATATTTTGTAAATCAAATTATATCGATTGTCATTCACACTGCACATACACACCATAATCATTGTCACCTAAAGTACGCTACAGTTTGCTAGACTGTATTTAAATGTAGTTACAAAAGGTTGTATAGGCCGGAAGTTAGTCTGATGATGGATTAAAGTGTAGACGGATGTGGTGCAGTAGTTAGGGCGGGATGTCCATGAACCAGAGGGTAAGCGGTTCAGGACTAGAAACAACATGCTGAACTGTCCATGAGCAAGACACTGAACCCTGAGTTGCATCCGGTACTGAAATAAAGGACACTTTGCAAATACAAGATCATCTACCAAAAGCTTTGCTCCGGCAGTGACGCTAATACTACTGCTGTTATACTGTATTACACAAACAAGGACAACGCACATTTCAGTTCAACTTTGCTTAATGTGTTTCTGGAATGTGCAATGGAAAATAAAAGGGTAAATTCAAGATCAGTGTGTACTGTTCCTATATGTGTGTGAGTCTCTTTGTACAGCGTTCTTTCTGAGGACCAGTTCGAGTTCAGAGTGAGGACAGCTGTGCAGAGACATTTCACCACTCCTCACTTCTTTGCAATGGTGTTTGAGGGTCGATACTCGGTTCTAGGGTAAAGGTTACAATTAGGTTATGATTAAGATTAGGGTAAGGGTTAGGGTTGTTTAGATGGTTAGGATGAAGGGGTAAGGAATGCATTATGTCAACGGATGTCCTCACAAAGACAAGAATACAGGTCTTTCTGTGTGTGTACATGCTCTTGTAGAAACTATCTTTCTGAGGACCAGTTTGAGCTTACACCAGGGGTGTGAAACTCATTTTAGTTTGGGGGCCACATTTTCAGCCCAGTTTGATCTCAAGTGGGCAGGACCAGTAAGACAACAGAATAATAACCTATAAGTAACAACAACTACAGATTTTTTTTTCTGTTTGTTTTAGGGCAAAGAAGAACATGTAAATCAGGAGAATGTTCACATTTAATAAACTATAAAAAAAAGGAAAAGAAATAAAAAAGGAGAAATTTCTTTAGAAAAACAAGTGCAATTTGGGTACATTGCTGTCTGCTGTGTAGTCCTGGGTCTCATTGTTGTGTTCTGTCCACTTCTCTGACTAAAATTAGGGGTAGAAGCTATTTTCATTGAAAAAATACTTTGTCTTCTATGTAATTTTGTCACTTTGCAAATTCATGTTGCAGACCAAATTAGACCCTCTGGTGGGCCGCTTTCGGCCCGCGGGCCACACGTTTGACACCTGTGGCTTACGTCGGAGTGAGGACATTTTGGCTGGTCCTCACTTTTTTGGCCTCATTTTTTTGGCAGTTTTGAAGGTAGGGTATGGTTAGGGTTAGGGGTTGGGGTTGGGGTTGGGGTAAGGGTTGGGGTTAGGGTTAGGGTTAGGCATTTAGTTGAGATGGTTAGGGTAAGGGGCTAGGGAATGCATTATGCCAATGAGTGTCCTCACAAAGATGGCCATACAAGAATGTGTGTGTGTGTGTGTGTGTGTGTGCGCGTGTGTGTGTGTGTGTGTGTGTGTGTGTGTGTGTGTGCGTGCGCGCGTTCCATCTGACCTGTTTGGTTTCTGGCCAGTGAGCCTCAAGTCTGTCTCCAGTTGAGCAGACTCTTGGATGATTAGCTCAGTACCAGGTTCATCCACTCAGTGGTACGCATCACTCACCCATCACTCACTCAGTTACTCGCTTAGACACACGCGCACACGGACACACGCACACACGCACACACACATTTCTGGCCTTCACAGGTTGAATGTGCTGGAGGTCAGCCTTGGCCAAGTCTGGACAGAGAGTGGGGGCAGGCTGCCAGTAACCTCACTACAGGGCCACAGCTCTCACTTAGGACTCTAATTCACAGATGCCACTTGTAGCTTGTTAACATCGATATAAAATCTTCCAGCGATTTCAGAACTTGCTATGATTATTGCGCAACCCATGTCAAGGGGAGACAATGGGTGGACGCTGACACAGCCTGTTGGTTGATATGACCAAATTAAATGTAGGAATCTGAAGTGGTATTTTGCAAGTATCACTGTATAGAAATGATAAATGTATACGGAAAAACCAAAGCAAATAAAAATAATAACGCAGGATAAAAATGATAAGGCCGGCTGCTGCTCGACAGTCCAATAAGCCCTTTGAACTCTTCCTCTTTCTGGCCATTTAAATGAATAAATAGACGTGGGCAGTGAGGCTGGGCGGTGGGGAAAAACTTTTAGCAAACACCAAAATTTAAAGAAACAACCCAGCGAGCGATGATGAGTGTTTGGCCACAGGAATGCGCAGAAATGTGGCCAGAGTTATTTTGATTGGAGCGGCACAATCAGTTTTTGGACTGGTTTCCTACTGGCAGCCTTGATTTTTCTCTTCAGATGGTTTAAAACGTAAAATGCGTTCGAGGCCTTGACCGTGGTTTAAATGCCGTCTGCATATAAACAGTTTAAAAAGATGGATCAGCGGGGTTTAATACATTTAATGAGGTACTCTACGCATTTGCGCCTCTGCGCCTGTGTGATATCTGGCGACTTACTTAATCAACCTGCGCAGCTGTCCCTACGTAACACTCGTCTGCTAGTATTTTGAAAATGGCTTACAATGTACAGAACGGTTCTGCACCTCTCTGTGCTGTTGTCACTGCCACTGAAATCAATCTGGCAGGGGGAAAGATTAGAGCATTGATTTGAAGCCGGTGAGTAATACTACTGCAGAAAGCATACATCAAAAGCCTGTAATGTGGCGGGACAGAAAAGGCCGATGATTTCTTATTTATGGCCTTATTTCTGGATCGTCTCTTTCTAAGGCAGAGGCGAGAGAGAGAGAGGGAGAAGGAGAAGGAGAAGGAGAAGGAGAAGGAGAGGGAGAAGGAGAGGGAGGGCAAAGGGAAGGAGAGATAATGATGGAGGAAGAAAGGCAGAAAAGAGGCTGTGACATAACAGAAAGTAAAAGACAATCCGAGCTAAAGAAATATGACAGTTGGAGTGGAGTGGAAGATAGAACAAACTAGTCTCTTCTCCTTCTCCGTTTCTCCTCCTCCTCCTCTTCTGCCGGCATGACCCGGCTCCCTTCATCTCATTTCCTGACCCGAACTTCTACATTTTAATAAAATCAACGCCATCTTTCAACATTACATTTCAGGAATGAAACTCAATTGACCCGTTGCCACGGACTCCGTGAACTACGATCCATAGAGGAAGTAAAGGAAAACTATTATTTATGTATAAATATTCATCTACTCAGGGGTCAAAGGCCATAACCAGGGCTTATAGACTGATCCTCTGACATATGACCCACATTGACCTCTGAGCTCTGGAAGAACTCTCACTAGACTCAATTATTCAATGGTGTGTTTGGATAATTTTACGGGTTTACTGTAAAAAAACAAAGCAAAACATAATGTAACCAATAGCCAGAAAACATTGACCACAAAAATGTAATTGGTGTCCGTACAGTATACTTCCCACAGAATCACCAGCTTTGTCCGGGTTCTGAAATGACAAGTGGCAAGTGACGAGGTCTTTTTCCCTTTATAAAACACACCGGGGCCAAGAGCAGAGAATGTGGACGAAAGCAGTTTCTAGAGGCACATGACGACAGCCTACTGCGACGCTGCCTCGCATTGCACATCGAAGACTACAACCAAAGGCCGGTGGTTGCTGGCACATACATTTGTTGGTTTGCTCCACCGCCAATTCAACATGCTGAATCTGCTGAAAAGCTGCCAACAGGGATCAGACAAGTGGATGTGATGTGGGACGCACCTCAAAAACTATGGCCAACACAAACTCTGGAAGGATTTATGCGGAGGCCAATTCTGAACAGCACCGGTGGCAGACAAAAGTGGTCTATCGAGCAGAGTGCGTCTGAGAAGGTTCTCTGTCATTGAGGCCATGGGACGGGACTCGTAGGGTTTCTTGAAAACATTTCATCACACATTCAAATGGCGTCTTCAGTTCTAAAAGACTTGAGCTTGTCACAAGGGAGACATTTGTTCTCAAGAACAAGAACAAGAAAAGGTGTTGGCCAGGAAGTCCTCATAGGGCTCTCACACTTTCTCCATTTTGGACATTCCAACTTTTATCCCTGCCACCTACCGTGATGATCGTCAGCACAAACCAAGGTTTACCAGTGAATGTAATGATCAAGACAGTTCTATGGTAGGCGATTTATCTTGAGAGAAAAATAGCTGCTTTTGACCCGGTTGTGCGTTAGTGTTTCATTTCCAGTAGCAAACTCTTCACTTGAGGTGTTATATCTTTAAAAACTGATTAAAGCCAGTGTTGCTTTGGCTACTTAACCAGACATCCCTGGTCTTCTATTCATATTTTTGTTAATTGTGACTTAACTGAACGATTAGGGTCGGTCAAGGTAAATTAACTCATCGCTACAAAAGGACAGATGGAGAATTAATTGAAAAACAAATGCAGTGTGCGCCAAAAGCTTTGTTCACTGCCTTAATGCGCCAATAAAAACATAAACCCACCAAACACCAAGTACAAGCCTGAAATTTCTACTGGCCCGTGAGTCGATATTGGCTGCGACATACTGTAAAAAAAAGAAAAAAAAAGAAACGCAGGACAGGCATTTGAAATGTCACTTGACAATATTTGTCAGACTGGAACATGTTGTTACATATTTGACAAAATGATCTCTTGTCTTTTAATGTACTGTACTGGATGCTGCTGCTGCTGCTGCCACTTCCTTCCTGTCCTCTTTCAACACCATTTTTTTTTCCCTCTCCCTTTTCTTACTATCTCAGTGATCGTGGCTGTATTAGATTTGAGTGTAGTTGTTGTGATCTCATGTGGTCAGAACATTAAATCAACTGTGTGTGAAAACGCTTTGTGCAGGTCTTGGTCAGGAATAAACAGGCCCTTTCCTTACTACAGTTGTATTTTACACAGCAAAGCTGCAAGTTACTATAACCATGGCTACAAACTAAGAAAGTCATCTTCCCCACTGATTTAGTTTTTCCCCAGAAATCCTATTGCTACACAATTGAGTTACAAATTGACATTAGCCCTTGGGTGTCATTATCCATGATCGACATTTGATTGCAAGGTAAAACGGTTACACTTTAAATGCTGCGAAAGTAAAAACATTCTTCTTGTCTGTTATATAAATACTACTAACTGTACCGTGCACATGTTTAAAACAAAGGCAGGAATATATGAGTTTGTGAGTACTAAAATAGTGACCATGTTTGGGGATCAAGATATTGTGGTAAACTAACTGCATCTATCTAAATATGGTACATTTATGAAAATGGTACCGTAACCATGTTAAAATACATTTTCTTTCTCATCTGTACAGCTGCATTCTTTTGGTTTGGTTGTAATGAAATTGCAGAAGAAGGCAACGGAGGCAGAATTATTTTTTTGCCATACTAAACCAAACCAATGGACCCACAGCACATGTGTAAAAGCTTCTCGGAATTTCATCATCTGAGAAGAGCGTAGATTAGACCTGAGGTGTAAAGGGTGTCAGCCAGTGAGTCTCATGTGAATGTGAGTTTAAATTGGAGAATTGAATGAAAACAGATTTCAAGCAGGCTGTTTGGGATGGTACTTGGTAGTGGTAGTGGATAGTGTATGTATATATTGTATTGTATTGTATGTACAGGGTATGTAAGGATTTGGATTTTTAATCATACTCATAATGTCAGAGCCATTTATACAAGTCACTTATGATTAAAGGTGGAGGGACATATCATGCATGTTACCAGGTTTATGTTTTTGTATATCTGGTAATATGCATGACATGTCCCTCCACCTTTAATATCTAACATTTTATACAGTGCCTCTGCTCAGTCTGCGTTCTCCTGTCTCTTTAAACCCTGCCCTTCGGATAACTTTTGCTGGCTCAGGAGGGCAATCAAAGCAGTCAGATTTCACTCTTTTTCTTTTTTCCCCTTCTTGTTCTTTACTCAAGATGTCAGCATCGCAAATACTCGTTTGAGCCTGAATCCGATCCCAGACATGACAACAAGCCTCTAAGCGAATGGACGGTGGAACAGACGGTGGTTTGCAGGCAAACTACCGTGCTGTCAGTCAGTAGAGCAACTCTGACCATGCATAACAGCTTCTAAAATCCCACCGGTGTTACAATGTCAGAGAAGCACAGCAGGGTATGTCTCCCTATTTGGTTTTGATAGCTCGATAAGGCTCACGTTTAAGAATTCCTAGCCGTTAACATTTTTTTTTTGTCGTCTTCTAAAAGATAAATAACAATTATTCAATTTTTAATAAATCCACAACAGCGTCATCAACAAAGCACCTCCTTCTCTATGCGTCACCATATGAACCATGCTTGTACATACCATGCGTTCACCTTTTCTGCGTCGCACAAAGACACGGTGGGCAGAACCAAAGATCTCAAATTTGGACTCATCCAATTTGCACAGATTTCCACTGGCCTAATGTCCATTCCTTGTGTTTCTTGGCCCAAACTAAACTCTTCTGCTTGTTGTTTTTCCTTAGTAGTGGCCTCTTTTCAGCTATTTTCCCATAAAAGCCTGAGTCCCACAGTCTCCTCTGGACAGTTGATGTAAAGATTTACCAGAACTCTGAGTGGCATTTATCTGGGCTCTGATCTGAGGTGCTGTTCACTTGCGATTTCTGAGGCGGGAGACTCAGATGAACTTAACCTCAGCAGCAGAGGCGACTCTCGGTCCTCGAGAGCTTTTGCAATTTCCCAGACTGACTGACCTTTCGGTCCTTAAAGTAATGATGGACTGCCGTTTCTCGTTACTTAGCTGATTGGCTCTTGTCATAATATGAATTCTAACAGGGCTGCCATCTGTGGACCGAGCTGACTTCTGAACAACACAACGGATCAAGAACCCATTAAGAAGGCGAGAAAGTCCACAAATAAACCGTAACAAGGCACACACCTGTGAAGTGAAAACCATTTCAGGTGACTACATCGTGAAGCTTTAACAATTTTGTCTTTGTTGCATAATTCCATATGTCTTACTTTGTACATACTATGTCTTCAGTACGTATCTACAATTTATAAAGCAGTACAAATAAAAAGAAACCTTTGACTGGTAGTGCATAGGTAATCACTTCTACTCAAATATAATCTTCACTGTAAGAAATGGCAGCGACTGAAGGACTTATCAATGCACTGTAGCTGTGAGTCTAAGACAGAGGACAGGTTGAGTGGTTGGTGCTTCAAACAGCAGAGGGCTCTGCTGTGACACGCTACCTTGCCTCTTTCCGCTCTCTCCCACACAAACCTCGAGAAGCTCCGGCGTATCCTCAGTGACACACAACAAACGCAGCCTCTCAGTCAACTCCTGTTCCTATCCAGATTGGTGGCGTAATTTGCAATGCTGGTCTACATAAATACATGCATGTAGACATCCAGAGTGGCAGCGTCGCCCTCAGAGCAGCGCAGCACTAACACACGCAAACACACACACACGCGCACACACACACACACACACACACGTATCCCCAGAGAGGCAAGTGCACAGATGAAGCAGGCGAGAAAATGAAATGACGACGGTCGGACGGGCGGATGGAAGAGGCAGAGCAGGTGACGAAGATCATTTTCTCTTCCCCGTTCGGCGAAGCGGTTATTCTGTCCGAGTCTGCGATATAACTCGCCCGCCTGCCTGCTTCCCCCACCCCCGGGGGCACAAGGAGAGATGGAGAGATTCTCGTCTGATTCAGGACGCCTAGTTCCCTGGGCCAAAATAGGCCTCATGAATAAACCATAGCCATGTAGTTAAGTTACGTAACAACAGTACATGAGTAGTTGCAGTGTGGTAAAGTACAGTAAGGAGGGATGATGTTCAATTTCTCTGTTCAAGCTGCGCCCAAGTGTGTAAACAAACATTACAGTGCACACGCGTGGCTTCTAAAGTGATAAAGTGGTACTCCGAAATAATTTCACATCTGTAAATGTCGGGCTCTGCTGCTGGGAGCAACCGAGGTTGCCCGAGGACACTGAGCATTATTTTGTCCCTCGTCGGAGAGAAGAAATCTACTGATGGAAAAATCCAAGTTGTGAGAGTTTGTCCTGCACTTCGGCGTGAACAGCTGACCCAGCTGGACCCACATGACCCTGAAGCTGGAAAAAATCCTGCATCCGTGAGCTTTTAGCACCTGAGATTTAACATGACTCTGATGACAGCCCTGTTAGCGAGTGAGTCCAGACTCGGGCGCAGACACGCTTCGACGTAAATGCTTCTTTCGCATGACATCCTACATTGAGAATTCTAAGTGGCTGAAAGTGAGGTTCCTGCCATGACTTCTTTCTTGTTCAAATATGACTTAGGCGATTATGCTAGTAGGCTGACAATACGTGTATGCGTGATGGTCTGTCGGGTGCGCACCCAAAGTAAACCGCTTTGATATATACACCGATCAGTCAAAACATTATGACCACTGACGGGAGAAGTTAATATTGACCGTCTTGTGTTCTGCTGGGAAACGTCTGGTCCTGGCGGTCCTGGTGTGGATGTTACTTGGATATTGATGGAAGCAGCAGCAGTCGTCCCCAGCAGGATGCAGTCCGACACAGGCGCACACACAAAAACTGTTTAGGAACGTCTCAAAAAATGAAAAACAGCACAAGGTGTTGACCTGGCCTCCAAATTCACCAGATCCCAAACGGAAAAAGGCTGATCCACAGAGACCCCTCCCCTCAATCCTTTAGACGCCCTCTAAAGACATTCTCTAATGAGTAAGAACTGTTTTGGAGGCACAATGGAGACCTACACGATATTAGCCAGGTGGTCATAATGTTATGGGGGAAAAAGAAATGAGATCTCAGAGTAATTATGGCGCTGGAACTGCCAACAGGCTTTTAAATTACCCAATCAGTTTTGTTTAAAGACACCACATCATTTAATTGCTCCAACCTTCACTGTTTTGTAATGAAATGAGTCTTCTTTATCTAAAGTTTAGATATTTGTTGTTCCTTTTCTAACCCGTTTCTGAACACCAGGCATCATGCCCACGAGCTGCTATTCATTTACTGTAATGAGCTTTTCTAGGGTGTGCTGTTAAAACGCATCGTAACACTTCGAGTTGAGAGATGCGGCGTATTTTCAGGATATTCGTATGTGCCTCGCTCAAGGCCTCGCAACTGAGGGAATGAAAGAAAAAACTGTGGTCTGGAGCTGAACTGGGGTTCGTCGGGCTGCTACGCTGCTCTTGTGACAATGCTTCAAAGAGTGAGAGAAAAGCACACAGCGCTCTTTCACTCCTACCTAGTTCCAGGTTCAAGTGGGTTTGTAGCACAACGTCAAAATGGATAGACATGCCACAGGAAGAGAAGGCAGGATACGAGAAATAATTCACGTAGCAGACATCAGCGTGAATGATGATGACTTCCGGAAAACGACCTCCTAATGGGAAACCCTCCTTTGCCCATTGTGGCTTTAACAAAAAGCTATAATGTTCCAGCTATTATGTTTTTATAATGGAACAAAAGTGGCAATTCAACTTGAATTCCTATTAGTACCTTCCGTTAAAACTGACCAATGTTAGCAACGCAAAATGACAAAATTACCGAAAAGTGGCTCTAGAGTGTTGGAAATAATTGCAGGACTTCGGTGTTCGGTTCTAGAGACCCACTGTTGTAATCCAGCTTCACTGGCCTCATCAGTTGTTTCACGGCTCGTTTTCTTGCAGTGGCTACGACATCAGATGAGACACGTTGGTGTTTGGTAAAGATCTGGTTACAGGATAGTTCAGGAAAAACACGACAAACAGCACAAGGTGCTGGTTTTAACTGAAGGTCATACCTCTGTCGTAATGTAGAAAGAATAGTCAGCTTTAAATCTCAAGTCTCTGTCTGTGCTCTCACACTTTCCATCAGCCCGTGATATAAGCGCTTGGTATTCGTGTGGATGTTACATAGACACCTAGACCAGACCAGGCACCCCCCACTATAGCAATGACACTTCTTGACGGCAGCAGCCATCAACAACAGGATGCAGCCTGACACAGGCACACACATAAAAACGGTTTAGGAATAACTCAAAAAACACGAAGAACAGCACAAGGTGTTGACCTGGCCTCCGTATTCACTAGATCCCAAACTGATCAAGTATCTGTGGGATGAACTGGAACAAGTCTGATCCAGATAGGCCCCTCGCTTCAACCCATAGGACCCTCAAAAATCATTCTCATTCTCTAATGAGTCAGGACTGTTTTGGAGGCTCAATGGAGATCGAAGGAAGGTGGTCATAATGTTATGCCTGATGGATGTAAGTGCACCTAATAGGTACTTGTCAGACTGTGAGTTTTTATTTTTTTTCCCACTTTTTACTTGACTTACTAATTACCGAAATGAGACCAAACATTAAGGTAATCATTGCCTTTTTGGCCTTTTTATCATTTTTCATGCACAGGCAATTTGTTGCTGCAGGTCGTGATGTGCCAAGAGACGGTTGCTAGGTGATTTCTGACACGGCCGCTCGGCATCTATACTCATTAATCCACGAGAAAAAGGAAAAGAAAAGAAAAGTCACACACACACACACACACACTGCCGCTCATGCAATAACTCACCCACAGCCAGCACCCATGGCCAGTGCCAGGACTAATATTTACAGACACGCGACATGCAGCGAGCTGCTTTCTGGAGGACATCTTTTCCCTGCTTCAACGAGCCTGAGCTTTAATAACAGATGGTCCCATCAGCGGTACTTCTTTCCAAACACACTGCATGTGCGAGAGAAAATCTGGATTTTTAGTGACACGGAGCAAAAATTAAAATAAAAAAAAAATTCTCCCAGAGACAAGCAATTACGAACTAAATAATTGGCAAAACTTTATTTTGTATAAACACTAAGTTAAATTCCCATCGCACACAGCTGAGTGTGACAACAGTCAAGGAGAGACGCAGATGGATCAGAAAACTTTTAACCTGTCGCAGACATCAGATATGATAATCACCATCATCTTCAGAAAATTATAATGGAAGGAAGAGAGAGAGAAAAAAAAAAAACGAAATCTCCATGTCACTGAATATGTTCCCAGGAGAAAAATGAAAAAAAAAAAAAGAAAAAGAAGATGAAACTCATTTCCTCCGCAGTGCCTCCATTCGGCTCGTGTACTGGAGGACAATTTAAGGATGTGCCAGAGAGTGACTTTGCTTCAGCGTGTGCTTTTTATCTGCTCGAGGCCTTGTTAGATCGCAGAGCGTGACATATTGGGGAGAAGTGAATGAGAACCCCCAGACATGGCGCTAATTAATTCACACTTTGGCGACCATAAAGGCTCGCCCCCGCGCCTGCTGTCTCTGCGTGGCATTGCCTGACATGTGTAGCCTGGAAGATTGATACTGCAAATGGCGGCGTTCAGCCACGCTCATTACAGGAGCAGATGGTCGTATCCGTGTGCGTGTGCATGTGCGTACGCGAGCGCGTTCCGCAAGGGGTCGAAAAGCGCGATAGGCAAATATAGTCAGAGGCACGCTGACAGATGTCTCTGCAGATCGTGTTTGTTGCCGAGCACAGGAGCGCGCCGTCTCTCTGTGTGTAGGTGTTCTGCAGCTGTAAGGGACAGCTTTTTTTTTTTTTCTTTTTTTTTCGGAGGGCAAGATTTACTGTTTAAATGTGCGTGTTATTGATCAAACAAGCAGGAAGTGCAGTTTTCCGGTCATCCAAAGAGCAGTTTGCTTGCCAGCAGAAATGTTGGTAGAGACAGCAGGTTGGTTTCAGACCAAACGTTGCTCCAAAACTGCCAAAATGCACACAAAAACATGCTAAAATATTAGATGGATATTTTGTTAAGTGCTTTTTTCACCCATATGACTTAGACAAGTGTAGCCTTTCATGAAAAGTAACGTGTTCTCAGCATAGAAATAATTCAGAAACAAATGTACCTACAAGACAGTGTAGGGATCTTCGTCTTTATAAACCAGGCTAGGTGGTCTGCAACAGTCTAGGGAACTTCTGAGTTGAGGGAGGAGTGACAAATTATCTACTTAAATCAACTGTCTTCAACCTTTTCAGGTCAAGGAGCCCAAAACTGATGGGGAGATTAAGTAGGGACCAACTACCTACTATATGTGTTCTATATCGAACTCAGCTCATTTATAAATCTACAGTATTATTATCATTTTGCATTCAAATTATTCAAATAATACACAAGTTCAAATATTATTTTTTTTATTTCAAACATGTGCAACAGTAGGGTGGCGGTAACATCTTCTGCCTCCATTTATCCCTTTACTAAAATATTCATTCATTCATGTTTATGTGTATTTAAAGAAATTTTAATTTGTCCGGAAAATTAAAAAAAAAATATATATAAAAAATGTCTCATCAATCAAAGATTTTGCGACCACTCTGCAGTACCTCCGTGGACCCCTAGGGGTCGTGGACTTATGGCCTAAATGATGCCAAACCAGCCCAAATTTTGTTCACTCGTCCTCCTCTATTTTCACCTGCAAAGTACGATTAAAAACGAACTAGTTACGGTGAACTGCGCCTACATTTAAAGGGGACTCATGTAAAATACGGTTGCCAAACATTCTTTGCGAGGGTGAGACAAAAAATTGCATTGCATACGATAAGCACTGTGAAAAGAAAGTAGCAGAAAATAAGCAAGGAAGCCTCACTAGTTAGTTCATCCAACAGCGGTGAGAGCAACTGCAGCAGAAATCTCCTGGATCCCACTTATTCTTCGTGGTTTCTACCTTTCAGATGCAACTAAGTGTAGAGAAAGATAGCAAACTCATTTGCTTGTGTACTTGAGCGCTTTAACGTGATAGCAGCTCACTTTTGGCTGTGCAATGCCAGCACTGTTTTTTTGCAGAACACTTGTGTTGCCGTTCCTGTAACACTCCTGTAATAACACTCCTGACATTAATATCAAATTCTGAGTGACTGGCAGCACTAGATACTTGTTTATATCCATGGGCTACCTTAACTGATATTATTAAAGCAAGTAGCAACAAAAGCTAAAGTTGCTCCACATACACCACATGATATGATATCCTTTCCGAAATTGACATTACTATTTGTTACTTGTGGAGAGTTGATTTGAATTCAGCTTAAGATTCAGTCAGTTGTGTGACGCCAACTTCTATAATGAGGTTTTGAACAAGCTGGTATTTTTGGCACAATCACATTCTGCTAAAACCGAGGCGTGCCAGCTCACCATTACATCTGGAAAGAGAAAGTCTCACTGGAACGGAAGACTGCGATCGGCCGTGTCAGTTACGTGAGGTAGATGAAGTGCATGTTTTCTGCTGTCCTATGAATAGTTCACGTGATTCTGTTTATTCATTTATTGTAAATCACAAGCCTAACATAAAAGTGATAACATAAATGACCATATATGTTTGAAAGAAGGATTAAAACTAAAGAAAAACGCTACATTCTGTATCATGGTTTTCATGTTCATCAGACACGATTTAGATACTTAAGACGAAACAAAAAAAGTACAAATTAAATGAAGTTGTTTTGCATGTTGGACTCTCTTGGACTTTGAAGACCTACGGGTCCTTGAGGGGTTGAGGGGTTGAGGGGAGGGGCCTCTGTGGATCAACCCACAGATACTTGATCAGTTTGGGTTAGGGGGGTCTGTGACCCCTAGGGGGTCCACAGAGGTACTGCAGGGGAGTCACAAAATCTTTGGTTGATTAGACATTTTTTATATATATATATATATATATATATACACACACACATATATATATATATACACACACACACATATATATATATATACACACACACACATATATATATATATACACACACACACATATATATACACACACACATATATATATATTCAAACCAGGGCCGCCTGCAGCGAGGACTGTGCCTCAACATGTGGGCTAATATATTTTCAAAGAAATATATTTAAATTTCTTTGAATCCAGATTAACATGAATCCAACATATTTTAGTAAAGAGATAAGCTCTAGCTTAATATTGAATGCAAAATGATAGTAATAATGTATATTTATAAATAGCACCTGGTCGTGTTTAATATTTAACACAAAATATAATAGGTAGGGGGTCCCTACTTAATCTGTCCATCAGTTTGGCGTCCGCGGCCAGGAAAACGTTGAATATCCCTGGGTTAGGGTTGTTATAGGGAATTATTTAGTTGAATTAACAACACCTAAACTTTAAACAAACATTATATCAGCTCTGTCTGTCACCGATCCAAATCCATCCCACCATCACGCTTTGCAATTTTAGAGCCCTCTTCTTTAAGAAGGTGCGCCTCTGCATTTGGAGCAGGCTCCCCCTTCATGTTTACAGTCTCAAAGTCTCTTTCTTCATAATGAACGAGTGGCGGCAGCAGCTATTTATTTCCACCCGTTTGGAATCTGAAAGTCCCGCGTACCAAGTTGCACGGAGCAGGGCGGGTCGCATCGGTCAAACACACGCAGCGTGTAACCGAACTTCAGCAGCAGTGAAATATTTTAACGGGGATGTTGGTGTGTTTTCTCTTGTAAAAATTTAAATTTGACCTTTTCTCGACCTTAACATGTCAAGAAACGCGAGCGAACACGCGCACACCCGGCTGACATTTGCATTGTGCAAATCACATTTCTCTTGTGTTTTTTATTCTTTTGTTGAAACTAGATGTTCATAGTTTTTTTTTTTTTTTTTTACCAGGTGGTGAATTTCCACCGTGCCCTTCAGTAAGTCACTCAACCTTGATGCTCACTGCACAGCTTCCAGGCCAAGTGGTTCCATATTGCTGTGCTTGTATAAAAGCTTGTCTCACCGGGATTTGAATGTGCTCGTCAGCAAAACAATAGCGGGTCTCTCGGAATAAATCAAACTACGAGGAATCCTTACACGTCCTCGCGTTGCAAGCCCTCAAACAGCTACACCTGTTCTCCGTGCAGACATCACAAAAACAGACGGGAACAGAGGACAAGTGCGCTATGCCGCGCACAGGCTGCAAATCTATAGAATGTAAAACACACACACACACACACACACACACACGGCGCAATATGAGAATTTGAGTGACACGTACGAAATCAGCCACCGCCACAAAGTGCGAGCAGAGTTTCCGAAATCAGGTCAGGGATCACCTGAACCGAAAAATAGAGTTCAGAGGGACGGCGGCGGGTGAGGACGGATGTATAAATGATGGAAGCGGGATGAAGGGAGAAGCGGAAGACAAGTAAAGAAGAAAAGGTTGTGAAATGAGCTGGAAGGGCGAGGTGGCGGGAAACGCGAGAGGAGAGGAGAAGAAAGAACGTAGGAGGGAAACACATCAGACGCAGGAGAGAGGGGAGAGGAGTGCCATTAAAAGAATCAGATGCTCTTTGTGCTCTCAGGAAACATATGGTGCTCCCGCTAACTCAAAGAGCAGCGCAGGTCCATTGAAGTATGCAACGCGAAAGGAAGTGAAGAATACACCAGGTTTTTCTTTTTTTTTTTTTTTGCAAGACTGTCCCAGATTTGAAGTGGCGAGAATGCAGACGGTAAAAAAATCATCATGCACGTGTCCCCGGTGGATCATTTGCTCCACATAATTCTTGGCACTGACGCTTGTCGGTGCTAACGCGCGACTGCTGGTCTGGCGCTGGTGCCACAGCGTTGACGGGAAGCGCTCGCAGTTTTTCCGCTACTAAAAAAAAATAAATGTTTTGCCATTGGAAATAAGTGCAACTGTAGAAACTGCACACGCAGGTCCCGCGATAGATATTCATAAATTCAGCCAGAGCAGAGGTCCAATCAGTCAGACTCAGAAAACACGTGTTGGCCCAACAGTACAAACGCAGACTGGAAACTGAGATTTTATCCTGGAAAACAAGGTCCACTACCTTATACGCCCAGTGGGACCATGTTTCCCAGAAGACATTTCTCACAGCAAATATTTTGACTTATTACAATAGGAAAGTCACAGGTGTTGCATTAACATCCGCTCTGTCGCAGTAAGCAATCACAGTGTGACAATGAGTCAGCGCGAACAATAGCAGGAACCCGAAATTGCAATTAGATAGAGTTAATCCATAATTAATTAGATCATGAGTTTTTTTTTCCCCAAATGAGATCTAAATAAAAAATAAAATAAAACGTTGGATGAGTTTTTTTTGTACTGAAGTTTTGTTGCCAAAATGCGAGTCAGACAAACAAATGAAAAGAACACAAAAACTTTTAGGAGAGAATTTTGTCCTGTTAGCCTGGTTAGGAAGCAGGCTACGGATGACTTGAGGTCAAGCGGCAAACTCTGGTGCTGAAAAATGAATCGAAAAGTTCCTCGAGTTGAAACTTGACGCTGGCCCACATGTTGAAAAGTCCAACTTTACCGCAGACTTAAACCAGTTCTCAGCTTGGCACGAAAACTCTGGAAGTGACTTCTCAGTTCATAACAATAGGGTGGGAAATTCCTTTAAATTGTATTAATGATAAACAGGCGTGCCCAGAGACATCGGTGGATGCCATCAATTTGTGTAGGCATTAACCGTCCACCTAGGCTTTTTATTTTTAACCCAATTCTTAATTTGCCAGGATTTTGCAGTGTCAAGTTGGACAAGTTTCTAGTTTAATGCGGGAAAAGTCTGTTGACTTAGTCTTTTTACTAAAACCGCAATTGTTGCCTAAACATAGCTAAGGGCTTTTGTGTAACATGTATACAACTCAGTAAGCAAACCAGCATCCAGTCAGTAATCCTGCTTTAGCAGTGGTCAACATAAGAATATGCCTCAAACAAGCTGTTCTCTGAAGTGGACGTCTTGGACAATACAGCATCAATCTATTACCACTCTCATCTCCACAGACACATGATAAGAAGGTCATCAGCAGCATGCAAACTCATGTCTTAAAGTCCAGAGTTTACGATGTAGTGGCATTTACTGGCGAAGATGAAGATTATTATCCATCAGTCAATCCTCCCGTGCGTAATCTGACAGGTAAATCCAAAGACTAGAACACACCTGCCACAAAGAGTTAATGTTTAACTTTTTAAAAGTTCCACAAAATCCCAAGAAACTGTCGTTTGGAGGTTTAGCAGACACCAAGAAGCGAGAAGCCACACACGACTGGAGAGGAACTCGTTCTACCAGCTGAATTTGAATTGTATGAGTCATCACTCTCCACACTGACTGCAATAAAGTTTAAGGATGGGACGTGTCTGCATGTGGAAACTGTGAGTCTGCCTGTCAACGGCAACGGTGCGTCAACAGCCAGACACACATATGTCTCAAGTAAGCTGCTGTCATGGCCGATTAAAGGGAAGAGGTAAAAATGCACAAAGCAAACCAAATACGTACTCTGGACACTACGTATGCAGAGAAAAACGAGACGGGAAACAAACCACAGACCAATGTATGCAGCACTCCACCGTGCACATTTTCTCCTTCAGGAAGTATAGAGTTGGTTTTGTAACCCCCATTTGTCCTGCAATCGTTTTTGTTAGATTTACAATGTGTTTGGTGTAGTTTGGAGGAGGTCCATTTAAAACTTTATCCCTTTCTGATGCCTGCAAGAGGACCCCTGAAGACATTCTGATAAAGAGACCGCTTCTACTGGCTGGCTATGAAAACGCTGTCAAAAGTCCACCTACACACGGTCCAAAAATATGGGGATGCTTTATGCACTACTTTGAAACCAAGTTGCAAAACCAACTGTGTACTTCCTGAGGGAGAAGATGTGCATGGTAGAACGCTGTACACATTTGTCTGTAGTTTGTTTCCTGTCTTGCTGTTTTCTCTGCATAGCTCGTGTCTACAGTATATATTTAGTTTGCTTTGGATGTTGTAACTTATTGTATGTAAATAAGAAACCCAAAAAATCAATGAAGTATGTTTTTTTTTTTAACCTTTGTGTGCGTGTGTTTCAGGGTCAGTTTTAGATTTACACAATGAGAGTGAGAACAACATTTGTGCAAAGAGAGGACTTCACTTAATCTCAGTCCTCACTTCCTTACAAGGTTGTTTGGGGTTAAGACTCCGTTTGGGGGTAAAGGTTACAATTAGGTCTATGATAAGGACGAAGGGCTAGGGGCAAGAGTTGCACTGACGTCTGTCGTCATGAAATCCTTTTAGCGCCCACCTGAAGGACATCACTGACCCCCTGCTAGACCCCCTGCCTACAGGGCAAACAGGTCAGTAGATGACGCAGACATCATTTCTCTGCACTGCATCCTGACCGCATCCATCAGGGTCTGGTTTGGATCTGCCACCAGGCGTGACAGGGACAGACTGAACAGTCAGGTCTGCAGAGGAGATCATCAGCACTGACCTTCCATCCATCTAGGACCTGTACCGGTCCAGGGTCAGGAAGTGGGCTGGTAAAATCTCCACAGACCCCTCACACCCCGGACCCAATCCGTTTAGACTCCTGCCCTCAGGCCGGCATCACAGAGCACTGTACGCCAAAACCACCCACCGCAAAGACAGTTTCTTCCCCCGGGCCGTCACTCTGACGAACGCTGAGCAGTCACAGTGTGAGAGACCATTCACATGATCAATAACTCTGCTCCCACCCTTTATGTTTCGTCAAGTCTAATTAATATTGTACAGTTTCATTTTTTTACACCTTTATTTTTCATGCTTATATAAGTTCTGGGTTTCCTGTACAAGAGAGCAAAGCGACCGCAGTCAAATATCCTCAGTAAGATACAAACACGTATGTGTGTGTTTATTAAACAGTTCTGTCGCCTCAGTTCGGAGTCGATTTGATGGAGACGATTTGATGGTTCGTGATCGGACGTGACAGCAGAAGAGGCAGTAAGTGGATGGACACACACACACACACACACACACACACACACACACACACACACACACACACACGACTGATGATCAGGTCTCTTGGGTGGGGTGGGGGGTGGTGGGTGTTGGGGGGGGGTTGGGGAAGCGCATGCATTCATACCAGACATTCATCTTTAATCCCCAGCAAACACAATGAAAAGCTCACCTCTCCCCTGCCTGCCAATCATCCATGCCTGATAACTCCTCTTTTTGACTCCCGGTAGAAATACTTGATTTTAAATGACAGCACACGCACGGACCCCACGTATGCAACTTATATCTTTGTCTCTTGTTATGTGTGTGTGTGTGTGTGTGTGTGTGTGCTGACCTATATCTTTGGGTCTCCGGGGCATTTCCCCTCTCACTCAAATCAACCATCAACAGCACCCCGGGAGCGGCCGCATCATATTTTCATGTCCGTATATTGATTAAATGGTAATGCCGATCAATGTTTTATATTCTGCATCTTCAGCACCGTATCCACTAGGATAACAAGAATACAGAGGGAAAAAGTGTCCGGAGAAAGCAGCATAAGAAGTAAAAGCAGAAGGGAGCGAAAAACAAGGAGATAATACCAATAAAAACATAGAAGTAGACTTGTTATTGCAGAGAGGAAGCCTTGGGCTGTTTTGCTATGTGTTTATCCACGGGTGTGTCTTGACAACGCTAGAGTAGGGTTGCATTATGTCTTGGTTTAATAATTCATCAGACATGGGAGTTTAAATGTTAGAGTGCTATACCTGCCAGCTCAGCCTAAAGCATGTGCGAGTCATGTGGCCTTGTGTTATTGTAAACTCGTTTTTGCGGGCCCAAGTGAGCCACGTTTATTTCGCTGCGTTTGTGTCGGTGCACGCTGGTGCGAGTGAGCGATCGTTGCGTGGGCACATGCAGCTCTCCATCCACTCCAGAGGGGAAGAAGAGCATGAACTGATCAGTGGGATTCAGAATCGTATATCTTTTAACACTTTCAACTGAAGTGCCGTTTTGCCAAATTGCAAATTTGTTTCTGGCTCCTTTAATTGGCTTTAGTGGGACTTGAAACACTACTGCGGGGCAGATTGCGGGAGTGACTAATAGAGAGCGAGAAACAGGGAGTCAGGGAAGACAGGGATCACTTGAGTATTCATGCGAAGAGAAAGAAAGAAAGACATCTGCTGGCATCAAAGCGGCCCAGATCTCCGCTCTGTAAAATAATTAACATGAGCAAAATGGAGAGAGGACTTAGCGAGTCTTTGGAGCTATCAAAGAGTTCGGGGGAAATGCAAGACAAGGATCGGTCAGCTAAGGTGTAGCGACAGCGCAATCTCGGAGCGTGGAAGCATTTTGAATCAGCGGCGGAGCAAGTAATTCAGTCATTCTGATCGGCTGCTCGGCTCAGAAAACGAGTGCATGAGAGGAGGAACGGAACTTCTTGTTTTCTGTCTTCATCAACATTAAACATTCAAATAAGCGAGTTAGTTTGTTATTGCCACAGTGACATGATCTAGATTGATTGTTGACCAACTGATTAGCATGATGCTATGTGTGATGGCTCGCCTGGTTTCCCTTTCTGAAAGAGTAACGCCAGAGTAACGCCACCTGCTCATTTGAAGTTATTTCTTATCATGAAGGTAGTCGGTGTGTTCTGGTTTGGTCTGGTTCTGATTTCAGGTCTTTGATGTCAGACTGGTGTGTACGTTCAGTCAGATATAGGATATTACATTCCTAGTTTAGAAAGTTTAGAAAAGCATTTACATATGCAAATGCAAAATCTATAGGCAAGAGACAAGACTTTGGTATCAAGGCTTTCCAGTTTCTGTTTGTGGACATGTGGTTTGTAGAGCAGTATTGACTGATAACACTGCCATGCAAGTGAACAGTCCGCGCAACGAGGAAAATTGGTTGCACCCTGTTGGGTTTGTCAAGACAATAACTTAAAGGAAGCTGTTAGTTCGGATAGTTGATGGGTTTCCATTTTGGGGTTGATACAGACCCATTCACAACTTCTACCTGCAGGTGTTGAGTCCAGTCCCAAAGCATTCAGTCATTTACACTCCCTTAAACAACTGACATGTGGGAGCAAGGAAATCCAGGTGTGTCCAAGATGCTAAAGAAGTCTGGATGATGAATATGGAACCAGGTCCAATAAAAAAATAAAATAAAACAATACTCACACACTCTCCCATGTCATAATACCTGTACAGTCTGCAGATAATTTGCTTCCACATACACAAAAACTCCGGATGAGGAACCAATAACAACTAGCACAACTGACAATTATTATTATCATTACTTTTTAGAATCGTTATTTCATTGCGGCCATTTAAAAGTAACTTTATCTTTGTGTTGGCCTCTTCCAGTTGAATGAATGCCTCGCGGTTCCTAACACATCCCAACATTTTGATGGTGTGAAGGCGTGGAAGTAAAAGCCTTAAAAACTCCATTTGAAAACTCATGTCTGCCATTTCAAGGACATTTCTCTCAGGCAGACGCTGTGACGAGAACAGTGAAATACATACCTCTTGGAGACTTTTGAAGACGTACCCCTTTCACCCCTACTGCCAGAAATTCTTAGAAGTGGAGGCATCTGAGCAGCAAAACTGACAGTACAGTTGATGGACTGCGATATAGCAGGCATAGAGATAGAGGTCAAAAGACAATTTCTCTAAGTGCCTGGCACTTCCACTTGTCTTTTACAACAATGGCTGTGAGACGGCGAATTCACTTGGTTCAAAGAGAGACACAAATACTTGTTTGGAATCATATACTGCTACTCTCCCTTCCTTCTCAGTTCTTTGTTTTTCACCACAGTCTCCCGCAGAGCGCCATGGAAATTATAGCAAGTGTGAAACCCTATTTTGTTTTGGTGCTAAAAGACCTGGAAATCAAACTTAGGCACAATAAAGACATGCATGCACAATCTCTGGGGTTATTTAATCTGAGCCTTGTCTGTAGTGGGAGAATGTGTGTGTGTGCAAACAGGATTTGTAGGTGATGTCGTGTACAAAAAGATGCATCACAGGTCCCTGAATCATCTCATCTGTTATCATGTCACAAATAAATGTTGAGTGGGAGGATATGAAGCTAAGCCAGTTCCTCAGTTTCCCGAGAAACCCTGCAAGCGTAACGTTGGAAATTAATGGCCTCGAGCTTTGGTAAGGTTTCTGAGCATAGTTTCACCATTTCAAATCAAATAGAATTAGGAACAGATGCAGCATTTATTTATCATCTTCAACAACAGTGAGGACCCATAGCGCAATACAGGCCCCATTTGATTTGATCTGCATACAACCAATATATTACTCTTTCTAAAACTGAAAGGTGCAATCTGCAACTGCAAACCATACACAAACAGTAAATGCGATGTTGTTAGAAAAGAGGAAATCCGTCAGTATTTGAGCAGCTTTTAGAATAATCCACATAAAATGAAGAAATGCCTCAATGTGGTGCTATGTTTGCTTCACAAATACTATTTTTAACCAGGAGTTTAATTTGAATAAATATTCTTTAGTCAGAGTACTTGTAGCTGTGCAAGGAATATGCCTCGGTTTGCTTGGCTGCTAAAGCGTGCTCGGCCGCTGCTCCGCTAACGCTAGTTTTCAGCTCTGGGAAATATGAAGCAGGGCCTCAGATGAGCAGGGCAGCAGCTTAATCATTAGGCCTGATGGATGAGGGCCCGAGCCGGGCAAGGGAGGAGGAAGAGAGGGATGGAGGAGGAGGAACATTAGACAAGAGGGATGGTGGGAGATGGAGGGTAAGTGGGAAAGAAAGAGTGGTTGAGAGAGATTTACAGGAGACGCGATGGAGAGAAGGATGAACAGAGGGAGACACGCAGGCGGCCGCAGAGGAGGATCCGTCTAACAAATTACCTTCTCCTCCATTACAAAGGCTGTCAACCTGGACGCCTCTGTCAGCTCTCATACACACTCACGCCCGTCTCCGGAGCACACACTTACCCGTACACAACCACCTATCGACGCAACCTCACACATACTCGCCAACTAGCGCTTAGGTACGACTCGTACTTGCTCCGCCGCCTTCTCGAAAATGCACGTGCTTGCACACGCGCACACACACACACACACACAAACTCTACCTCCTGTTAACAGGTGATAAAGGAGCTTGTCATCGCGGCGATGCAGTCCGCTGCTGTTGTAACGTCATTGCAACTCTGGAGTGTGTCAGACAGAAGTGACTGTAGCTGTCAGCTGCTCATGTTTTATAGCGGGCCGTCGTAAACTGGGCTGTTAGGACTGAACGAGTGGCTGGTTGGCTGACTGACTGACTGACTCAAGCACTTCTTCACATGCTGACTCACGAGTTGATTGGCTGACTGGCAAAGATATTATCTTTTTTTTTTTTCCTCTCTCCAGTTTGTCTCTCTTCTCAGTGCAGGTGGTGATTTTTCTTGAAAGCACATCAACCATTATTATTATCTTTTTTTATTCATCCTCTTCGAAATACATTTTGAAGACATCCCACATAAAACAATTTAATAAATAAATAACTGACTTTAATATCTGATGCTTAGGGGAATTAATTCCAAACAAAGATCCAAAGGAGTAAACAGCATAAACTTGCAACCCCCGATTATAAGATTTTCACTTATTTATACCCACCAAAAAGACAAAAATAATTTGTTCCTTTAGCAAAATCTTTAAGCACTGATAGATATGGACATCTTTTTGTGCATCTAAATAATTTCCCAACAACTGAAAATTGCATAGTCAATAGAGCAATGTTGAGGCAACATATTTCTGTTTTTTCCTCTCCCCTGCCATTTGGTTGGTTCCAGCCCAGATTGTCCAGTCACTGCTGAACACATGAGTTTAATTCGACAGGTAAGATAAACACATATTCAAATATTTAACTTAACTAAGGTTGGGATTTTGGTGTGGGTTAAAATAACCTTGAGCTGTGACACACACACACACACACACACACACACACACACACACACACACACACACACAAAACTGGAGTCAAACTTATTTGACTTCTTTACATCTTCAGATCTCTGGCACAGTAATAATAGTTCAACAGCAATCGTAAGAACTAATTAATTAAGGCTACCCCAAGTGTCTTGAGACCAAGCAGTAACCCATTCCATCAGTCTATTTCATCCCATCTTTAGACTGTTGTCGTTGCTGCTGCCACACTATTTTATAAGCAGCAAAGACTCCTTGGGTGGACGTGATCTGCTATGAGAAGCTCATCAGTGTGTCCCTTATTAGTTTGGTTACTTTGATACTGTTGTTGTTGTGCCTCATTGGGCTGAATTGCACTTCATCAACACACTCACTCACTGGACTGGACCACAACGAGGTTAGTCAAATATCCTGCTAGGGATAATGCTGCAAGTGTGGTTTAGTTTGGAGGGATCGGATTTTTTCGTTTCTTTTAGATAGATTATTCTAGAAGTTAAACAGCTGCTTGGGTAGAGTTCTTTTTTGGTTTCATCTCTAAGCAATTCATTGTTTTGCAAATGTAGTCTCTTCCTTTTTAAACAAAATTGGATTATAACATTTTAGCAAAACAGGTTCAGTAACATTTAGTGATGAAAAAATGTAGGAAATACAATTATTGGATGGAGGCAGATAAGGTCCAAGTATGTACGAATAATGGGCAGGTAAAGGTCTTATCAGTAGACATTTTTCTTGTTCAAGCTATTTGATAACATTAAAAAAAGTTTAATGGAATTTAAGGAAAGGCGGACTAAACTAAACTAAACTGCCCAAAACACAGCACACACAGACACAAATCTGAGTGGGTAATTTCAGTTTCATTATCCTTTGTGCTACAACACTGACTGTTTATTTTTATTGATACTTTTTTCTCTGCAGTGAATTAATAGTCAGTATTTTGCAAACAAACAGGCTTTTCTCAAGCAACTGTAACAAATGCAATGACCTAATAATGCACCCATTATTTCATTAATTTAATATTTTCTCAAAGCATCAGCAGTTCTGACAGGCATTTATGCACATGCATCTTTTGGAAGCATTCAGAGCTCCATACAGAATAATCTGTTTGGCTTGAAGCATAAAATATATATTTCAGAATTTATCATTGAAATGTAAGCATACAGCCTTTAAATAAAACTCCACTAACAGTAACAACATGTATGCCTCCAAAAGGACAGGTGAGGAGGGCAGTCATTGCAGCGAACTAGCAGGAGCTCATCAAGAGTGTGAAAATACATCGTTAACAGCCCATATGTAAGCAACATATGTAAGTCAGTCTTGAAAAACAACAAAAGTACTACTCAATAACACACTCACCTATAACAAAATGTGCTAACACTAGCAGTAAGAGATGGCTGCTGATACAGCAGGTGAATTTCATTGCTATTAGACCATTAGCAGCTGTACATGGAAAAGTCTTCGCAGAAATACTTTTTTATTTAATCCCTACTGCACTATTCTTTCTTACAACATGAAGCGGAGTACTATTAAGTGCTACTAATGGTACAGTTGTATATATTCATCTTGTATATATTCATTCTATATTCATCTGCAGCACACAGTATTGATAAACTTATGTGTTTTCAGTTGTGTAGTGTTCACATTGTTGTGGTTGTAGAGTGTACTTTTTGTCCTTAATGTCAGTAAATGCACCATGAGAGAGAAGGAAGTAATGGTAGTGTTCAAGGTTCAATAAAGTTGAAGAAAAGCCTCTGTAGCTTCTTTAGACTGAGACGCTACAGTATGTATTCAGGTTAAGAATATAGATATCATTGTTAAGCATGACTTCCTACTGTGTTTGTATGTGTGATGTCACAAACTAGTCGGCTTTCACCACATAATTGTCGCCTTTAAAAAATCTCAAGTCGTTCAACCCCTAGCAGTTAGTGACACCAAAAGAAGATTAGGAACATGCTAAACTTCAAGAAGGAGAGATGACCAAGAAGCTAGCCAAGAGGAAAAGGTCAAATGGTCATTAATTCAAAAAGAAGGGTCATGATCAAGTGGACTACAATGGTTTTGCCATTGTTTGTAGTGTATCAGGAGAATTAGAAGTTGCTAGTGCCATATGTTGACAACAAGGTTCCATGTATTTTATTCAAATATTAGCAGTCTTTGTTTACTAAACCTTTAACTGACTCCAATTTGTTTTAGATCCACTGTCCTCTGACTTCTTTTGTTTGCTAATTAAGCCTTTGTGATGACGCTATAAAATAATTTCATGCTTTACCCACAGAATTTATCTCAGCAACAAGAACTACTTTCGGAAAAACCACACTTGATTTCAATGGACAGATGGGTAAGAATATGTTTTATACAGCACACTGTGTAGAGACAGAATTGGCAGGAAAGGTCTCCCTCTTTAATTTAAGTGACGTGAAACCAGACACAGTTGTTTCAAAAGTACATCCATCTGTCAGGATAGTGGTAAGGAGCTTCTGGCCTATTTGTTTTGAGTGTTGTCGCAAAAGGTTACACTCTAGCGTTCCAATTAAGGGCTGACTAGTCCTTGGGTTTTTAAGGTGGAACAGAAGAATTAAGGTAAATGACTCACAAGCACTGAAATTTTCATGACATCTTAACCAAACTGTCCTCAAACTGGGCCCAAAATAACTTGCCTTGAGGGAGTGGGCAGATTTAATTACATGCTGTGTACCTTCCCATTCTCCACACATTAACTCCAAGTGCTTTGAGCGTGAAGTGAAAGTCCCACATGGGTGTGAGTGGAGATTATCAGTGTGTGTCTTTTGTGTTTCTGAATACAAATTACTATTTTTACATGCTTGTATCATGTGTATGTACCAAAAAGTATAGCGTGTGAATGGAATTGTGTATAATGGTGTGCCTGAATGCCTTTTATGCTTGCATTGGAATGACTGGCAGTGGTATTCATTGCGAGAGCCACAGCAGAGAGTATACGTGATGAAAAAGAAGAACAGAGCACGGCTACAATGTGGTAGAGTAAACGAGGGACTGGGCGGTGGCAAGATGGATTGTGAGGTCTATTTATGCAGGTGTCTGGTCATCCTTCAGTGCATTGTGCCCCCATAACAGGTGGCAGACCCAATGATGGTGGGTTCCTGCATGATAATAGTAGTAATGCATTTTAATGAACCCAGATCTGATTTGACATTGTAACCAGCCTAAGGGTGTGGAACAAAATGTAAAACTGTGTCAGTGAAGTTTACAGTAGATAGTGTAAATCTAGAGTAGTAGATATACATAGAAGAAGAGATTTTTCCACCAGGGACCACTTTAACTCTACGGACGTGCCAAGATGTGCAAGTTCTTCTTTATGCACAGTTGCTCGGTCACAGTTAATGAAAGAGGCACAACTTCCTGGTGTTGCAATGTCAATAACTACACTGATATAGCTATTTTGGAGCCTTGATAAAAGCAATACAGAATACATATTAATCAAAAACCATGTCATAGGTAACCATGCTGGAACAAAGGTTATCCTTTGCCAATGGAGGAAATCCATTGGTTGGTTAAGCAGAATTATGCTAAAAGAATGGATATTTTGGATGATTATGGTTCCTAATCACCCCCTCTGACAAATGAAGGTTGCCTGCGCGAATGGGGAATTTATACAGCCTCTAGTGTGAGCTGTTTGTGAAACTGCTGTGTATTCCCGGCGCAGATATTATAAATCATCAAGGTGATTAAAACTTTCTTGTATTCAGATCAGCTTCACTATTGAATGAAATGTCTGAAAGTTGTTCAAGTAGAATTATGGCCATTAAACCGGAGTGAGCTTTACTGAGTGCTGGTGTCAAGACATCAACAGCACAGTACACGCATGTAAACGTTGGAGAAGTGGTATATTTCACGCCAGTGTGCAAAATAAAATGTATATTTTACATTCAGGAAGTGAGTAAATGCGACTTCTAATGTAAACTGTAACCATACTGTGGAGTGCACCCTGTTTAGAACAGCCGCCGATGAACCCAGGTAACTTGCTGAGATTATAAGTGGTGACCTCAGCGCAAGAGAAATGACAATATGCTAGCCCCAGGTTTTCTGTCTCAAATACATTCATGCATAGATGCGGAACCTCTAAATTGTTTGTCCACATGTGGCCCCTGGGAAAAGTCTGAGAGGCCACAGTGCTTCAGGAGGGCAAATCTTATCTCCGAAAAGCCCCTTAGGCTTCACAAGCAACACCGCAGAGATACGTCTAATCTATCAACACACAAGCCGTGGCTTTGATCTTAGCGGATGGAAAAGCCTCCGTTTTTTTTTCTCCTCCTTTTTGCACCGCTATAGTCTCTGCTTTAATGTTCTTGAGCATTTATCGAGAGAGCAGTGGACAAGCCTGTGAAGCAATTACATTACACACAAAACCCATTTTTTTTCTGCAAGAGTAATCCGATTACCTTTGCTAAACTGGCTTCTGATTCATGACTACAAAGGTACGTGGAATAATAAAGTATTATAAAGTAAAATCTTTTAACACTGGTGGTAAAATAGACACGATAACATTTGGATCCCTAAAACAATTAATAGGCATTGACTCTCATTTCTTCATTACATTGAAATCCATGAGCTGGGAGGAAATATACTTAAAGGAGGCTCTAAATTCATTGTATTTGAGGCATTGACTGGAAACTGGAGATTTGAGATTTGTCATTTGTCATTGTACTCCTAACTAATAATGTAAACCTGGAAAAATACGTTTTCTAATTCCAAGTCATTTGTTTTTTGTTTTATTTTTTAAGTGGAATATCACATAGATGATATGCAGGAACACAAGTCAAAGAGGAGAAGTGAAATAGGAAGAAAGCACGTAAAGCAGAAGGTAGAAACTCTTCCAGTGGCAGTGGTTGTCAACAGACGATGCTAAAGGTGAATAAAACAGAGGCAAAGCTGGCAAATAGAAGAGTTATGCGACATGGCTCATGAGATTGTTTTTTTTTCCTTTTTGAAATGGACAATTATAGCTTTACATAAGCAACATTGTATTGTGTGATGGATCAGAATCTGATCCAAGCATCACATAACTTAACACAAGATCTAATGGCCAGAACTAGCTGCAGCAATGAACATCAAAATGATCTTTAATAAATATTGTCTGAGCACTTTCTAGGTCAAACTCTTGGCTTCATGTTATTTTTTTTTTCTTTTTCCTGTGATGATAAGCATCTGCTTAAGCATTGAAATTGAAGGACTCTGCCCCGAGTCCAAGTGGACCCTTGAAAATCGCCACTTCACATCTTGCACACACTTGTGAATTCATTTGGACTTTGGCCAGGGAAATCTTCAGGCTCCATGACCTGCTGTCATGATCATTAACTGGTATTAAATGTGAAATACCAAAACCACTTTCATTACTTATTCCAAAAGCACCCTTTGCTGCTCACAGATTTTGAGCTGTTATTATTTCAAACACTCAAACTTAACCTTTCGATGTACAAATACTATGGATTCACTTTCTCTCCAAGAGACAAGAATTAAAAACTTTTTTGGTTTATCTGTTAGCTCTTGGTGAGTGAAATCGAAGTTTAAAAAAAAAAAAAAAAAAAAAAAAAAAAAATTATCTGTCTGACAACATAAATACATTTACCATTCACCTCCCTAACACCTTCAATGCAATTCCCTTCCGGCAGACAGTATTTGTTTGTGGACCCTTTCTTCTTTTTATACTTTTCAGGTTGTGCAGACGTACGTCCTTGAATCTGGCTTTTAATAATTATTTACCTAGTTTTTGTGTCTCTTTTGCTTTGGTAAAATCCTCCACTTCTTTCATGTTCACACCAATCACCCTCTCTATCTCTGGGAAGAGGAATTAGTCTTCATCACTGTCACCTTCGTCTATTTTTGCAGGCTTATCTGCTGTTTTGTCATTCTCTGTCAGTCCTCCTGTTCATTCTAAGCCTGTTTGCTCTATTACTATCTACCCATGCTTTCACCCTGTCTATTCTCCTACTTTGTATCTCACTTTTTCCTTCTGTTGGTGTTTTTCTCAAAGATAGAACATAAGATGAGTTTCAATTATGCTTCAGTGATGTAATTGCTTGTACCGTATGGTCCAAATGTCTTAGAAAGATAACCCGTTGAAATATTTATGCTCTGAGGTAGGATAAGAGTTTTCTCCTTTGTGTTATTCTATGACTTGGTGGCTGTAACTTTATTTTGAAGATATCGATGCTGTTTTTAAGAACCTATAATGATTTACGTAAAGCCACTGAGGATGAGGCAGAGACAGTAAGTCCTACAAAAAAGGTAGCCATCTGAGATAAGGGCGTCAGTATGCTTCAAATGAAGTCCTTGTGGCATTCTCAAACAGCATCTGAAACCATCCTCTCACATCTTTCAAGTGAAAACCTGAGGGGGTTGTGACGGTCGGCTTTTGTAACTTTCTGAAACCCAAGATTCAATCCAAGAAGCATGTCCATTTCACAAAGTGTGCAGCTGGCCATGTGTGAAGATGAGAAAGTATGCAGGGATTTCACTTCACTCAAAAGCTTTCTGTTCATTCCCCACAAAACTCCTTTTCATTGCTTTTCATGTGCACAGCTGCGTGCAACATTGTGAATCTTTGAGGAGAACCTTCACAAAGGTCAGTACCTTTGCTCGCATTTGTGCAATTCATGGCCTAGTAAATGACTGCAGGTTGTTTGATGCCGAAAGTCTGTTGTCACTGAAACTTGGCAGCATTGCTATGTACTTTTCTCTTTAGATATTGTTGCTTTAAGCATGCTCTTGCCAGTTTGCTTCTTTAGGGAATCATTTGCACCACATTTGGAGAGGGAGGATGGAAGAAGGAGACCACGTGATTGTCACTAATTAAATTGTAAACTCATAAATCCATTCTACTTAATAATACACATTAAAAGAAAAGTAGAAAATTGCCTTCAGAAGCCTTTTCTGTTACCTCATTAACTGGTACTCGTGTTGTAGGGATGACACTGCTGTCTCAAGTGTAGAGCTTGGTTCATACTCCTGCAGCCGATCTGTGTGGAGCCTACTCCGTAGGGGGCTACGCCGTTGAAGGCATTCATATCTGTGCACTTGCATGTCGGCATGGTTCTGTAATTATGCCACTAAAACCCTAGGCAACAAATACTTTACACAATGGTGAGTGGCTCATGTTGGAGCTAATAAAAGTGAGTCAGCAGTAACGTTCCCTGAAAGCACTGCAGGACAGAAGACATCTGAGTAGAAGTCATGAAGGAGGCCGAGAAAGGAGAATTTCCTAAGCTTGTCTGAGATGCTTGAGCAATCACGTCCATCACGACTTGCATCACCACAAAGCGTTGTTTAATTTTTCTGGAGCTGCGCAATAGCTATAGCATATACGTGATGCAGGACTATAAATTAAGCTTAAGTTTAAGAATGATTTGATAAAACCAATTGATTAATGTTGGACGAAGATAGCCAGTAAGGAACCGTGCACTTGTAGAGATTGTGGGAACAGTCAAAATGTTGCTAATGTTGGTACAACTTGTTGGGCAACCCAAGTCATGGAACAAATTAAATGTTTAGGTACTCTTTCTGGGAAGGACACTAACAGTAAGTGAGGTAGGAACTTAATGGATAGTGACACTTGCTAATCCATATTGGTGACATGAACTGCGTAATCTAAAGGCATATTTGGATCTGTATTTGACACAAACACTACCAGCTTCCCATGGCCATTGTGTATACCCATCAGTGTGCAGGAGGAGCCGGTGAAGGAGCTTGCCAGTGCTATCTGTTGTTGGCCTGATCAATGGCAGTGTCACCTTGCCAAGTCAGAGGCGTGCCAAGTCATACACGGTGCCATGCTTAAAAAAATAGCTACACATCGAACACTGCACACCGAGAGGCCAAGGGAGAAAAAGAGGGGAGGGAGAACAAAAGAAAGAGAAAGAGAGGGGGGAGATGAGTGTTGTTGCCACCTGCCACCCTGAACCCTTCCAACTACGCTGTGTCCAAAACCGCACTTGACAAATGAGTACAGGGACACTGAGCATAGGCAAAGTCCCTGAGCTACAACACTAACAATGCACACACTCCATTCCGTAGAGAGCAAGGGGGAGGGTGGGTGTTGGTGAAAAAGTGTGTGTATGACGGGGAGGGGTATAGAGTCGAAAAATCAAGAAAATACAGAGGCAGTGAGAAGGGAAGATAAAAACGATAGGTTTCCACTGCCACTTATCACTTAATTATTTTCAATCATTAAGTAGGATACTGTAGTATAACTTTTGCACTGGCTCATTATTTTTCTCTTCTTGTGATTCAAGGTGGCCAGAACCTCATGCTGCAATGCACGTCAGACGGCATGTCAAGAGTATCTATAAGGAAAAAATCACTTTTAAACACTATACTCTCAAGTTGTGGACTTACAGTCCTCTCTACAATGTGGAACCTTCCTCAAATTAATTTTGGTTAGTAACAGACTCTAGTCATGAGAGCTCCAGGTGGGCCAACTTTCTATCAGTCTTTAAGAACTGAAGAGGCTAATTAGATGAAATGTTTTCACAAATCCCATGCGTCTACCCCTGTTTCAACTTTTTTTTATTATACCATAGACCTGGATAACTGAAAACCTTCACAGGCTGCTTGCTCTCCACTGTGTTTTATGGCTTCTCCATTTGCAATGTTGATTGTTGGGCACATCTCCTGCTGTTTCACGCTATACCGTCTATTCTGTGCCTCAGCAAAGACTCAGCCTTTAAATGTCCCCAGCTCTCTGTTCCTGTTCCCGTTATATTTAATATGCTGTGTGTCCTAAAATGGCTTGCCGTTCGTGGGTGTAATGCACCAGTTTCCTCACATGGATAGCCAAGGTCACATCAAGGATATTCCAACATGTCCGGGAGGCTTTTAATACATTCTTAAAATATGTTTGACAAACATCTTATTTTTAAATGACAACAATGACTCAAATAGAAATCTCTGGTTTTGTATTGCAAGTTATTTTATTGTTTGAGTGAATTATTTACTTAATTGTGTGATTTAATACTTAATAAAAATAAAATATATGACTACATTAATGTTAACTGCACAGAATAGGAAACTATACATGAGTCTCTATATTTTTAACCAATATGTGACATTTCAAAACAGACCCCCTAATCCTAACTATAAGGTATTTGTAACTTTTACCCTAAAGCCAAGTCTCAACCCTCCAATAGCTGAGTAAGGACTGTCCAAAGTGAGGACTGGCCAAAATGTCCTCACTTGCACAAATGTCCTCGCTCCTATGGCATAAATCTGAAATGGGTCCTCAGAAAGGTAGCTGTACAAGAGTACACACACACACAGTCACACATTTTTTTTTCTTTTCCCGGAGACACAACTAGTCAAAAGACACACTTTCTCATCGAATTGAATGAGAAGGTGTGTCCAAACGTTTGACTGGTAGTTTGAAGTAACCTATTCATAACCCATTCACCCTCTCTTCTTAAGTTTTCATCTTCCAACTGTATGAATGAATGATAGGAGACACTTTTGACTCCCAAAAGGAGGGACATGTCATCACAATGTGCCTTTGTAAATCTACTAATGTCCCCACAACATCATGAAAAAACATGCCACAAACAAGGTTTCCTGCTTTTCTTTACCCCCCCTCCCAATCTGAATATTTAATATGGAGAATAACATCTCCGCCACCTCTTTGCCCTTCATCAGGACGTGTTGTGCACGCTTGGCCTTGTGTTTTTATGTAACTGTCATTCTCCCTCTCTCTCTCTCCTTTCTTTTTTACAACCTACACAAATAACATCTGGCAATTTGCCACATCTCCAAGGATGTGATGATTAAGGTCAAACGACAACCATTTCTCCTCTGTCCACTACGGCTGCGACCTTCCATGTGGAGATCTTTAACACTGATGACTGGACACATCTCTGTCAATGAACACTCTTAAAGTAATATAGTAAGAATTACAAGATGAATATTATAAAACAATACTTGAAACAAAGTATACAGGTTTTTTTTTGTTTTGTGTCACATGTACTTTGGACTTTTTTTGGGTGAGTGCAGTCGGCTCCATCATCCTTGTGCTTTTCTTCAACCATGAAGGACAATTTACTTCTTTATCATTCTTAGCACACATTACGTTCCGTGGCCCTTTTATTCACACAGCTCCACCCAGCTTCAGCCTGAGCAGACATTTAATCGGTCAGAATAACTGCAAACACCTGCCGGGGGTCTTTAAATTGCAAATGCAAGTCTACCTATTTAGTGTCTCTGTTGATAGCAAGGAGGGGGGAAAAAAATCAGCATTGGCTCGATGTAACACACACAATGCTCTTCAAGTGGCATCCACTGGTGAGTACAGTACAGACAAGAAAAGCAGTTAGGGCGAAGTAATGAGGATGTGTAGACGGAGAGAGAAAACTTATTAACACTGCTGTTTTTGTGGAGAAGCAGCAATGATGCCAAGAAATTAGACTGAGGCATTACACAGTGTTACCAAAATAATAAACATGATGAAACAAATAGAATCATTTCAAATTATTCAAGTTAATGAAGACAGTGAAGTTCATTATGGAAAACATTTACAGATGATTACAAAAAAAACAGGAAAAAAAAAATGAAAAAGTGCGTTGGGAGATAAATGGTTGTGTGTTATGGACCACCCGCTCCACCTACTGAGCCACAGCTGCATCCGAGCGCTGTCACGTTCACTCAGCCTCGTTTCTCCTCTGGGCCACCTTCCCATCATCATTCTCTTAAGCATAACTGGGAAGAGTGAGCTACGAATCCTCGTGCCAGAGGGGCAAAGCAGCTGGAGCAGATTAGACTTCCAGCTCCTGAGCTTCCAGTTCCTCTCAACCTTTGTTTTCGAAAGTGAACTGGCTCACAAAATGCCTCTTTAGGAGTGTCCTATTTCTCAGACTGTACGAGCCGATCTGGGCTATCGGCTCGTGAATGACCAGCTTTAGTTACGTGTGTTCAGACCTGGTATAAACATACATCGCCGAATGCTTCATCTCATCTTCTACTACTGCTTATCGTCACTAGGGTCGGGGGGTTGCTGGAGCCTATCCCAGCTGCCATCGGGCGAGAGGCAGGGTACACCCTGGACAACCTTTCGCACTCAAAGGTTAGCCTAATGAGCCTAATGAGCACGTCTTTGGAGATGGGAGGAAACCGGAGAAAACCCATGCAGACTGTGTCGCCCCATATTAGAAATATATAGTAGAATATTTTAATAGCTAGTGCCTCTAATGGATCTCTACTGCTGCTCCAGAACTGAGCATAGTGCTGTTTTCCATATGCGTGTCATGACTTTGGCACACACATTAAGTTATTATCAATTAGTGATCACCCTGATGTTCGCTAGACCTGAACAACACTCAACTGTATAATATTATAACTGTAACTCTATAACATTCTATACACATCTAATAAAGCAAAGAGGCATAAATGAGTGAGTAAACATGTTATTTAACCAAATAAGCTGCGTCCTCATACATCAACACACATGAAAGACTTTCATTTGTAAATCCTTACTTACTTGCAGCAGCTGTGACAATGTAGTCACCAAATTGCTATAATTTTCATGACTCATAACTCTCAGTCAGAGCTGGGGGGAAAAAAACACCACTGAACAGCTGTAGTCCACAGCTTACCTTCTGAATCCATGGCAACATACAGTCTATGTCTCCTTAACATCTTAAAAGGCTCACATTACGAATGGACAAACATCACTTACGGTTTCTCCTTTTCAGGCAATCACTTCTAAAAGTGTTTGTAGGCAAGGCAGAACTCGGCTGATGCGGGAGCACTTCTGTTGAGTATAGGCGCTGTTTGATGCGACTCAGGACGCACTGCGTTCGCACTTCCAACGGAAGGTGGAGCCACGCCAACAAATGCAACCCGAATCTCCTCCAAATGTGGTCAGAGATCGGATCTTCCTTATGCAATGTCAAAGTGTCCTGGAGGTGTTCACACATGTCTTTTACGTGATCAAAACGCCCAGATTGGACCTTGATGCAAGGTCTGAACAGACCCCTAAACTTATAGCGACCTTCCAAACTCACATCACCATCATCACCAGCACTGTGAGTAAAATACTCTACATATGTGAATAGATGAAGCTCCACTCAAGGTTCCCTTATTTCAGTAAATGTCATCTGGATCAACGCCTTGTCTTGAAAAAGGCAAGGAGACAAAATTATAAAAAGAATTCTACATGCAACGAGGCACTGTTGGAGGACTGGGCTCTTGGCTGCATTGTCATTATAAAGCTTACAGTGACACTAATCTGGCCCACGCCTGAAACTGTAGATCAGGGTTCAAACTGTGAGGGAGGACAACGGGAAAGTCAGAGCACCGGCGTGAGGTGAAAGGAAATGTGTGCCAGCATTCTGAAAAAACAACAGGGGCTTAGTCATTGTAGTTTGACCTGCTGATTTGGCAAGCTTAGCAACTCGCTCAGCGTTTGCCGTAGCAGTGGTTGTGACAATGTAGTCACCAGGTTGCTACAATTTTCAAGAGTCATAACTTTCAGTCAGGCCTGGAAGAAATACAAAACACACAGAAACAATGGTACTGTATTTTTTTTTGTAATGAAAAACATAAGGAAGATGAGGCTTATAAAAACAGCAAATGGAAAATTGCTTACCAACCACACTATTTATATTTGCTTAATTAGGATAAAAAAAAAAGAAGGCTCAGAGTCAAATTTAATGAAGAATCATTTGGGAATCTCTACGGGAGCCGGACTTCCCATCACTAGTGTCTGGCAACAGGATGTTATCGGGCCTTTGGGTCCTATGGGTGGAGGGGATGGTCCTCTGTGGATCAGGCTTGTTCCAGTGCATCCCACAGATACCTGATCAGTTTGGGATCTAGTAAATTTGGAGGTCAGGTCAACACCTTGTGCTGTTTTTTTTTTGTTTGTTTGTTTGTTTTTGAGTCGTTCCTAAACCATTTGTATGTGTCTGCCTGCGTCGGCTGCATCCTCCTGGGGATCGCTGCTGCCATTAATTAGTGTCACTTCTGTGAGATAGGGGTGCCTGGTCTGGTCTTGGTGGGTGGTACATCCACATGAATGCCAGGTCCAAAAGTTTCTTAGCACTGTCAATGGACAATTTCAATGTTTTTTTTACCTCTCTGTCAGTGTTTTGAATTTTGTGGCAGAATAGCTGTAATGATTAATGTCATGATGATATTTCCACGTGCAAACACCTTTATACTCATGTTTGACTTTTCTGACTCTCATCTGTGCAGCAAAGGAAATTTTGCATATTGGTACTGACACATGGAAAAGGGTATGTGCGTTGTACAGAAGCCCAACACTATGCTGCATTCCAACACACATTGGGGCACATTGTGACTGGCACACACGCCACACCTCTTTGGGCTGATTGATTGGACTCATTTCGATAATGGCGTTGTATGTGGATGCCGAGAGATACATTTGTCAAGAGAGACGTCTTTGCACTTAATCACTGAGGTGCGATCGTGGACATTGTGTGGTGAGCAGGGCAGGAACCTCTGAGAATATATGACTTTGGTAGTACTTTGGGGACAAGAGGCATCAGCATCGGCAACAGAACCCGTTTACTATTTATGTCTCCTCCAGTATCCACTGAGATTTTGGCAAATCTCCCAATTAATCTGTTGGGTTGCAGTGGTCCTGGGGTACAAATGGTGGCTTTATTTAGCATGTTTTGCAGGACACTTTGTAAGATTGATTTTAATTCTTTTTCAAGCAACAAGAGGAGAAACACTTGCTATCCCCTATGTGTGGAAGAAAAAAAGAACTCCAAAGACGAAAAGCATTGTAGTGTGGTATAAGTATTTCAGTGCAGCAACGACTTGTGAATTAGGGGGAAAAAAACTGATTCACAAACACATGGCTCAACACTAGAGAGCTCTTCAAGCCAAGATTCAGCTGTCTACCTTCACTGGAAGGACAAAGGACACTCCTTTGAGGACAACAGCATACACAATTTAGACAGAGAAGACAGGTTTGAAAGTGGAGTAAAGGAAGTCATCAATGTGAAATTGGAAAAAAAAAAAGGCCTCTCTCCCTGAACAAGGTGAGATGGACTGAGATATAATCTGCAATCATCCTACAATACAGTCTGTGCGCAAAAAGTTTCACCCCTATTCACACCTAGATACTGGACTCTCTAGCTGATAATGGGTTGTTAGAGACTATATGTATGGGCCTTTTCAGACCTTGCATTAAGAACCAATGTGGAGGTGCATGGTAATGCCAGGTCTGAACACAGGTAACAGCACACGAAACCGCGTAAGTAATGTTTCTGCTGACTGGATTTTTTAGACTGACCGGAACCTTTTTGAATCCAGGTCTCTGGTTGAAAATCACAAATACGGAGCCCATGTCTCATAACAGCAACAATGGTGGTCTACAGGTTTATGACGGTGCTGCATCAGATATTGGCCCTTGTTGGGTGGCTAAGCCAATATATACTGTTGCTCGCCACTACAATGAGCTAAAAAAGATAACGGACTGAAATCTGGACTGCATATTTGTGTGCAGCGGTTGACGCGGATGCTCTGCCTCATCTTCTGTTGTTGGCTGAGTTCTGTAGCAGAAACACGGCACACATAGGCCTGGGATATGAAATACAGTCTTTCTACAACTAGATGCGATTCTGCAATAGATCGATCCTTACGGAGAAATTGTCAAACAACGCCAAGGAAAGCCGTTGAAGAAAAGATTGTTTTGGTACATGTAATTGTTGCCTGAAGCTGTACCTAAAGCTGGTCACGCGATCGGATAACCCCGATCGGATCTTAATGCAAGTCTTAACAGGCCCTAAGTTTCTGGTTATTAACAGACCCTTTTCATGTTTGTTTCTGATGCTACTCTTTAAACCTCAACTCCTCACCAGTCCTTTAGATCTGGAGAAGCTACTTGGATGAGTAATGAAGGGTCTTCAAGAAATCCTTCAAGTCCAGCTGTCCTCGTTTCATCTTATTTTTGGGGATTTTTTGTTTGTTTGTTTTTTGAAAAATGCACCTGAAAGAGTGGCTGCATGTTGCCAGTGGCTCCGTGATGCTTACCTTTTTAGGTTATACTTAATGTGTTATTGGTTGTTTTTGTCTGACTTGTTCTTGTTTATTCTGCGACTTGAAACAATCAAAATGGTTTTTGGTCATTTTTGTCTTTTTGTGCCGTTTTTATTTATTTATTTATTTTTCTGGACTTTTGGATGTGGCGTTCGGTGTGTTCCAGAGATCGTCTGCTCGCGCTGTCCGTGTCCCCTGAGCTGCCTGGAGCGGGACCTGAGATTCCCACTGAACTTCAGAGGAAGCGCTGGTGATGCCGGGTTGGAGTTGGCGGTTGTGGAGAGGAGAAGGAGGTTTGGGTCGGCAGTGCTGTCTGTCTTCATGGGGAACATGAGTTCTTTGGCGGCAAAATGGTGGAACCCAGAGGGAGTGTGCCATGAGAAGTGCTTTGGAGACCTAGGTTCACAGGACCACAGTACGTCTGTCCCGGCTTCGAGACCTTACGGGCAGACACACTCCGTCGGCACATCCCTCCCTCAACGGACAGGAAACACCATGCAACACAATCCGTGCCGCTGTTGCTATGCAACTGGCCAAACAACCGCATCACTTTGGACACCAATTTGCCAACTGCATTTGTATATTTATTCATAATACTAATTCTGTAATTTTTTTGATTACACTGTTTATCTTATTTTACTAGATAATACTTTTGTGTATTTCATTTGTGTGTTTTAAGAGTGTTTACAAAGCTACTGTGACAAAGTAAATTTCCATTTGGATCATTGAAATCTTTCTAAGTCTAAGTCTAGTCTAAATAATGGTGCTCATTCACTCCTTGCTGAAAACCAAGACCCACTGCATTCTGGCAAAGAACAGACTTCAAATATTCTACATAAAACCTGGGCATGAACATCATGGATACCGTTTCATTCAGTCCCTCTCAGCTAGATAGGCATGTAAAAAAACAATACACTGAATTACGTCAAATTAATCCACTGTGTATGAATCCATGCTATGTTAATTATATTATTTCCTACACTTTACATGCGTGCACAGCAAAGGTGAAATGTTTATTCCTCAAGATTCCTATAAAGTCACTGAAAAGTCATGAAATCTATTAGCTTAAATGGGTACGAACTTTGCTAATAACATCATTTTTTGACTGACTGGTAGGATTTGCAGAGATAAGGCATTTTCTACGAGCAGATTTAGTCCAAAAATATCCAGACTGACACTGTGCAACCTCCTTCAGCCCTCAACCGCAGATGAGAGTGGCATGAGCATGCTGCAACACTCTGAAACATGCCCCTGTCACAAGAATGGCCTGCCTTCGTTTTTTCTTGCATTTGTTTTTGGGGTCAGTAAGCCTCCTAACTCCTTTCTTTGCAGATGGGTGAAAGAGGTGTCGAATGGAAATCAAATCAGCCTTTAGCTGAGCAATTACCATCCGGTGGGGAAGGGGTGGATGTGGAGGTCGCCTGTAGAGAGAAATACAACACCATATGCTGCTGGTATACGCATACGCTGCTCAGACCTGTTTTTGCTATTACTTCAACCGACGGTGGATCTGAATTTTAATAATGCACCCATGCTTGGGGGCTCTTATGAACGACAGGTGACTGCATAAAAAACAGACTTCCAACTGCCTTTAGAGGGAAAAAGGAAGAAGGGAAGAAATGTAGTGAGGTTGTGAGGATGTTTTTATGTTTGACTTTTTCTTAATCTTTGGATAATACAGAGGAACTCTGGCATTTTCATGATTACAATAACAGTGATATCGTAGTTAATATCCTGCTCTGTTATGGGAATTAGTATATTATGATAAAATAATAAAAGTACATAAAAACTTGGCAGTACTTCAGTTCTGGGGATAATCGCTTCTCTTGCCTTTTTTCTGGAAGGCTTCTACTGTGAAGCAGCTGCACCGAATGGCAGAACTCGTAAATTCAAGTCAAACTGCGGGACACACGCATCTGGTAATAAGTTTGATGAAATAATATATGCAGACAAAGTTTGCTGTAAAAAAATAAATAAATAAATAATAAACAAATCTTTGTGAAAACAAGCTTTTATAAATATTATAAATGGAAATAAATTTGATGGGATTTTACTAAGTTCTGTGCTCGGCATCTGCTTTGGATTGAAACGCAGCCCGGGCTCAGAGAACACAGAGCAGGAGCTCCAGACCCTTTTGTACTCACTCGCACATTTATAAAGTCACACATATATCAGACACTCATGCAGCGCAGCCAGAATGCTATGCGAGTCTAAATATTGCAATTCTCCAGATCAAAAGCTTCTTTTGTTCAAACTCTCCCACACATGCCGCTCTCCCAAATGAATCTGTTTCTGTCCTCTCCTCCGAACCCTGCTTCGCGGAATAAAGTTCCCTTTGTTTATTTGAAGGGCTATTGTTTAACGAGCTCAGTAGTAGGCTAAGCCATTATCTTCGCTAACAGTTCTGCCAGGGCGGTACTTGTAAACTAAGTGTAATTTCACACATATGAGGTGCCAAGGTAAGGACATACCAAAATGAAGTGTCTTCATTTGGAGCCGGACTCCATAAAAGATAATGAAAATGTCACTGTGTGCCTTACGTAATTTGTAATATGTGACAGCGATCCTGCGGTGACGGTAGCTATGGTGAACTGGTGGCATTTATAAGCAATGAGAGTGTTCCTCCGAACGGGGAGTGCTATTTTAAAAACATCCTGCTCTCCGAGGTACCAATCCTAATTTGGCAACGGTTTACGTAACCAGCTCGTATTTAATCTGACATTTACAGATACGTCATTGAAGAAGAATAAGTTAGAACTGTTATGGCGGATGAGCAAACGTCAGAAAGACACAGGATGCACTTAATGCTGCTTTTGACCTCTTCATTTTCCCACACATACCTTGCCTTGAATGTGCACATTACGAAAATGTGAAACCACATCTGTGCTGTTGCTGTGCTTTTTCAGTGGCAGTGCCTCCTTAGTTAGATCTGCTGTAGTGAAGAAGTGGAAGTAAAGACAGCGCTGACTGCTCCTGCAGAGGCTGCTTCATCTCCAGCAAACATCAATAAACACCATCCGGCTTTGACAGTTGCAGCCAAAAAGGATGTTCACTTTTTTGCACTTTCCTTAGCTAACCACCCTGCTCATTTCATTTGGTACACCAGGAGAGTGACTGACAGCAGCTGGCTTTGCGGTTGCCTAGCAACAGCTGCCTGGTACCAGTGCCTCTGCATGTGTGGTGCAACTCACGTTCCTGAGCCTGACAAAGTAGGCTCTGTATTTGAGGAAACCTCTAACACAACTTCCTGGATCCACTGCTGAGTGAGCTTAGAAACATTCTGGTGGTTTGGCTAATGTGACGATGGGGAGCTTGAGGTAAAATGTTTAGATTTTGGATGACCCGTTGCTTTAGGAGGATTAACTTTGCTAATTAATTACTCAATGTGATCCATGTGAATATAGCACACTGTGTTCATGTTCTCCCTGTGCCTGTGTCAGCTTTTCTTCCCGCATTCCAACACAAATTGGCCCTAGTTGTGCATATGATTTTGAATGGCTTTGTCTCTTTGTGTTACTCCTGTAATAGATTGGTGACCTGTCCCATGATCCTCTAGAGCAGGGGTGCCCAGAACAGTGATTGCCATTGACCGGTAGACCGTCAAAGGTAGTGTATGCCATGTACAGTATCTTCACTATGACATTTGATACTTGGTTGACATGCAATAAAATGACTGAGTGATTGGCGGCCAGTCTGAGATCTCCCCATGCGGTCAAACCTCCGACGCGCTAAGGAGTTTGCCTTCCAATTTAATTTGACAACAGGGGCACATTATTATTATTACGGAGTATTGTTCTTTGGAACTCTGGTTAGCTCCATGCAGGGCAAGTCTTCAGAATAAGTGGCCATAATGGATGGATGGACATTTAAGTTATTATTCAGCCTCAGTATAATTTGTGGTAGTGGAAGACAGAAATCTGTCAATTCTATTAAAACGTCAAATTTAAAATTTAATTATTTGAAATCGCAATGCCTGTATTTACTGGGGGTAATAACACATGTTGTCTAAAACAAACAAATGGACAAACTGCTGTTGTTATAATAAAGAAATCAGACCCCCAAGCCAAAGTGCACAGTGAAAAGAGGGGTGTTCTTAGTGGATTTGGAGGTGCAGCTCCTCATCTGGCAGCTCACTGTGGCTGCTCCTTGCACCATTACTCCCTGCGGTTCTTCCATAAGCTCAATCGCCCTTTGGTTTAGTCAGATAGTGGCTTAACAAAGCTGGACACAAACAAGATTTCCTCTTCTTCATTCACGACTTGGGAGTAGCAGTAACAGTCTTCTAAATGTTGCCTCTGGAGTCCAGAGGATATGTTACAGCAATATAAGACTGTAGACACTTTCTAGCTTCATACACAGGGATCAGTCCATCTTCCAGACTTGACATTGTTTTATCAACATCTTAAAAGGGGTTTTATTAGAATGAATCATGCTTTCTTGATTACCATTCATAAGTAAGCTTTATAAATGGTTTGAATTATTTTCAACATACTTCTCCCACTCCATTTTATCAGTTGTTTACGTCTGTTGTTTAGGTACTTCTTGATTATGCATACTTGTTTGATTAGGTCGTCATTACACATACTGATCATACACATGTTCACTTGTAGAAGTACAATTAATAATAATGGTCCTACCTTAGCAATGGTCTCGTGGAACTTGAACAGTGGATCCAGGGTTTCTGGTGACTCTGCAGAAAACTGTGCCTCTGACAGAAAACTGGTGGTCTGAAAAAGAGAGGCGAGAGACAAGAAAGGGCAGCTATTACATATGACACAACTAGAGTATCTTCTAAACTTCCCCCGTCCTGTCTTTTCAAGTCAAATCATTATCACTTTTAGAAACCTTTCCATTATCATGGGACCACGGTGATTTCTACCCCGATCTTTCCATAGCAAATAGCTCTGTCCTAGTCTAGCAGTAGAAATGGGTGACTTGTCAAGTTTTTGACAGGAAACAATAGTAAATGCTCTCAAGGCCACCGGGCTGCCAGGACGTTTTGTTCTGCTGTCAAACACACACACACAGGCTCAGATGCTGACACAAAGTCACATAACTTTTCCTGCACACACCCCAAAATAACCTTACTGTCACCTCGTAATGTCCGAAAAACAAAGCGTCTCGCTGAGACTTCCAAGCCACGGTACTGCCTTTGTGGAGGATTCTTTTTCAAATTAAGTAGCAGACGTGTACGTATATACACAGTGAAGCCTGGATGTCAAGAAATGTTTGACAAAATCTGAGGAACCTACGAGTTTTATGGACACTAGGGGTTGAGTGACTTATGATGTCGACGTCGACTAATCGATGACATCACGCATAAAAACACAGAAAGTAATGCTTTGCAACAATGAAATCTACTGTATATTCCTGACCTGAATACATATTGTATCGTCTCACAATGAGGAAGTTATACAGGCTTTTATGCAAGCTTACTGAAGCTTGAACACAAACTACTACAGCCAGTGCAGAATGTACGGACTTGTACACTGGAGAAACCAAACAACCCATCTACAAACACACGTACCAACACAGTGAGCCAGCTCATCAAGAAATGACTCAGCGTCCACCTACACCTGACAGACAATGGAAACTCCTTTGAAGATAACAACGTCCAAATCTTAGCCAGAGAAGACAGATGGCTTGAAAGAGGAGTAAAGGAAGTCAGAGTAGACTAACCTCTTCTAAACAGGGAAGGTGGATTGAGATATAATCTGCCACCAATTTACAATACAGTTCCAACATCTGTCCCCAAGAAGTCTCAAATCCATTCACACCTTGAGACCGGAGCCTCTGACTGATGATGGGTTGTTATGTCGGGTTCCATTTACCTCGGAGATCATAAGTCAGAGCTGGGAATGACGTCACAACAGAGTTATTGGCTTTCCCGTTACAGAAGTCAGAAAACAAGATGGCCACATCCACAAAAGCGCTGGCCTTGTCCAAATATAACTTGGTGTGTTCAATATTTCCATTTTTTGAGTGCGAAGTGAAATTAAATTGATATTAACTTAATGCTAAATAAAATTTAGGCTATTTAAATTACACAAATTGCAAATCGAATTGTTAACTTGAACCAACAAAAAAGTTTTAACTGTAGAAAAAACTACACTATTAATCACAGTTTGCCACGATGGTGTTTCGCACCATTTTGGTTTTACCAGGCTATTGTTTTAAGCCACTGTTAGCGTGACATGGGCTTGTAGTTGCCATATAACACATGAAAAACTTAAACTTAAATTATACTATAACAGCATTTTGCCATATCTATGGCAAAAACACTGTCTGCACGACTGATTTAGTGCAACAAAAATTAATCAAAAGTGCTAATAAAGGGAACATTAGAGGAGCTTCTAATCACTGTTCACACACCAGGGAGACATCTTGGTACAAATGGGACGCATCATTAATGCACCATTCACAGAGAAAGAGGACAGGGACAAGCAGGTTGTTAAAAAAATATTTTTAGTTAAGTTTAGTTAGTTTAGCTGAAGAAAATGTATGTGTATCACTAATAACACAAAGTGTGCAGCGGCATATCACTTCTGAAACAAACTCACAAGCAGATTCTGTTTGCTTATTTTGAACCTTCTCAGGGTTGAGATTGAACAAGCAGGGTGTTATACAATGTCATATAAGACACAAAAGGAATTCTTGTAAAATGCTTGTCTCCTCGCACAACCTGTTTCCAAGGACTTTCAAGTCAGAGGAACAAAACCTCAACAAAACTGCAAACTGTGTAAGGGAAGTGGTTAAAGGCTTCAGCCAGGAAAAAAGAAGCTGAAAAATGCGCTGCACTGCCAGTCTCAACCCCTCAATACTGCAGGCTCAGGGTAGGCACATGAGGCGTAGAGGTTTTACTTAATAATTCACATATTTGCACATTTCAGAAAAGCACAACGGAGAACGATTTTATCAATTCTTGCGCACTCTCTCTGAATAAATATGTGAATTATAGAACACAACATCTGCCTCAAAATGTGCCCCTGTTGTCAATGTCAAGCTGAATATGAGCAGCGTTCCACCAGAAGAGGTCCCGGCGCCTACGTTCAGGGAAGAATTAGGATGAAACACAGGGTTACATTCTGTTGTGCACTCTCACAAAACCATGGCTTCATGTGTGGGCAGGCCGTGGTTCTCTGCTTACCCTGGTTATCCAGGCAGAGTCCTTGTTCATGTATTTATCAATGTAATATTGTTGGTCATTAAATACTTTTAGACTACTTTTTTATTTTTTTCAAACATAATTTCACTTGCATTAGAATGTAAAGATTTTTGAATGAACTATATCTTAAACCATGGTTGTCAAACATAGGGCCCATAGTCCAAAAACATGGCCTAAGATGAATATGTACATAAAAGACATTAACTACAATTCTTATCCTACTGTTGTCCCTAATTTCTTTTTTTTGGAGTCGTAGTTATTTATGGGTCCTGCCCACCTGAGATCTAATTGGGCTGGGTATGTGGCCCCTGAATTAAAATGGTTTTAACGCCCCTGACTTAAACTTCTTAAGGTCAGTTGTAGTGGACTATATAGATAAGTAGTGAACCAAACCCAAAACAATGCTACAAGCAGGTTGAGGACGCACCACTCAAAAGTCTTTAAGAGCAAAAGGTGATGGGAAACAGCCAAGTTAATGAAAACCACTGATGAAGGTCTAAGAACCACATGGGAAACACAAGGAATAAATGGTTGGAAAAATAAAATAATGATACAAACTGTTACAGGATCATGGGGACTAATATTTACATTAGACCAGTTGACCAGATTCCACCGCAATATATTGGAAGACCGACATAAAACAGTGTGGTTTGCTTGCTTTGCCAGATTAACCTTATGCTTTATTTTATGCATAAAAATAAACACCAGTGTGCACTGACCTTTGAGCAATTACTCGGGACCAAACACAGTTATAAACTTGTTGGTGGGCGCTGCAGAATCACCAGCAAAAATAATTTGTCCTATGCACATTGCATTTGTTGGAAATAGGTCATGCCTAAAACAGTGGGAAAAAAAAAAAAAAAAAAAACCCTGCTCAGCAAGATGGCAAGATCTGACATATCTGTCCCTGTAGAGGAACGAACGTAATATATTGTATAATATTATGTAACATAACCCTCCACTGCAGTAATACAGAACCAGGAGAGGAGATAAAGCTTTTATCAGTTTGTTTCATTTGCACACAAACAGAAAATCTTACATATATATGTGTGTGTGTGTGTGTGGTTAAATTGATTCATAGCAATATAATTAAAGTATTGTTACATGCATTGAGAAATCCCCGTCTATATACTGTGCATTTGGTCCACAACATCCACCTGAACCCATGCACCCACAGTACAGTTCCGTGCCATTAGCCAAATCGGACACTCTGTTCTGTACTTCACAGGGCCAGGATGAAGCGCAATAGAGTACCCAAGCTTTTAAACAAGAAGGCAATGGCCATGATGAAAGATACCTGAGATCCATTCACTTTGTACTCAGAGGCCTTTGTACTGCTTATCAAATTCTCGCTTCATCTTCGCAGTACAGGCTGTCCCTGTACCTTCATCTCGACACTTAGACCTACTCGTGCCTAACCCCTTTACAGACATAACTATTATTATTATTCAACAAAAGCACTATCGGAGCCTTTTATTCAGCAATTGAATTGATGATCAAATCAGGTTATTTCAGGAGAATTCTTCCATATCACCAAACGTAATAAAATGAAGCAACATCCATTCCGTGCAGATACAGAGATGGTCATTTTAGTACAATATGTTCATTTTATCCAGACGCTGATATGCTAATCAACATGCCCTGCTGCTGTTTTCAAGTGTTTCGATTTATTTATTCACTCTTTACATTGTAATCATATGTTCAAAAAGCTGAGCGGTGTTGCATGTAAACACCTTGAGCCGCAAATTCAATTCGGCTGGAAATACAAAATACCTTTGAGGATGTTAATGTTGTTCCAGACTCGAGCCCGGGCTCAGACATAAGATAATCAGGTTCTGTGCAAACTGTCTGGAAATGTGAAAAACATTTGGCCTTAAACTCTGCATAACGCAGCCTCTTCGGGTTAATCAGCTAATATATTTGATAAGATAAATGGACGATTACATTAGTATTTGAACAGCAGGCAGTGAGGGAAACAAGTCTACAAAGATATGAAGCAGCTGACACTCTAACCCTCGAGACCAACATCAGCTAAGATGCAGCCGATAACTGATTCACCAGTGAACTGGCTGCCACGTCTCATATTTCCCAAAACATTTTCTTATGGACACTCATTTAGCCTTCTGCTTTCTCATGTCTAACTACAAAGTAGTACAAAGTTGAAGCGAGTTGTTGCACGGCAGTCTCTTTACATTTGCTTTTACGCAAGATCACATCAGGTGGTGCCTGCAATGCTCCGTGACCTTTGCAGAGTATCTGTAAAGTTTCAAGCGTGTGATGCAAACCCCATTTCAAAAACACACACGCAAGCACACGCAGTCCATTCACTGTTTTATGAGTTTATTTTCTTTTTCTTTACTTGTCTTTCATATTAGCATTTGATTAACATTTTAAATGTACATATTTACATATGCAGCCAGTCTGTGCATGTATTCATTGTCTCCACAGAGACAGAGTAGACTATACAAGGTTAGTTTATGGCAGGTAGTTTTAAAGTTTGAATACTGTGATATATCAAAACAGGAGACTGCATTTATTATTGAGAGAAACCTCTGGCGTGAATGCAATATGCAAGCAGTTTCAGTCTTACATACATCCATAGATCAATCTATCAACAGGGTTATATAAAATATATAACACAGTATTAAAAACCGGAAAGGGTATTGGGGAACCATCATCTTCGAGGAAGAAATGTGGTCGGAAGAAAATCCTGATTGATGGTGATGGGTGATCACTTAAACGTTTGGTCAAATCAGATTGAAAAAAAACTACAGTAGAACTCAGGGCTACGTTTAATGGTGAAAGTAAGAGCATTTCCACACGTACAATGTGAAGGGAACTCAAAGGATTGGTACTGAGCAGCTGTGTGGCCTTAAGAAAACCACTGATTGGTGAGGCTAACCAGGAAAAAAGGCTTCAAGTTGCTAGGGAGCATGAAGATTGGACTCTGTCTATGTGGGTGAAAATCATTAACAAGGTAATATATTATCACTGTCCCTAAAAACAGTCATAAATATACTTTTATTAACTACAAAAATGAGGCAGGGAGGAAGCAGATGTACACAACCAACTGTCAAAAGCCCCCCCAAACACATAACCTAGCATGTAGTGTTGATGACCAATACCACAGTCTCCTGTCGTTATTGGCGCCTCTGATGAGAAAAAAACTGATCAGAGCCAGAATTTTAGGAGGGAAACTAAACTCCATTCAACAGACACGGACAAAGTCAATTAGAATATGGAACAAAATCACCCCACTTCTAATCATTCAGCTGCTCACTAGACTAGCGACATAAAAATGGACTGAGGAAAATGAGTTCATTTTGACTGACTGCAGAACAAGAACTATCCACAGAAGCTGTCGGATTAAACCTCCAACAGAATATTGTAAAATCAATGGCACAGCAAGAGTGTGCAATGGAGGCTATACTGAGGGCGGCATGGGTCTTACAGTAGGCAAACACGAGGAGCGCTCTCTGGACGTAGAATTGATGAACAGCGTATGAAGCAGTGCAACGGAGGCTGTGCAGGAAGGAAAGCGAAGGGATGAAAAGAAGGAGAAAACAAAATCAAATACCACCACCAGATTCCTGTGCTGCTTTGCTTGAGCAGCTCTTTGATGGCATAAATAATGCATAATTGATCTCGCGCGGATGAATCAACAGACAACACTCAATGTGCACTGTTAATCCAGTTTGTTATTCTTATATTGAAGAAAAATGTGAGCTTTGTGAAGAAGTTGCGAAACTTGCATCCCCCCGTGACAACAGTGTGAGAGGGGATCTGTATGAAGCCGTCATGCACATGCTGTCTGACGGATGAATTAATCAGAAGCGTGCTGTGTGCGCCAGCTTTGTACACCCTTCATTCTCTCAACCAACTTAATGGAGTCATCACCTGGAGCTTTTCCAACAGTCTTGAAAGGATTCCCAAATATGCCTTTTGATTTCATCCCCACTGGATTTAGGTTTGGAGACAGCGGGGGTGAGTCAATCTGATGCGTCCATCATTTTGTTTCTGGTCAAACAGCCTATACAGACAATGTGCGCATGTAACAAAGGATGGATTCTCTAAATACAAAACGAGCTTTGGATTACCTTGGATTCTGAATAAATGGCCCACAAAGTCACATGCTTTGCTCCTCTTGTGAGCTTCATAGTGGGCTACCCCTCTAGGTACACCATTTGTTCGCGTTTTCACGGCAGCTGGAATCAAAACTTTTGCATCAGACGCTGGTCTTACATCAGACCAAAGCCCAGATTTCTCCTGATCTAATTTCTATTTGTTGGGTTTTTTACGGTCCCAACAGTGCTTTTTCTTTCCAACTATTTTACCAACAGTCTTTGCAAAGACAGTTTCATCATGGCTTTTCAAAGTTTCCTCAAGTTGAAGTTAAAAAACTATTGAGACTGCACTTTATGTGGTGAAGTAATGACGGGCTGTTGTTTTTGTTTTCTTTGTGGAGCGGCTCTCGCCATAATATGGATCACCACAATAGTTGAACAAGGTTATTTGCTGTAAAATAGCGCTGCATCAGCAAAACACAACTGATGGTTCTTTTGACAAGCCTCATCTATTCAGTGCAAAGCCATCCAAGGGGACGACATCCTGCGTCTGGTGAAGGGGTTGCCTTTAGTGTGGACTAGGCATGTGCATATCAACCCAGAAATATCAATACTTCTGATCCAGATGTAAGTTTTTTTTAGAATCGATCTTTACATCAAAATATCGATACCAAGTCCACTTTCAGAAGAAATGTTAATACTTTTATGAAACCGAATCTGTAATCAATTATAAAAAAGTAAAAAGTTTGAGAAAGAGGAAGCGCAGGGGAATGTCCCACATCAGACAGATCTATATGATGGAAGCCCTTCAAAGAGGTCAACATCCAGGTATATGGTAAAAATTATCACAGTGCCCATCACAGGAACGTAGATCATGTCAAAATGCTTTTGTTTCTCAATGAAAACATATAAATGGGAAATGACAGAGAATGCAGAATGTGACCTTTGTTGTCAAAGTTGTGCCAAGTTCTAACCTGAAGATCACACACAACTCGTCTGGGCCAAAAAGAAATGCATCAGAGTGACTGTTCTATTTTCATTTTAGTTTGAGAGATTTAATTTTTTATTTTTAAATGTGATTTGCTCAGATCTATAGTTGATTGTTTTTTGCACAGAATATCTTTAATTGTTCGGATTAAAGAGAAGTCTGCTGTTGTTTGGGAGCTTGTTTAATTCTTATACGGATATATATAATACATTTGTAATAATTACATTCATAAATGTTCATTGTAGAAGTCATCATTTTCATCTACACAAGTAGATGACTAAAAGTATCAATATTACTATCGGGATATTAGCCTTGGTATTACTTGATATCGGATTGAAAGGAAAAATAGTGATATCGCACATCCCGAGTGTGAACGCATGAGGAAATAAAGTGTACAAAGCTGCCATCAAGCAGTTGTTGCTTTGACGGATCAGAAAAATCACATAAAGCAACAACAACAACCCACAGCAATCTGGGTCAGCGAAGGCTGGAGTGTAGAAAGGTGAGATTTTTGTGCTGCAGATGCATCTCTGCATACAGATAGCATCTGACCATCATGACTTTAGTTTCAAATTTCATCTACAACACACGGCATGACCTTGCGTGCATTTCAGAATAAACTGGAAGTGTGGAACTTGGCATGGAGGACGGCACGCTGCACACAAAGATGTTTTTCGGACAAACCTAAGGAAAGAATGAGTTCCTGCTTGAGCTGATTGAAAATCTCCAAACCTGCTTGGAGGACTTCTGCTTGGAAAAAACAAGCTCCACTAAGCCGAACCTGCCCAAGATGTTCTTCGTGACAACCTACAGAAAGATGAGTTCTGCTTGAGGAGAAAATTCCAAATGCTTGGAGACTTGCTTGGAAAAAAAAGGCTTCCTAACGAACATTGCCCAAGGCTACTGTAGCTTCTTTGCAGCCTCCACTGATTGAGCTGCATGAAAACACAATTTCTGGACAAAATAAAATGTCCCTGCTGATGACACACCTTGCCTGTAGAAGATGTGGTCTTTTTACACATTCACTATATTTAGTTCAGCGTGCAGCTGCAAATGACGATTTTCTCTGCAATGTGCAGGAACGGCAAGTCCGATACAGGAACTTTAAGAATCTCGCTCATTTAATATCATCTCTACAGCCTAGAGACGATGATAAATTCCGACTGTGGTCGTCCAGTGAAATGACAAATGGTAAATGATCTTGTGTTTATATGATGCTTTTCCTTTTTGTGTTTATATTGGTTACCACAGGCCTTTACAGTCACAGTGACACATCTGCCCATGCACTCACACAAACAAGCTGCTGTACCTACTGAGTCACAGCCATGGTAATAGATAATGAATGGATTGGTCATCAACAAAGGACTCACAAAACAGCAAGCAAACATTCAACAATGACAACTGTACCTGCACAAACCGTAGACCGTATAAAAATATGTCTCCCCACTTCCTTGCTTTGGTCAAACTGATGCTATTCTGCCGGGGATATGAGTCATGCCAGATTCATTGACGTTTTTATTTAATTAATATTGTACTGTGCTCTACACTATACTTCAATTTCTTTTTTTTTCTTTTTTTGTTTTTACAACTCTCACAGTCCCACAGGACCGCTCTACAGAGAAGTTGGCATGGCAACTGGTAGTTGCCATTATGTCACATCCTGTTTCAGTGTGAAATAACTAACTCAAATGAGACTTATCCAAAAAAATTGGTACTTGCACATGCATCAACATTATATTAACTACAAAAAATTACTGAAACCCTCCTTGAAAAACAATTATTTGATGTGAATGCCCATCCACTAACATGGAGGGGGCAGCCAGTCAACAGGGGGAGTGCTACTTGCTTTGACTTCAGCTGTTCCTCTGTCCATATTTATAGCGCCTATGGGCCAAACACGCACAATACTACACAATCCTGCCCCAGAGCTGCGACACTACGAACAAATACAGATTGCATAACACCCTCACATGTTACAAATTTAGCACGTTTCAACTTAATCGTTTTTTGAGCTCAAATAAGTGGCAAATATTTCCTCTCATCTTGCTCATGTTGAAATCAATAAAGTATTTATTAATATAATTCACCAGCCCTCAGCATAAAATTAATAATTACCCATCTACTGCAATATGAAAAAAAGTAATAAACTAATTAAATCACCTCATTCACATACGCTTATTAAAATAATTATTACAAATCCTTCAGATTGACCACAGAAAAGAAACACAATTTGGGCTTCATATCCCTTCTTGCAAGATGAGTTATTCTGCTCAAGTGGTTGGACTCTTCTTTACCCACATGCAATAGCTGCAACACATTATGTCCTGCCTAAAATTTGAAAGAATTGGATGATCACTCCTGCATTGAAATGGGAAATTAAAGAAAGTTTTGGTGTCATTTCTTAAAAGCACTCTAGGTTTATTATAATGGCCATGACAATTAAAAAAAATAAATAAATTAATTAAAAAAAAAATAAAAAATATATATATATATATATCATGATGCTATTTAGACGAGGCATGTTGTTTGATACATGTATCTCTTAGTTCTTTATTATTATTGTTGAGGGAAGGATTATACGGTTTCATAAGTTTTCAGTGTCAAAATATTGTTGAGCATAAGTTAATAAATAATAAACTCTGTCCCCATTGAAATGTCCGCAGTTTTCTTTTGATTTTGATTTCATTCAAAATGCAATTCCCTCTGTAGACACTTTCTGTAGTGTAGTTGTGTGTGAATAATTCGTTGCGCCTGGTGCGTGTCTGTTTCCACTCGGTGGGGCACAGCTGAGATGACCCTGGCCTGCAATGTCGTGGACTGGTGAACTGCTGCGCGTGAATGCGTGTGTTCGGCGCACACTTCAGTTTGTGTAGTGAGGCCTAAAGATCAGGGCCGTCATTCCCTGACTTGAAGCAAGGGCGGGAACTGCACAGTTCTTGCTAGCCTGGCTAATGTACCTAACGTAACATAGCTAATTCATTTCATTCATTCATCGCATGAGGAATCGAGCTGACTACTGGCTAGTGTGTACTATGGAACTTTACCGACTGAACCGAAAAAAAAAACGATAAAACGTTTGGGACCACATCAGCCAGATGATTTGAGCGGAAAACATGGTTAACTAGGAGCTCATCAAAAAAGGCGCTCTACTGCTTTCCATGTGTGTCCTTGGAGGGGAAACAGTCTGGAGAACCACTGGATTTAGAGATTTGAAACATCTGTCAGAAAGGCTGGTAAAACAGGAAAGCTGAACATCCCGTGAATAATGCCATCAAGCTCGGTCTTTAAGGTAAAACCAATGTTGCATCTCAGCTTAACAGTGCATACCGACGTACAATTGAACAGCACAACCAACAGACTGAAGAAAACAGGTATGTTCTTGGGAGAATTATAACCTGTATAAAATTTATAAAATTGCCCTGCGTGGACATGATGAGTCTGCTGGCTCATTCAACCCTGGAATTTTCAGGTGCATTTTTGACTCAATGTGCGAGGGAGGCTCCAGGCCGAGGATGCTCAACCTATTTCAAGGGCACTTAAGCAATTATTCAAAATAAACTTTTGGATTGCATGTACAGTGTCTACAAAGATGAGGCTGCTCTATATGGCAAACAGCACTGTGACAGAGAGGCTTTGGGAATTTACCGAGGTGTAGGACAAAGCGGCTGCGGGTTTATCAAATGCTATAAAAGAATCTCTTGAGCCCCTGAACCTGGGTAACAAGCTCAGTTATGAGTGGAAGTGTGCGCTGGGTTCAGGCTCTTGTCACGGAGCGCTATCCAAATGCGCATTTTGTGTACTGTTACGCGCATCAACTGAACCTCATACTTCAGCAGACCTGCTCAGCAAGATTTTTGAAGCCGAAGTAGCATTCGCGACATTTTTCTCCAATTCACCAAAGAGAACAGTTGCTCTTGTCAAGACGGTCAGACAGGCGCATCCCCAGACCTCTAGCCACGTGATGGAATTTCAAAAGCAGGACAGTCAGCGCAGTGTGGGCATGCCGAGAGGAGACACGATCATGTTTGAACAACATTTGCACACAAGAGGGGTGGGACAGGGTGAACATCGGCGAGGCTTATGGTCTGTCCATGCACCTGCAGGAACTGAGATTTCTACACTTCTTGGAGTTTTTTTCTGAGTGCATGCCAGAAATGGACATTTTATATTGTGTACTGCAAAAAAGAGATATCAACGCAGCTGGCATCGACTGGGCCTTGGACGTCTCCCAAAAGAACGCAGGGTGTTTTAAGAAACAAGCTGATGTGATTGTGCCAAAAAGTGGAGTGGAGGGAAATAAAAGGAGGAAAACAACCAACACAACTACAGTCATGAAAGAGGCCTGCGCCACCACGTTATGTCAAGTGGAGAACAGATCCGCTAAAAGACATCATTTGATTGCAGCAAAACTAAACGACTGCACACTTTTCTCCAAGGTTGTGCAATCCTTTCCAGAGGCTGAACTGAAAGTGGCTTTCAAACTATGGCCAATAAACAGTAAGGTGAAGCTGAAAACTGAGTTTAAGTCCATCTACCAGCACAATGTGCTCTGCAACGGCAACAGTACCGCACTTTCCTTACCAAAATCCATTCATGAAAACAATCTCCACAAGGCCTTGTCTGAAACAGTGTCACTTCTGCAAGTCAGCATCATGCCGATGACAAGCACTGAATATGAGATAAACTCCTCCACTCTTAAAAGAATAAAAACTTTTACACGGAATACAATAGGACAGCAGAGACTGAATACCCTGGTGATGTTTTCTATCGAAAGTAAATTCATTCTTGGACTGTTGGATTTTAACAGCAAGGCCACACATGAAGGACTGCAGCCAGCCATTCCACTTGAAGAAGTGATCCTTATCAGTGACTAATTCATTTTGGAATTGATGATGTATTTGTGGAAGTGGAGTTACTATTTGGTCATTAATCCTGTTTGATAATTAATTGCTGTTTGTCCTGCCTATTGGGTTATTTTCAACCACAAAGATAGTGTTTCTGTTGGGGTAAACACTATACCCTTCTGATGATTTACTGGACACAAGTGCCTAAGAGAAGCTACTGTGTAGGTGTTTGGCGTCATAGAAAAGAGATCTTTTCTTATTTTTGTGTTACAGAAATATGGGTTTTGTTATGGTACTCTTCATGACTTGTATATTCTTAGGTTTGGGAAGCTAACCAATCGCATGACAACCTCCGTCTTTGTGAACGCTATAAGAGACCAATGTAATTCTTTGATCCTTTCAGTTTTTTGTGATTATCATGTGTCCAGAGTGCTATCTTTCAGACGATTTCAACCACATAGTTTACATGTTGTTTGAATTATACTGGAATTTGTATAATGCCTAACAACCGCATGTGGGCTCCTAGAGGGAGCTGTTCATGTGTTTGTGGTGCTGAAATGGCTGTTTGGCTGTGGTATATTTTGTGTAATGACTTTGTATATTGATTGCTGTGTATTGGGTTTGCACTGTTCATGTCATGAGCCGTGCATTGTGTTTTGTGTTTTTTTGCTGCTGTTTTGAGTATTTGATAATGTGAGAACTGACGTTTGGTGGCGCTTATTGTTAGGGCATCATCATAATGGCATTGTTAGTTTGACGAGATTAATCAGCTGCAATTTTGTCGTCAATGGTGCTGTGGTCCCCTCTCTCACTTGCTACTGTGTTATTGTTGTGAGGGAATGACAGAATGACAATATGTGGTATTTCTCGATTGCATTATTAGATTTTCCTGCATGGCCCCACCCAGAATTTCCTATACATATGGAATGATCACTGGCACTACACTTCTTTTTTAATCCATATCTTTTTATTTCAGTTTTGTGTTATACAACAGAACTGTGGTTATAAATGCTAAAAATCATCTGACTGAGACTGACACTGACACTGACACTACTAGTGCTAGCTAACATTAGATAATACAGTGTATTGATTTTGAAATGCCAAGCCAGTGGCACAGCTAATGAGCTGTTTATCAGAAATTAAAAGCTATGATATCAACAAGCTAGCAATGGTTAGCTTATGAAAGGTAAACTGTCAATTTAAGCAAAAGTTGGAAACAAGACTTATTTAGGAGACATTCTACAGACATGTGCCACAGTCTAGTTCAGAACATATAAAGTAAAGTATTAAACCAGCCCTGTGCAAACGATGAAAGCAGATTGTGCTGTGAGTGTTTCTGGACCTTCGTTGTGTTTCTTCTCCTTTTTGCTTTCATCATCATTTCATTGCTTCCACTGTTCCTGGAGCAGATGGTTGAACGCACCTGTCTCTAGTTAATCATCAGAGTGTTAAGTACAAGGGCAGAGAGAGAAGGCAACCTTGTGGCCAATGAGGCCGCTCTGAGCTGAATCTGAAGTGCCCATTTTCTCTGTTTGCGGTTTGGATTATCATTTTTATTATGGTTAATTTTATGGTTATTAATGGATAATTTTTTCAGTTCCCTGTAAATAATTCAGATCTTTGTGGCGTCCCATCCTCACATTATTTACACCTTACAGAATGTCAGCATTTGCACAGGTATATAACCTTGTTTGTGCCCTGTGATAGACTGGGAAACTTTCCAGGATGTAGCTCACACAATGATAGCTGGGATAAGTTCCAACATCCATCCCCCCTCAACCTCTGAAACTCTCTAGAGCGGTGCTGTCCAAACTATGCACAGAAAATGAGGGAAAGTGTGTCTGCATGATATGCAATGAAACTGTTGCTGTGGTGAAAGTCTGGAGCAAGAAACCAGATCTATACTGGTGCTGAACCACAGCAGAGAGTTAAGCAAATGGCAGCTAGTCTGTAAACTCTACAGCAGTTTTTCTCCATGGCACAACTGCCATTTCCAAAGTAGTTAGCACCTTGTCCAGCAACCTTTCTCAGACGGTAACTTTTTAAATGAGTTTATCATTAACGTCCCAGGGTTAATGTGCCTGGATGTTAGCATGTCCAGAAACACAGTTGCGCAGCAAATTGAAGGCTTATTGATTGCACATGATGACGTGAGCACACATTCCACAGATGCTGCACAGCTGTTAAATTTTTATTGTGAAGTTGACGAAAATCCATTTTGCATTACAGGACAAGCAGACTGAGAAACAGAATGACCACCAGCCCTCTCTGTAATGTCCTTTGCATGTCAACCACCAAACCTACTCCTGCCGTGCCAACCATCCTTCAGTCCAAAGTGTAGCATTACTGTTCCCACTAGGTACAACACTTTTATAAGCAACAATGAGTTAAAAATATGTTTCATAGTATCCAGGTATTAATGAATCCCATAACTTTGAATAACAATCTTGAAATATACACCTTTTCCCTTTACCACCCTTTGACATCCCTGCTCTGAAGGATAATAGGTGGTTTTTGCTTCTGCCGTAGAAACCGTGACAGCCCAGACCATACGCAGATCCTAATGCCGTAGCCTGATGTGCACCTCCCCAATAATGTAACTGCACATTGTGGTGACATAGACTGCACTTGATTGGTAGTATTGCGGGCTGCTCCTCCATCTCTGCAATCTTCAAATTGATTGTTTTGGAAGCAAGAAGCAGAAAGTGATGCAAGAACTAGAAACAAAAATTAACCGACTGGCAAAAAGACTAACTCGCGTTTTTACAGAGCGCATAAGTATAAAGAACCAGCACCACCAAAGGCTATGTGCGCTGGTTATAGCGTCTGGTCATGCAGTGCTTCAAATGAGCCTTAAGTGTTAACGAAAAAAGTGATAACGAATAAATGATTGAACGAATTAATGAATAAGCGTGTTTGTGCACACCTCCGATGCAGATTTTCAAGTGCAGTCATGAACACAGTTTCCTTCTTTAAGGACAGACAAGAGAGTCTGTTTGAGATGAGGAAATTGCTCTTACAAATTTATTGCATAAATTAAATTTTATTTTATGTACCAAAAAAAAAAAGAAGAATCTCTAAAATGTTCAGTGAGGTCTCAATCGCTGTCCAACATTTTGGGATGATGTACAAAAAAAAATGTAAATAATAATAACAATAAGTAGAAGAAGAAGAAGAACTAAGTCATTATCAAATATTGAACAGCATTTTTCAAGCTAAGGATAAAATATGTATTACATCTAGATGTAGATAAAAGATGATAAAAGATATGCCTTTATTCATTCCACGGTGGGGGATGAATAAAGGCAGCAGACATTCAACATTGAACATCACAAACAGTGCACATAGTGCATAGAGGGGTGGACTAAAAAAAAAAACAAAAATAGAATATAAAATATCAAAAAACATACATTAAAAAAAGCTAACAAACAAGGCAGTGTTCAAGTAAAGAAGTGAGTATGCTTATAAATATAAATGTACGTACGCATGTTAACGCACCTCTTGTTGACAGGGAGATGCAGATAGTGCAAAAAAGGGCATGTATATAAACAACATCACTTTATATAAAAGCATTATTAACTAAACTTCAATTAGACCCATATTCCAAGGCACACAAGACAGAATGACTAAAGGAACAGGCTGAGGGAATTATCTTTTGCTCTGTAAAAGTAGCATACAGCATATATAGCTCTCATTTCAGATCTCTGAATGCTACCATCTCCGAAATACTTGTTTATTTTACCCACTCTGTAAAACCCTCATCATTAAATCTGAGCCTAAAAGGCTCTTTCAGACTTTCCTTTGACGAAGCTACACTAGAACTGTGCGAAATGATCAATGCATTGTTTATAGAGTAGACAGTACTTTTTAGAGAGTGCTCATGACAACTGATGAAAGTAAGAGCTGAGATAACAGGAAGCTGAACACACTTCAAAACTGGCAGAAAATAAATTCGTGGGCTTCCTCTTGAGCAAATGCTACAATAGTGAAGAACTGGATTTTTCTGCAAAGAATACACGGTTGTTGTTTTTGTTTTTTCTCCTTCTACAAAAAGAATTCCCTAGTTGGAAACATATTGAAATCGTGCTAATTATTATCAATAGTCATTGTATAAATAACAAAATGACATGATCCTAAATATATTCAACCAGACAGAGAAAAGGAGCGAATATTGTTCAATCATGAATTTCCCTTTACCATTCAATCTCTCAAAGTTGCATCCCGTGTGATCACATCTGATGGTCTTCAACACCACTGGACAGCCATATTTCTGAGGAATTGTAATAATATACAAATAAGATTTTGAAAGAAACATTAAAACTGGTTGCAGCTCTGCACAGAAAGAAGAGCGGAAGAGGTTCAAAGGCAGATTCAAGAGGTCGTAGAGTAGTGGACTGGCATTCATGTGGATGACCAGGCACCTAGACCAGACAAGGTACCTCCACACCACAGCAATGACACTCCTTGATGGCAGCAGTCATGCCCAGCCTCACACAGACACGCACATATGGTTTAGGAGTAACTCAAAAACATGAAAAGCAGCACGAGGTGTTGACCTGGACTCCAAATTCACTAGTTTCCAATCTGATCAAGTATCTTGGGAATGCTCTGGAACAAGCCTGATCCATGCTCAGAAGGCCCACGTCAATTCTCTGCTAAGCCAGAACTGTTTTGGCAGCAAAAAGGGATAAACACAAAATTTGGAATGGGGGCATAATGTTGTGGCAGTTCGGAGTTGCAGGTAACCGACGTTTCTCAACTAATTCATCTATGAAGAAAGGTAGAGTTGACAGCAAACACAGCGTACGAGCATTTAATAACCACGACACAGAAACGTGAGCGAGACACTTCATGGCCCACAAGAGAAACTTAACCACCCATACCAGTACACACTTACAAGCGGCTGCAGCTACATGGTCGTACGCCTCACCGGGGGTGGCTGGCTAATGCGGGGAGCTGGAGCGTCACCCACTTTCAATCACATACAGAGGAGTGGCTATTTAGAGGTGTCCACATTTATAAAACATAGCTTTCAAATATCTCGAACCTTTGGCAGGCAGGTGAGCTGAGGCCGCTCTGCAGCTGGTTGCTTTGGATTTTCCGCAACAATTCCCATTTAGGTGGCAGCATATCTGCTTTATTCATTTATTTATTTATTCATTTTTACCTCTCATGTTGGGAAACTCCTGATGCTTTCTACTCTTCTGCTGGATACTGGTGGCATCTTTGACAAAGTAATTAAATTTATATATATATATATATTTATTTTTGACGGTAACTGAAATCTATCTAGGGATTCAGATCCCAGTCAGGATCCAGATATAGATGTTTGAATCAGGATATAGAGTACATGAATCATACATGTTACATTTGCGGTGGATTACATCGACGCATCCATGAACGCAGGCTCGGACTCAAATACAGGAGAGAGAAGCAAAGGAGTGAGGGAGGGGAAAGGGAGATGCTGAAGAGTGTGATTCAACAGAGAACAGAGGAAGAGAAGTAAAACAAACAACAAAATAATCTTTGAGAGTGTTCAAGAGGTTAATGTGTTGAATTCGTGTGAAATAAACACCAAGACAGACATTCACTTTTATCACAAAATGAGAGCAGAGCGGAGAAGGGGAGCCGCATCGTCGAGCTTAGTTCCACCTCAGCTGAATTGTCATTGATTTTTTTTCTTCTTCTCTTTTTCGTAGTCAGTATCCCGTTCACCCTGTCTATCCAGGTGCTGGGTGTAATTGGATTCCCTCACTGTAAAACTGTGGATTTAAAACTCTGCCAGAGTGAGGTTCGACAGCCAGTCATGCTTGTGAAATAAGCAGTTGATGGAGTCGAGCGCCGCCAGGGAGCATTTGGAGCCATCATTAACTGTCTAACAGTAGACACACACACTTATATTTATTATCTACATGTGTGTGTTCGTACAAATACAGACACACTTGAATCTGTTCGGACACAAAAGATAACAGATGATGTATAACCTGTAGCTGCTTGGCTACTGTCAAAATCATTCCAAACGGCACCGAGTCTGGTCATAATTAACCTCTTTAGGCCTTTCCTGGAAGTGGAAAGCTTGCCTAGAGCAAACTTCCTAAAATAAATAAGGAATAGCTTCATGACGACCGGCTCCACAAGCATGGTCTTGCTCTCTGTGGATGCTGTGGCTGCTACTATGCGTGATTAATTTGTGGTAGACCAAACAGCATTTTCATTTTTGCCTTAAAATATATTAAGAAAGTAGGGACGGGTATCGCTATTAATTTTCTGTTCCAGTTCACAAGATCCTGAATTGGTTTGATTTAATATCAGTTCATTTAGAGATATTTCGGTTTGTGCTCCGTTGTGAAAGAAATTCTCCCAAAACAGTGGAATGCTTTTACCAGTTTCAGAGATTTGTGGTATTGGGTTGGGTATTTCCACAATATGCCATCATTAATTTGCACTCAGGGTTGAATCTCCACCACACTAATTTCCTTGCGTGCTCTTGAACCTGTCTTGAGAGGTTTCTTTCAAACCAACCTTTATAAGATAGTAGATAGTAGAATGATCTCATGCCCAGGAAGAGTACTGAACTCAGTAACCAATTGATTATAACTGTACCAAGAGTTTAAAGAGGTACCTCAAAGCAGGCGTATTCTACAACGATTTAAGTAAAAAAAAAAAAAACTGGACCAGGCAGGCTCTCCGTTTGACCATATGGACGACCAAAGATCTCAAGAACTCAAACTATCTAGCTCGTGCAGAAGGTGTTACGTATGGTGTGCCAATCCCAAACCATCACCATGTACAAGACCGCAATAATAAACAGATCGACCTGCATGCTATGCGTTTGGAAGCAAATATATTAATCTATGAACCTTAGAAATTTTCAACATCCAAAGAATTAAAAGAAATAAAGTGTACTGAACAAGAAAATAAATTCAAACATTATAGGGAAAGAAAAAAAAAATACACAAATTGTAAAGGTTCCCGAAAACAAAATAGTCTTCGTCAGCATACATGGTAAAACGCACACTCTGATATTCATCAGAGTCACCCTGGGTGGTAATGATTAATTAGATACGGAACCTAAGGCAAAGCGCAACAACAACATCAGTATTCAGAGACACTCGTGCTCACACTGTGAAAAGAAGCGCAGACCGCAGAGAGGTCGCAGAACTCCAGCGAACACTTCATGGGCGACCGTATAGAATGTGTAGGTGGCTTCGGCGGGGGTCAAACACAGGCAGAGGGAACACGGTGAGGTGGTTTTCATTTTCGAAAGTAGCGAGTGGGTGAATGCTTCTACGAAAAGTTCATGCTGTGTTTTGTGGATTGATGGAACTCTGAAGGATTCACTGATTAAATAATCGAAACACATATATCTCACAGCAACACAACCAAATATCGACTCACAAAATACAGTTTGTGTTAAGTGTTAATGTTAGCAATATAAAATGTTGCAATGAGTCTGCAGGAGCCGCTCTTCTTTTGACCTCAGACAATAAACAGTTGTGTTCAACGATATTTCACTTTTGTCTCCAACCAACACAAATAATGCTTTCCTCTCCGGAGCCGGAGCAACGCCATGGGTGGCGACACCGAAAAACTCTGCGCTGCTGTTGGGTGTTACCAGGAGCCAAACATACCGAGACATTGTGCCCTGGCAAACACGACTAACAGCCTCAGCGTTTCAGTCTGCTGCTCCTTAAAGTGGCAGATTTGATCCCAAGTTTGATCGCAAAAAATGGCACTTGCGACCAATGATGCATTGCGTGATCACGTGGCCTTTTGAGCCCTATTGCGTGGGTGGGTGTGTTTGTGTGACAACGAATTAAGCAGTTCTTCTTTCATTTATTATGTCACTGCACTTCCATGCACTGAGAATAGCTTTGTTTTTACTGGCCAAAATACGATCACTTTAAAGCAACAGTGCGATATTTCTCCATTTCCCACCTGACAACACTGACCGTGACCCTCGCCGGTTTGTGTCTGTTTAGCTTGTAACATGTGTACTTTCAGCAAACATAAACTGATGGGAGGGATTACACTCAAAGCTCTCATTCTGACACTGATAAATCTGGCTCGCCCAAGCAGAAAGGTGGAGCCACATTTAGGAAGAAAAAACTAAGAAAGAAAGAGGGAGACTGATGCAAAACAAAGGAAGTAGAAAAACCATACAATCTGTATGGGTAATCTAATTCAGTCAATCTTTAATTTGAGTAAGACCCTTGTTGTCTGTTCCATCACAGCTTCTTTAAATAATTAAGACGTTACTGAAACAAAGAGACAAATACGACATGATTATGTCCCAGTAAAGGTGATCTAATAAACTGTCAGAACTTTGGGTTTGTAGTATTTAACACGATATATTGATGAAAGGCCTGAATGCGTTTTGCAAGATCATGATGAGTTTGGTGGGAAGCAAAAATAGTTTATCATTGGAAATGATCCTGAGGTTATTAGGAGGTCTGTGTCTGTTTTTTGATACTCTTCCGATCGGTAGCTTCTTCAACACTTAGCCACTAACTAAACAGTTTTAGGATCTACAGTGACATCTATGGATTTTGCTTTTAGCTTAAAACAAACGTCGTTGCAGTAAATAACCCAGCGAGAAAGTTGAATCTGATGACTTTTCCTTCACCTTTTCTTCTCTCTCCAATTCTTATTGCTACTCTGTCTTCAGCGCAGCAGCAGTTTTTCATCATTCCATTATTCCTCATCTCTAATTCCCTACATTTTCTTCATTTATCCCCCATTTTCTCTTATTCGACTTCTCTCCCTCATTCTCTTCTGCCGTGCCGGTATTACTTGGAGGATCTAGGGGAGTTACTGGCTGATTAGACGGCAGAACCAAGTAAATCCTGGTTAATGGTCTTGTTTTTCTCAATACGGAGAACACAGACAAAGACAAACAGTAACATTATACGATAGGGGCAACGGTACTGTTTGGCTTTTTGGTTGCATGTTACATGCTTTGTCAGTTCCCGAGCAACTGACATATAATACAGATATGATACAAAAATGGATGCACAGTGACTGTGAAATTGCCTCTACATTGAAAAATTAACCTTCTCACAGTATCAGATGCTCATGTATGACATCTTTAATAGAGTTTTTCTAATTAAAACGGCCTCACTTCCAAAATGACATGAACAACTGTGGTAGCCGCAAACTTTCTGTGATCTTGATTATGCCCCAGTTGCCATGCAGATAATGTAGACGGCAAGAGTGACGCTGAATGTTAACTGGGGTCTAGAGAAAAATCCCATCAGTAATCACTGTATCCTCCATTACTGTGACTGCCACGCACAAAATCAGTCAGTCAGCATTACTAATAACCCGGGCTCTTGCATACACTTGATTGCCTGATGCTGACACCGTGTGAAACTGTAGCATTAATTCAGGAAGGTCCAAATTTGCACAAGGTGTGGAAGGGTGTGGTCACCCTCCAAAAATGAGGGAAGGAACGGTTATAACCTTCTGAACAACACAACCAGGTTGTAATATTAGGAGATACGGCCTGGCTGTGAAGGGATAATGTTACGGCGATAAGGGCTAAACGTCGCTAATCAAACACTTTCATTTACTGCATCTGAAGGCTTTCATTAGAAAATCTCACGGAGCAGAGGAAAGCATGCTCTGGTGTCGGCGATAGTGCGCAGAACAGACAGCATTTCGATGAACGTGAACTCTGCAATGTAGCATATAAATGCCACAGCACAGACGACCGAAACGAGCCTTTGTCTAATCTTTAACTCTAAGCCCGAGCCCGTCCAGTAACTAACCCCTCGAGGACCTTTTCTATTTTCGTGAGCACATTAGCTTGGAAAGCAGACCTTCAAGCACACATACACTGAGCTGCATGCCAGTTCCTGATACACTCCATCTCTGTGGCAGTTATTTGATTATACCCTGGGGCACAATATGAGTGAGAGACAGCCTGAGTTAGAGAGGGAGAGAGAGAAAGTAAAAAAAAAAAAAAGATGAATCTGAATCTGACAGCCAGGGAGCAAAAGATGGAGAGACTGGTAGCGGGAGAAGGCGGGAGGGTTGAAATAAAAAATAGTAGTGACGGCGCCTGGATCAATAGTGTGTGTGAGATATTCATTTGGACTCTGTTGGGGTTCCCAAAGTAAGCGTGCACTCTCTGTCTCACTATGTTGCTTTCTTTGTATCTACATCTGACCCTTTCCCTCTCCGTCTTTCTCCTGCCTTGATAGTTCACCACTGGGTGTCACTGGGGGAACAAAAGAGGCAGCTGCGAATTCATCCTGCTATTGAGAGCATCTGGATGGCCAAAGTAAATTGGCAGCACACCATAGCTCGGGTGAATTCACTTGTTAATTACGCCAATGCTGTAAATAAAGACTATTCCAGGCCCGTGTCTGGTTCAGCCTGTGTTTGAAGTTGAGTGGATGAGATGTAGCATAACGTCATTAGCAACACTGTTGTAATATTGTAACAACTGTTGTATATAATGTAATATTGCTAATTTTGTACTACTATACACGGGCAGAGCAGTCGGTGTTCTGCTGGGAAACTGTTGGACTTGGCATTCCTGTGGATGTTATTTAGACACCCACCTAGAGACACCACAGGACACCCTCAGGAGGCTCATGTCCATTCCCTGAGGAGTCGCGGCTGTTTTGGAGGCACAAGGGGAGACCTACATAATATTAGGATGTGGTCATAATGTTGTGCCAGACCGGTGTAAAGCTACTAGTAAAAGGAATGTTGTACATCTAAGTAAGTTAATGAGATGCCGCACTTGTAGCAATGTAAATTAAATGTGTGATGGAGTACTGAGAAAATTGGATACTGGTCACGTACATTTGTGTGTATATGTAATCTGTAGACGCTTTGAAAATGTACAGCAGTAAAATTTAACAACATTACATAAAGGAACCCAGTTACGAGTTTTTAAGGCTAAACAACAGTGTTTTTTTAAATTGCCCCGAGGGGACCAGAGTACTCAGGGACAGGCTGACTGGACTTTATTCAGGGTCAAATGGACGGTCTACAACAGTAAGAGTCACTGACAGCCCAACACATAGGTTTAGTTTGCTAGAAAAAAATCCATTTTGTTGCGTCTACTGATCGCCCCAGAGATCAGGACGAGCAAGAGGAAGCGGGCTCTCCTATTCCAATCTGCAAATGAGTCTTTGCATAAACAGCTGCATGAATCAGCGGCTCAATTTTCACACTTTGCTTGTGAATGGATTATTTAGTGTTGCTCAAGCTCGCACTAACAGACCTTGAAAAAAGGTGGGTGTCTGAAGTATGGGTTGAGCCTCAATGATTTCAGAGCTTGCCATTTCTGTGGATCATGTCGATGAATGGGCTGAACACTGCACCTTCCCCTTTTACCGCACCACATCGTTGACTCATGTCTCTCAAGGAAAGCCTTGGTTCTTTGCAGTGAAAGTGTACTGTGATTTCTTACGGCTCATGGTACATTGACTAAGGGTGAACTATTTTACTGTGATGATGAGTAATATTGTGGAATAATCCCACACTAGTGGTAAAACAGGTTTGCGTGGCCCTGTGTTAGCACTGCCTGCTGAATTGGAAACAGCTTGGAGATAGCAAAAAAAAAAAAGATAAAATGAAGAAACGGGAGTAATTACGGTTTCATTTATTTTTACGTATTTATTCTATTTAAACGTATTTTAACTGCTGTGTCTGTAAACTGAATAGCAGCAAACACTGTAATACTTGTAGTCTGGGCACAACATTTTTTTTTCTTTTTTCTCATTCATAAAAATTATTCATAAATTATTCATAAAAATCTTTGATACAAGTCCTCCTGCTCTCCCGCTTCATTTTTGGGTCCTTTCCATCTTCACCACACCTCACAGTGACGCAGTCACACCATGTGTGTTTAGAAGCGTTACACTGAACATGGTCCGGTGTCTTCTGGACACTGTGGAATCAAATACACTGGTATGCCAATATATTGAAAATATATATCCTAAAAATAAATAAATACTGGTATTCGGTATTAACAGGTATAGCGCCCAGCCCTAGTTCGTGGTTCAAGATTAATATGGGTTTTGGTTTAGTTTAACACTGGAACACATATTTCCTTTATTATGTGAAAAGTCTAATTACTTTAGCAACATTGTTCTTCCCCAGAAGATATTGTTTGGTGTCTCTTAATGAACAAATGTGATAAAATGTGGTTAGTAATCAACAGATACTGTGTTAATGCTACACCAGCAACACTCATCACCACCTTGAAACCGAATGTGTTGCTGGTGGCACATTTGCCCAAGGGGATTTTGGAATACTGTAATAACATCATGGTTTGTGCAATCTGAAAAATTGTAAGCTGAGATGTTGCTCTTCACAATCAATATGGTGTCATCATGGCAAATTCACTTCCTCTTCGGGGAAGGTTATTACACTCTTGTAACATGCAGTAAATTGTACAAAGCTGCCAGATATTGAAGGTTCACAGTATTCTGGGAAAATGGGCAAAAACACTTACTCACAGGACGGTGTTATAATCAAAATAAGCAAAAATGGCGCTACCTGGAGAAAATTGTAGATATCGCCCCAGCCTGTTTGTCTGACAGCCTGGAATCTCTTTTTCAAGGGTTTTTACTTTATTTAATGTTTAGATCAACAGAGTCCATTAAAAAGGACATTTTCTGAAATGCTGTGCCGAGCTCACATGCTTGTCCAATCCTGTGTTGTTTTCTTTACAACACATTGGTATATGTGGTTTGAGTTCACTGCGAGTACTTATTCCCCAATGCTCTGCTTCACACAGTTTGATGCAGGTTCAACTATATATGCCCCATATAGCCACGGTCTACTGGTTCAGACTGCTCAAAGGCTCCACCAGGGTAGCCATCAGGCATTTTACCTGATGATTTAATGCTGGTGAAATTGTTCCCCGTGGAAAGGTGAGCATACATATAGATTCCAGACAGCTCCAGGAAGATTTTCCTGAGCAGAATGTACCATAAATATTTTAATTTTATCCACCACCCACAGTTCAGCGAGTTCCCTAGCATAGAGCGATTCAACACCTGTCCAGCTTTAGTACACCATCAGCTGACATAATATCACTTCCAGCTCAAATCAGACTTGGAGCTCCTCCAAGTACACATGGATGTCTCCCATGAATTGAAATGCCGGAATTCCCTAACCCTAACTTCTGAGCGTTCAAGGTCTGGTAAACCCTAAATTTGTCAGAGACCAAAGTGCTTGTTGTGTGATGATTAAATGCCACCTACAAGGTCAAAATGTGGCATAAAAAATTCCTTTGAACTGTTTTACTTGAAACATGCTAAAAACCTCCAAAGTGAAAAGTCCAAGTGGCCCAAAACCAAGAAACAGATGATGCTGAAAGAGCTTTCTTGAACTAAGCATACCTTTTAATACTTAAAAAATGAATTTCAGACAAAAACATACAAAGTTTCACTTCAGTGTGGGCTGGCTACAGATACACGTCTTATCATCCTGAAATGTTCTAAGTTTGTAGAGAGAACGCTGCAGGAAGACAGGGCCGCAGGTTTGTGATAAACAATTCACCTCAACAAGGACTTTTATCTGTAGTAATTAAATGAGCAGTCAGTTATATAATAATGTCTTGCAAGCTATCAGGAAGAATGGGAGTCTCTTTGTGTATTGTTGTGTGTGTCTAATGGAGTTGTTTAATTTATCTCAGTGGATGGGTATGATGCCATTTTCAGACTGCCACCTCCCCGCAGTGTTAAACCATTTTATAGGGCTACAATATGCCAAACAACATTGCCATTACACTCACAATGCTGATGCAGGTGTACTTTTGAAGGAAGATCAGCCAATGAAATGACTTTGTGTTGTACCCCCTGTGCTCAGAGCAGTAACTATTTCATAACAAAAACTAAAGCTGGACACTTGTGAAATAAACTACCATATTCTAAGGACTTGCCTAACCTAAAAGGAGGAAAATCCAGAAGAAGAAGAAAAAGACATTTGTATTGTTGCACTTTTACCGTTGCACACTTTTTGCATTGTGAATTTGTTTAATTAAAACTAAAGACTTTTATTTAGAAAAGTTTTCAGACCTTCTGGCAACACAAATTGTGCATCTTGTTATCTCTAATAATACTTGATATGTGTGTAGAGCTTGACTGGCCTTGTGACAGACTAAATCAATGAGGAGAATAGAAAGGCGCACACCTATATATTTAATTTTCACTTCTCACTGCTGGTCGGGGCAAAAGCCAAGCCATGAAGTCCAAGGAACTCTCTGAGCAGGGCCACAAAACCATTTTTAAAGTGTTGAGTGTTCCCCTGAGGATACTGACCTCAAAAATGTGAAGTGGAAGAAGTTTGAAACTACCAGGACTCTTCACAGAGTTGGCTGTCAAGCCAGACCGAGTAACCAAGCATGTAGGTGCTTAACCAGGAAGATACTCAAGAAAACCTCTTCCCTAACCCTAACCCTCGTCATCCACTTAAACAGTGTGCAAGAAAGTGTAAGTGTCTTAAAATGTCTCAAGTATTGTTAACCCTTTAAGACCTAATTATTTGTACCTTAAAATATTTGTAGGTAAAAATGAAGTTAGTCTTACTAACTTTACTTTTACTTGAGACGCCACGAAGGTCTTCCAGACAAAAGCACAACTTCCAAGTGTTCAGCCAGTTCATTTTAAATTTTGTCAAAAGCACAAACCATTGTGAGTTAAGGTAACGACACGTTCAGGTCTAAAGGATCAAGACTGTTAAATAATCTTCACATTTGCCAAAAGTGTGTCTGCAGCACATTTACTATGAAAAGGATCCAAATGGATAATGGAATAAACTTTGCACTTTAATTTGTGCAAGCGCTATATTTTATATATTGTTTTGAACAGACTTGCTCATAATTTTCTCATCACCCTATCTGACACTTAAGATTTACTGATTAGTGCTCCTGTGTCTTCTTATAATGTATAGCGCATTTTCAAACTAAGCAATTCTTTCCGGTAGCAACATCAGTATGTTTCAGGCTAAAGCAAATATTCAGTATGAACACAAACACATACTATTTTTTTATAATAACATTTTTCAAAAGCGCTTTTAGTCTCAAATGGGTCTGAAGACTAGCACACATTTGCTTTAGTCTCTTTTCTTCACTGGCGTCCTATATGAGTAATACTCTATGTCCATTAGGGAATATATATATGTGTTTGTACATTTTCTGAATCTCAGCCCTAACGGCGTCCTCCAGAATACCGAATGAGATCCACGTTAGCCTATCAGTCTGTGTTAGGGCTGCGTGAGAAGACAACACTCACAGGCAGCAGGGGCACTGGGGCTTTTTGCCTGCTTTCAGTCATGTATGATCCTGTTACACTCTATGTGTATGTGTATGATCCTGTATGTGTTATTCTCTGAGCTGATTCGTAAAAAAAAAAACTGTGCATCATCTGTCTCCTTAAAAATAGAGGTATTAGCACCATGCTATGTTGGAGCGTCTCAGTGGGAGGGACACGGTGATTGTTCAGAGTTGTGCTGCTTGTTATCGGAACACAGTTGACGGACAGTGAGTGAAACCTGCTCCTGCATGCTGCATATAACAACACAGGACCAAGGATAGAAGCATGTCTACATTGACATGTACAGAAATAAACAATGACCTTAAGACACTTGCCAAACAACATTTAAAATATACATGAAAGCACATATGGTGAATTAAAAATACCTGCTCATACACATTTGAGAATGCAGACATGGGCGTCTGCAGAGATCCAGAGATCATGAGTTAGAACTTCAGTTGGCCTCAAAATGTAGACATCTCATGCATATTGACATCTTATGTGGAAACATGGTTACGTAATTTTAAGAGAAAAATCTAAAACAGCTACAGCAGACTGTGTTTAGAGAGGTGACTAACAGACAAGACACAGTGTTTGGGTTTAAGGGTTTGTATTCAAGGGAGTGAATTGTTTAAAATAATGCAGTTCAACTTAACAGGCTAAATTCAATGGAATGAGTCTTAAGCTTTAAGCTTCTAATTGAGAATAGCTGTACACATGTATCCAAATAATGTTTAACGGAAGGAATTTCTCCAGTCTGGTTAGAGAAGAGAGTTCAAGTGCTAGTTATAGCTCCATCTATGCATGGTTAAGACCAGTGGTAACAAATTAGCAATGTAAGACACTTTCAGATCCAGAAGATTTTCAAGGTGGATAGTGTTCATAAAAAGCAATTGAGTTAAGGCAGACCTGGGTCGAAAGATACAGTTCTAATCACATTCTAGTCGAAACGCAATTGGATATGCCAGACTACAGGAAGCCTGCCGTAGCTTTTCAGAAATATTTTTAAGGAAAGGAAAATCGGACTAATTGAAAGGTCAGCTTACTCCACCTCTCCTTGTTATCTCAAGCTTCCCATTAAAATGCTGCAAACAGCTTTCTCCTCAGCAAAAAAAAAATAAACAGAGCCCTTATTTCAGCAGTGTTTCAGGAGACATTTAACAAACAAGCGTTACTACTACTAATGTTAGTCTACATGTCTACACGCATTTAGACGATATTCGAACATTATGTGACTCTCTCCTTGCAAATCTTTATAGTCAAAAGAAAGTGACTGGGACCAAAGGATTTACTTTGCACTTTACTATACGGGAGCTTGTGTAGTGACCCATGTCTCGAAGGCTACTGACTTCTTCTTGTTTTGGAGACACATCAGGGAATGGACATGGGCCTTCTGAGTGTGTCCTCTGGTGTCTGGCGCATCGTTTGTGGGGCCTTTGTGTCTTATGGGTTAAGGGAAGGGGTCTCGAATGGGCTCATTCCAGTGTGGGATCTGGTGAATTTGGAAGCCAGGTCAACACGTTTTTTTTTTTTGGGTTCCAAAACAGTTTTTTTTATCTGTGTCCTTGTCAGGCTGCATCCTGCTGGGGATGGCTGCTGCCATCAAGGAGTGTTATTGCTATGGGTGGGGGTGCCTGGTCTGGTCTAGATGGGTGGTACATGTCTAAGTAACATCCATCCATACAAATGCCAGGTCCATGTTTCCCAGCAGAACACTGTATTGTCACAAGATGGTCAATGTTATGTACTTTTCCTGTCAGTGTTTTTAATAATATGACTGATCGGTGTACACTTTAAATGACTACTGATTTATTATTATCATTGATATTATTTGTGGTTGTGTTTCTTGGGATTTTTCCATCAAAAAACTATAATGATCCAGTTTAATTAAGACAGAATTTGTTAGGTTTTGTTAAATGCTTTTACCAAACATTGGATGGGAGATTGGATGTGAACCCCAACCGCAGTGAGAGTTGCGCGCTTTGTACGTCCTCCATCCAGCAAAGCCACCGCACGCTGGACGAATGTCACTACACAGCATGAAAAAAATGCCTCATTTCACTTCCATCCTCTCCGTCAGTGATTCCAGAGGGTCTGGCAGTTTGGCTTGGGACGTATTCTGGCACCGTCTGTTCTTGAGGAGGTAATTGACATCAATACTAAAACCTCTAATCCAGTTGATTGGACTGAACATCTGTTCAAGTTGTATATTGGCGTGTGTGTTGGTGGGCGTATGTGTGTGTGTGGGCGTATGTGTGTGTGTGTGTGTGTGTGTTTGAGAGAAATGGGCGGAGAGAGATTGAGAGACCCTTTCATTTCCTATTAAAGTGGTATGGATGTCAGACAAAGGGGGTAAGATAGAGATGGGGACATCAGAAACAGAGAGAGAGAGGGGTGATTGAGATTAATAACTAAGGGATGCAGGGAAAGGTAAACCCTTAAATCAGTTTACCTACTTTTTTATTTGCAGAATAGGATTTACTTGCTAACATTAATCTTTATTACGTGGAATTTATAGCATATATCAAAGGACTGAAAGTTATAGGAGGATACTGTATTTTAATAGGGGACGTAATTGACAGCTCTGAAAACCTGCTTGACTTTTTATGGGTGTTGCTGAGTTTGCTTGAGGTTACGGCACACCAGGCTGTTTTCCTTCTGGTAAAGAGAGAATAAATATTGCTTTGATGAAGAAGGAAAAAAAAACAGGAATGATGTGGGGGGAGGGAGATGGTAAAAAGTAAGAAGAATGGATGTCAGAGGAGAGGACAGATTAGCAAAAGCAGGAAACAGATTTCAGGTAAGAGGAGAGATTGAGCCGCGAGGGAGAACTGAAGGATACTCGAGACCTTCACGGATCATTTTACAGTGCAAGATTATAGAGCTATAGAGAACTGTTGAAAGATGGGGTGTAAATGGGAACCGTTGATTTGGTATTAACTCGCAATCTGTATCTCATTTGGATAATAACACGTGGTGACAGATTTTGCATTTATACCAGAATCAAAGCTTCTGTTCCTACTACTATTGCGTGTCTATATGCAAATGAGGCTGGCAGACCCGGCGGCCTTGTCAGCAAACATGCCACCTTACGAATCAAGGGAAGCATTGCTCTCGAAGGATTATTGGGAAATTCAAATCATCATGTGATAGGTTTAAGGAATGCACATACATTGTGGCTCGAATCAGCGCTGGCTCACCTGCACCAAATGGTCGGTAACAGATATATCACAATGACGCTTTAGGAGCGGCTGAACTTACTTTTTGTTAACCATAAAATGCATCACCCATGCACCGTTTATGCATTCACACCAACGTTACACCTTTAGTCATACTGAAAAAAATTATCCATTTAAAATCAGTTCATTTAAATTCAGAAACTAAGCAGTGCACATCACTGTAGCAGTGCTACAAAAACACGACTGTGAATGACTTTGCAGACAGCTTTTAACTTTGCAGGTGATTGGTAACTGAAAAGTAACAAAAAATAAATGAGCGCAATACACAATGCACATTAAAATACTGTGGCTAAGCATCTGAATAAATTTATTAACTCTGTATTAAAGGATCGGATGATCAAACTATTAAAAACAAAAACCAAAGGCGCTTTTCACTGGAAGGGAAAACGGAAGACAACAACACAACTGTTGTAAATATCTGTGACAGTCCTGTTCACACCCGAGATTGAGATTACTCAATATAAAATATCAAATCAATATCAAAAACACCAAACGCGTACTGGAAGCACTCACACAGTACGCTATTAGATGCTACCGTTCTGCTTGTTCTGATGGACTCGATATCGTCGTGTTCTCACATCTCAGTGATGAGCTGTTATCTTAACTGAGAGAAACAGTAGCAGTCAAAGACGCTCCGGCAAAGAAAAGGGGAGAACTACTATAACAAACCCTATGATGTGTGCACTGTTTATAACCCCTGTATATTTGCTGTAGGTGAAGACATGCACAAATGGAAAAGAGGATACAGAGAAGATTTAGGTGGATCAAGGCTTTACCTTGTCTCCAGCCTCCCCTGAGCTTTCTACTTATCGCTTTTTATGATAAGCGTTTTGTGAATCAAAGTTTCATGGGATTTCAGATAAGACAAATCCAGCTGTCAGTTGAGCTGATAAGTAACTGTACATTGTGAGTTCAACCTTAAAACAAGCTAAGTTTAGGCATGATGAAACATCTGGCAAGTGTCTTTCTGCTAGCGCGCTCAGTCACGCGTGCTCAGACTCGACGCTGGTGGAGTGTAAAACTTTGTTCAGTGAGGTTTTGATGCGCATCAGGCCGGCACACGAGAGAAGACGCGGCTACGTTGCCAACAGTGATGATTTGAGGAGGAGTAATTTGATGTGTGTGGAAGGTCTAAACACCAAACATGTCACCCCATCACTGTGGCGATATCTGATGAGGGTTGTTGTATTGTTGGACATTTCAGTGCATCATTTTACTCCTACAGTACCGCAGCATTTCTGTTCCCGCAGTAACTAAAGCTAAAGGTTCCACCGTTGCAAGAGAAAGGTTTGTTGAAACCGACAGCGGCCAACGGAAAACATGAAAGAATGTGCTTTGATGTGAGAACCACAAAGAGGAAATGAGAAGGCATTAAGACATGCACTAATATCTACCTGGTAGTTTGTACGGCTTTTCTTAAACACCAGGCATACATATATATTAGCTTTGTCAAAGAATAAAGAAAATAAAGAAAATCTCAAGAAGATATAACCCATACAATAAAGCATACACGTGGCAGAAAGGTCAGATGTAGAGCATCTCTGTTTTCATTTAGTAACAGGTAAAGACATACAGTATTGTGTCATTCTCATTGTCTTTAGTGTGGTTTATACTCCTGCAGCTGGTCTATGCACACCAGGCCTATGGCCATGCGGGTGACAGCATTCATTCCTGTGCACATCATATCCTGTTTATTCAGTTACGGTAGGGATACATAAGTAGGCAGACGGGTATTGGGAGATCAGGTATCAGGGCCAAACCAGGTATTATTAAAGGGACAGGGATTCTTATTCTTCTGCATTAATGGCTTAACTTAATTTAAAAGTTAAAAATTAAAAGTTTCAAGGTGTGGCTAAACACTGGGAAATTGCACTTTCTGGAAAAATTTGTGGAGTATGCAATGTGGATGTTTGGCGAGGTGGTAGTAGGAGATCGTCATTCAGCGGAATACGTGGAGTGCACTCAGGCAAAGGCTGCACCAAAGCAATACAGTCACACGGTCCACACGTAATCTAGGAGAATACAAGATAAGAAAAGCCTGTGCGAATCTTCAGGGGAAGAAATTTTGTTTACCGAAGATTAAGACTGGGCTGATACTAAATATTTAAAGACTGGATCAAGGGGCAAAAAACACTTGTCTAGACTTCCCTAATGGTATGTACATTAACTGGTACAATAAACAGTGGTGTCCCACCAATGCTCACTGTCTAAGCCTCACCTGTTACAACAACATCCACAGTATAGTCACAAAGAAGCATGTTCCTCAAATGAAGCATTTTCTAACTTGGCATAAACCTGTCCATCTTCCTGTTGGACATCGCTGACTGTGCAATATCAAAACAACTTCACGCGTCAGCATTGCTGATCCCCTGACAGGTGACAAGTGATTCCTGTCACAAACATGAAAGTCAAGAGAATGAACTTAAAAGGTCTGAATAATTTTCTCCATATAAATGTAGAGTCAAGGCTTAAAGAATGTTTGCAGTCAGAAATAACTGCATTTTTGTGTTGTTGCACACCATTTTTCGCCGTTTCATTTATATGTAGCCTACTTTGTCCACCAAACGCCTCCGTGAGTTTTGACTGTGGGGACAAAGGTTTTTCTGCATCTCCAGATGCAGTTTTGTTTCCAGCTGAAAAAACTGGACCGGATGGTTGTGTTTCGGGTGCACTAGTAAGTTGGTTGAATTGCCTTTTTTCGTCGCCTCTACTTTCAAACCAATACAACAAACCGGCTCGCCCGTGTTAATGGGCTCACCTCACCTCGCTCATTCTGCGTGAATCCAAAATGTCCCCCCCCACTGCGACTGTGGCATTTGGCTTTGAAATCATGCCTTTTATTAAATTTCTACTTGAGGAGGATGGAGGACAGGAGGGTTCACTCCATTCATTCCTCTATGAACCAACGCGCCCTGGTGCTGACAGAGTGAACCCTCTTGTCATTCAGCCTCTTTGGTAGAGAGAGATGAGGAGAATCCTTAAGCTGGGCATACACTGTGCAAGTTTTGGCACTTTTTGAGACGATTTTTCACTTGTGCGAGAATTTTTTGGATCGGGCCGAGTTCCAGCTTAATTGTGCGTCCCGCCTCGAGTAGTATACATGGGGTAACGAGCAGCGATTAACCTCTCACTACCACCTCCCGATTGGTAATCATATGGTTGGATGAAAATCAGACCTGTTTGAAATTCTGGTCACCCCTCGTCAGTTATCGTACTGTTAAAAACAGCGGTTACGAGATGATTTACCTATTACAGATTTACTTATTACACTTATTTTAGGTACTGTGAACTAGTATTAGCCTACTTCTGGATTTAACCGTGACTGGCTTAAACACTGGTGCAGGCAAGCCAGAATAGACAGGTGTGTAAACAGTTGTGTGTAGGCAATTTGCCAAAGTGCAAACTGTTGTCGCCTTTTGTTTTTGGAAGTTTATGCGCACAGAATGGAGCAAATTGCCAAGGCAGCGTGTTTCTCTTTGGTGGGCATTCTCATTCTCAGGTTAGCGTCTCCCCACTTCCGGATTTTTCTACTTCTTTTTCGTTGCAGTTTTGCGGAGTCTAAACAATTAGTCTAAACGTGTCGCGTGCGGTCGTGTATGGACGTACAATGTGAGCGGTCGGGTCGCATCAGGGCATCGGGGCCGTATAGTGAGAACATAAATCGTGAGCTGTGAACTTTTAACCCATATGGTTCAGTCGTACAGTTTGAGCTGGAGCTGAGTACAGCGATTGAAAATATCGTACAGTGTATGCTTTATCCGGACATTTTCCAAGGAGGGCTTCCCACACAGTCTGTCAGTTTAGTGCTGCAGCTTAGTTGAATCTAGTGAAAAAGCACCGACACCATTGATGAACCAACTATAATATTCCACGTTATTCTGAATGCCAATTAAATCACTGACAAATGGCACGTCCATCGATATTTTTCTGCAGAAGCCAGTTTTGGCTTGATTTTGCTACTTAAAAAGATCCCAAAATTGTCGAGTAGATCACTTTTGGCTGGTTAGATCTGCTTATTAAAAACTGACCGTTTTTAATAAATCCATTAAATGACCACTGGTGACCTACTGTATATGCCTAATGCCTAAAAGTATTAATACAGCATTTATTTGCCGTACAGAGTTCCAGCTCTTTAATGTCTTCTGCAAATTCCTTTCTCTTTTATCCTATAAAGTAAACTTGGCAACCCCTCTGCTTAATCCAAGTAAAATAAGCCACTGTTGAGAGCTCTGGAAACTGAGAAGCCTTTTGGCAAAGATATATGGTAATTTGCACTAATGTTTCAAATTTAGTGTAGTGGTGATTTATTGATGTTAACAACCCAGGATCATATTCTCAGTTTTCAACCTTCTTCCTGCTCCTCTCTCACCCCAAGTCCTTTACCCCCCCCACAGACTTCATATGTCCTCTCACCTTCAATTACACCCTCTTCAAAGTTGTAGACGGAATTACTCATAGTGAGAGATGTCAGATGGAGACCCGGACACGTGCACGGACATTGTTGCGTGTTGGTGTGTTAGCTTGCAAAGCCGGTCCCTGGTATCATTACCATTTGAAGCACCAAGGGACATTTTGGCCCAACAGCTGTGCAGGGGAGAGCTGAATGCAGATGTAATATCCCTCTATCATTCCTCATCAGCTTCTGACTTGCAAGATGGTTGGAGGCACTGACAGGTATCTACTGGCACTTAACAAGACTCCATTTACTGTGTTTTACAACCGAGACATGCAGGCACAGAAATGCCATTTCTAGTGGACCAAATGCCACTGAAAATTGGTGTAATAAAATGGTATTTCCCCAGCAAGACCCAATAATAAATCAAGCGATATTTTCCTGGAGTGCTGGCATGATGAAATTGCTGCCAAGTTCAAAGCGTTTCCCCAAATATGCGTTAAATGACTTGTTTATTGACATATGTGTGATATGTATCTTCACTGACACTTGTTCGACAGAATACTAGGGTAATGCTGGCTAAGGCAAACATTTCTGGAAACAGTCCTTAATGCTGAATTATTGCCACAGGTGACAGGTGAAACTAGGTTAAAGTTACTGGAGCTACTTACTTCCATAGAGTGGAAAGACAAATGCATACGTGCTTTAGCTCCAGATGCAAACTGGTACAGAAAAATGCTAGTACCAATTTATCACATAAGCGTAGTCTCTAATGGAACTTCACTGTGTTTATTCAGGTAATATTATTGTTGCTATATTTTCACGAGACATCTAATTGAAATGGAGGGTGTAACACAACTAATGAGTTTTTTTCCCAAGGATCAGCCACAACATTAAAACTACTGACAGGCGTAAATAACACTGACTGTTCTGTCACGACACAGTGTTCTACTGGGAAACCTTTGGACCTGACATTCATGTCGATGTCCTTGATGTCTGACACAGGCACAAACATAAAAGAAAGTTTAAGACAAGCCTAATCCACTGAGGCCCCTCCTCTTAACCATAGGACCAAAAGCCCCCCACTAATAATGTGTTACCAGACACCACAGAACACCCTCCATTCTCTGATGAGTCACAACTGTTTTGGAAGCACAGTCTTAGAAAAGATGGTCGTAACGTTTTGCCTGATCGGTGTACGTTCGATTTGAATTTCACATATTCACATAAGCTGGTGGTATTGGTGCAACATACATTAAAAGCAGGTAAATTAGTGGATGATATGAAATGTTTTCCCTTTGTGACATCTGAGACTATAATCCTGTAATGAAGATCAGTCAAATCAAAACCGCAGAAATGCAGCGTAATAAAGTCAGTATTTGAGCTAAAAGTCTGTACCAGACATCTTAGTTCTGAACAGTTTGCAACGTGAGTCAGACAGAGTTCAAATTATAGTCTAATTGGCCTAATTGGCCACGGGCTTGTTTTACTGCTGTTTGTCTGAACCGGATTCTAAAGGGGCTCTCTCTTTCTACTCTGCTGATTATTTTGTGAGTCACAAAGCAGGACATAGGTCTATTTTGGATTATGTCCTTTTTTCTCTCTCTCTCTTCTCATGAGGACTCAGCAGGACGTCTGACTTAAATTAAATACGGTCCTTGCACTTAAACCAAGACACCGAAATCCTAACCTAGGTGCAATGAGTCTGTACAAGGACATTTTGTGGACGCCGGTGAACAGTGTTTGCCTTTTTACAGAGTGCAGAGGCAGAGTCGAAGGGGGAAGGATCCATTCAAAGACTCGTATGTCACGCGATAAAAGGTAGTTAAAATCTACATTAGGAAAACTTAAACCGTGCCTGAGAAGTAAATTTAACGTGACTGTTACCGTGAAGAGATTTACTTACACGAGTCAATTTGTGGTGCCACAGTTATGTTTTAAGAGTGCACTGCTGTTTTGGATATATTAACAAAGTTACACGTGGCTCGAAGGACAAACGGAAAGACGTCGCAGCCCCTTTTCCTTGCATTTTTTGAAGGACTATGCTTGCCTGAAGAGAATGTTCCAGCGACGGCCTCAGGTCTAAAGAGAGTACATGCCAAAGTCGAGATGAAGATCCCTCCGAATCAATTCATTTTTGTCTCTCCCCACCTGAACCTGAATGTAACCCTGAACCAAGGAACTGCGAAGACGAGACGTCAGATATTCCTCTCACACCTCAGTGGCCTGTCTGAGTTCTTTCGCGGGTCCCCAAAGCCAAGGCAACTGCCTGATGACACATGTCAGAGATGACTCCCACGCGTAGCACGATCAGGATGGAATTTTACTTCGAGATTTCGGGCACACAGTGGTGAAGAAAAACACACTGAAGGAGCCTTTCAGTATATCACAATTAACGCCCAGTGCTCGCACTCTCCGCCGCCGGCCTGGTTCGGTCCAGTCATGTCATAACTTCACGGTGGGGGCGTATGCTGCTGTGGTATGATCTGCAGATCCTAATCATCTCACAAATCCTAGTGGGCACTCACTCGGATACAAACGAACATCTCCGCGACACTTACAAGCCACCTCGCAAACAAGCACGGAAACTTCACGAAACAAACTTTGCAAAATGTTGCAGGAGGTGAATAGAGACGGGATGGCGTGGGGAGAATAATGATTGCACACGGGAGAAAACTCTCACGGAGAGAGGCAAAAACAGATGTTAAACGAGAAAACGAATGTTCAGCGAACCGCACTTCTGTCACGAAACGCCGTAGCACTGCTACAGAACATCTGGTGGTTTCTCAACATATTACCAGCGCCGTGAGTCTCGGCGCACGAGGATGAATGAATAAAATTACAAACACAGTACATCACATGTAGAGGTCTGTTTGGTGTATTTGAACAATGCTGCTGAAATCGGCCTATTTGCTCAGAAAGGTGCTTATGAGGTAGTAACCATATGCATATGCTGAGTACGCTTAATTGCTTAAACAAATCTGGGCGCAAATGTAAATTTCTGCTTTTGGCTATGAAAAAGGCCCTTGAAGGAGGCACACATGTCCTGGAGGTAATATTTACAACCCTTTTTTTTTTTTCTTAAAAGAGATGGTCAACCTTAAAACAGAATAAACTACAGAATAGATGTTCCTTTTATAAGTACTGTGTGCTTCGAGGGCCATTTTCATACACAAAAACCTACATTTGCATATTATGCACTCACACTTGTTGGAAATACATGTAAAAATGCAAATAATCAGCAATGATCGACAAATTTCAATCAACTGTGAACAAAGAGCAGCGTCTTCTAATCTCTCCATGAAATTTGCAACAAAGATGTCACAGTTTCATCAAACGGCACCGGATCAGTGACCCCTAATTATTTATACAAATGGAAGTGGATTTTTTTTTTCTCCTTCCTGTTATTATATCTAGTAGTCATCAAAAGTCCTTCAAGAGAATGTCTGAGAACGTCCGTCCTTATCATCAAAAAGGTTAGGAAATGGTAGGGGCCATCATCTTGCATTCAATATTAAGATATTCAGAGAAAGCACAGGTCCAAATATTCATTTATTTCATATAACATGTGCAACAGTAGGGTGGCCGTGCTGGAAAATTATGGGGGAGAATTTTTAAAAAAAGAATAAAAAATGTCTAATCAAGTTGCATCATCAGGCTATTAATATTTAACTTACACTACAAGAATTTACATATAAGCTAAAATACAGCACATAAATAGGGGGAAATGAAAGAGTAGATAAAACACCACGACCTAATAAATGGGAAAAAAAAAAAAATGCAACCAATACAAGCACATGTCAGTTTTTAAAGTAATTTAGTTTATGTGGTTATTTTCACTGTACGATTTTAAAGTAACAGGTTTAATGCATTTGCGCTCGTCATTTTGTGATCGACTCAGGTGGAGACAGGTAAAAGTCATACTTGTGCTGCTTTCAGGGAATGAACACCTGTTTACCTGTCCTTGACCTGTCCATTAATATGGGCAACACTGAGGGCAGGCCAACTTCAACAGTGAGGAACCTGGATGGTCAACGAACTGGTTCTCAGCAAAAACCACAGCATGGCAGGTAGCCCTTTGCCAGATAAAGTCCAGATAGCGGGGAAGTCCTGTCCGGCTCAGGTATCAAATACTAAAGAGAGACTTTATGTTATTTTGTCCCTGTTATTTGGTCCTCTGGTCACTCTTAGTGAGTCAGAAGAGTTACTAACATTACCCTCGTGAACACAAACAAACCAAAAATTTAACTTCCAGTGGCCTCAAAAGGATTCATACATGTATGGGTGTCTTTAAAGCTCATTATAAATGCAGTAACGATGTTTTCAAAGATGAGTGTAACATCGGAGGACTGGACAGAGATGTGTGAATGTGGTGAAGGCGTTTCAAACACAAATCTGCAAATAGGAATAATCTACAAATATGTGTATTTTAAAATGAAACAAATATATTGGCCTCTAAATATTAAAGTGAAAATGCTACGTCTTCACGCCCGTGAACTGGATCTATTTAGGGCACCGCGAACCAGCGTACAGGGTTTTGTTGATTTTTGAAGGGAAAGGGAGTGAGAGTGCTATACTCAAATGATGTCTAATGTCTCTTCTAATGAGTATTTCAGCTTACACCTTTGCCAAACTAATATGCTCTAAGTGCAGCGTGTTGGTGAGAAATTGAAAATCAGGCAGTATCACAGCTCTCCTCCCTCCTCCTCAAAATAAGGGCCATGACAAGAGCAGTAATATGTTAGCGGTGGGGAAGCCTAAGTGCAGATAACAATCTGTGTTCAGTGCGTGGAAGAAAAAAAATGACATATGACTAACACACATCTTGACGGAATGTAAAAGCGTGATGTACACAATTGTTAAAAATAACTGAGCATAATTTGAGTGAAGCGCTTTCCAAGCCGACAGCGTTTTTGACATCCAGAGTTCCATTTGTAACGAGCTGAGCAGAACAATAGCAGCTGACAAAAGGGGGTTTACTTAATGATTATGCTGTCAGGTGCTTGTCAGAGGCTGCCTTTCAAATATGACTGTGCGTGAAAAACTGTCTGTGCGTGCTAGCCGCGCTCAGACAGCCGCCGTGGCAACGCAGTTCACCCAAGAGGACTTGTTGAGGCATAATAAACAGCATCTGCACAATGACGCAGATATTAGTGTTACGCAACTGTCTCCACATTAGGAAAATATAGCTTCATGCAAACAAAATGTTAACGCGAGAGAAGTGGAACGTGTTGTAATGGAAGCAAATTCAGTTAATTTGATGTGGCACGGCGGTTACAAATTAAGATCATTTGTTGCACTCGCTCGGCGAATACTGGGCGTTTGACCTTTCTCCTTACAGCTTAGCTCATCAGCCAAGATGTATGTACGGTAACACACTAGTCTGCTTTATTAAGCATCTCAGTAAAGGACAACAGCAGTGATAACCAATAATTGTCACAGATATACATTTCTGGTGCTGCCTTTAGACTCAGAAGTAGCTGTATTTCTTTTTTTTTCTTTCTTTTTTTTACTCTTGTCTGTGCAGTCAGACAGACACACACATTTTGTTGAACATGACATATATGTATTTACCTGATAATGCGAAACGTGTAATGTTAGATACGTGAGTTTCGGAGATCTATGTAACCCCCCACATAATCGAAGTCTTCCCTGAAAAACCTGTCATCTGCCCCCTGGTGGATTTAGTCATGCTTTGCAGCAGCAGGCTTTTGGCAGCCATTTCCTAAATGGCTGTTTTCATGGATTGACTTTGTATTTTTTCACAAGGAAAACTTTGAAGAAATGTTCATGTGGGAATATACAATAAGTTATATTGCCAATGTTCAGTCTGAACGTTTACTTTATTGCAATCACCTCTAATGATATCATATTTTATGCATTATGTGACAGTAAAATCATGTTTACAGGTACATACGGTAATTTAACGTAGTTCGTTACTGGAATGCACTACACAATGCAATCTACATTGTGCTAGCCACAAGGCCATTTTTTGTCTTGCTGATTGTTCTAATTTACTTAACTTACATATCGATAAGATAAAAATGTCTTAGAATATGCATTTATTTATTCCTATCACTACGTTTTTCTGGAAATATCTATGTGATTTTGACTGTAATGTTGCATATGTTCACTTGGTAATCGTTGGTCTTTTGTTGTTCTCAGTTTTCACTAACAAATTAAATGACATGAGATTCAGAGTATGCCAACATTTGCTTTTCATTGCATCCTTACCAAAGCAAGAGGAAGAGTAATATTTAAGTAATATTTCACAGGGCTTAAAAAATAGGACCTGCCTGATAAAGTTTTAGACTTTTTTTGTGAAGTAAATCCCTTCATAACAGGAAAAAAAACAGCTTTTCAGTGCACAGTTTTGACAGAAATATCAGTCTCATCAATCCAGCTCGCGCCAATTCTCAGATAATATCCAGATTGATTCATTCCCAAACTGCTCAGCGCGAAGCTGTGGAAAACAAGTCGTATTCATGCAAATAATAGGCTTATTTATTCATGAATTCATTTAAAATTGCACATGGCAGTGCATTATTAAAGACATGCATTTGCACCGCGAAAATGGAAATTGGTCATTTGAGGAGAAGATTCATTCCGCATTCTCAGCGGAGAGATGTCCTGCAGGTTCGCATTATCCTGCCCAGCCGCAGCAGATGGATATGAACTAATGGTTGCGTGTGGCACAAAGCACCTTTGCGCTTTGTATGAAACGAATCCCTCACAAAAAAAAATGCAATTATCTAATTAGAGCAAGAGAGAGATGGCGAAAACCGATACATGGTGCAATACATGGAGACATGGTCCATTGAATGCTGCACAGTTTGAAATAAGGCAAATGGTAAATGGTCTTGTTTTAATATAGTTTTTTTCTACCTTTTTCAACCAACAGTTCCAGGCACTTGGGGTTCAGTGACTTGCTCAAGGACATTTTTTTTTTGCATATGGCTCATGTACTAGGGATTGCACCACTAACCCTTCAGTTAGTGGACAACAGGCACTCCCCATTGGGTTGAAGTCAACTAATTAGTAGATTTCATTATATATTATTTTATTTTGTTGTTCATGTAGACTATTATAAAACCAGCATAATTTCAACATTTATATTTGCGCACACAGAAATTGTACTACTTTCTACTTTTTAGAACTGCATCACTGTCAATATCTCCAAACTGCCAGAAAAGTCTTAGAGTCCTAGAAGCTTGTTAAACCCAGCTCCTCGACATGTTGCATATTCTCCAAGTGGTGGTAAGAAATCTAGACAGAGCCCGCTTTGCGTCTACTCAATTTCCCGCTCAGCTTCCTCAAACACTGAAGTGCCGAAATAAGTAGCACCGAAACTTTCATTACGCAGCGTAAATGTAGTCGAGCTGATGCTAATCGATGCGTACGGGGCATTTCCCCACAGAGTCGAGCGTATTTGTGTGTCGTACCATTTCCTCCCAAGTTCACGTTTTATTTCTCTCCTCTAACTGAAGGCAGTGTTGTGGGTTTCACTCTCCGCTACCTATTATTTTCAGGTTGTAAAGATGCCTCAAGGGCAGATAAACACCACGGAGATCTCTCGCACTAATTAAGCTCAAAGTTGCCGTCCCAGCCAGAAGTTCCAAATCTGAGTGGGCCGACTTAGCTGGGGCTAAATCTCTGTTTCCACCCCAAGGCAGTGCAACAAACATCAATACTGCATTTTTAATGGAAGTAAATGGGGGCATGCATAATTTGTAAGCTCTGTGATGTGTAGTTGAACTCATGTTGCAGTGGGTTGAAGTGATTTTGTAAAATGATCTTCGTATCTAAATTGACACATCTTGTCGCAGATTGTTATCAAATTCACGTCCTAATGTGCCTAAAGTGGACGAAGGACAGATGTCATACACTATCTAAAATATTAAGGAGGACTTCGACATGTGGTGCACAAAATGCCCTGACAAATGTGACAAACAGACAAACAAGGTATGGTTGTGTCCTGGCAGTGACCATATACCATCGCATATAATTCAGGAGTGCTGTCCAAAAAGGGCAAATTGGGAGGAGTAGAAGGAAAACAGGTGGGTGTGGGGGGTTGGGCGTACCTCTTCTGCTTTAGTCTGCTCAAAGGCGAACTCCATAGTGGGCACGGCCAGTTGGTTGGCAAAGAAATTCACATCTCCAGGCAACTGCAGCGAGCTGACATTGGGTCCAGGGCAGTTTCCGCCACGAATGCAACTCAGCAACTGCCTCTAAAAAAGGAGAAGGGAAAGGCAAAAGAGAAACGAGGGATGAGGGAAACTCATTTGGATATGCAACGAAACAAATGCTGCAGATGTCTGAGTAATATACAGTCATAAAACAGGATTTACTATAGGTAACCCAAAGCGCAACTTTAAACTCAACTCGTGTTTCTTTTTAACTCCATTAAGTCTCACATGTATCTGCAGTGTTTGGCGTCTCAAAGAGAATACGCATTCGTGTCTGTGATTTGTTTTGTGCATCTCTACTTCATGTAGAGGCAGTAAAAGAAAACTAAATATTTGATAAAAGCACCATTTCCGTAAAAAAAAAATGTTTAAAGGCTGGAACTAATCAGTTGTCAAGGACAAGCAGAAATTGTGCTAAATACTGTATACAGCTGGGAAGATCTGGATTGAGGTGAGGGTGTTATTCTACGTAATTGCCCAATTCAAGCTCTTGTCACAGTTTTCCACCACCACCATGTCGCCCGTAACCTGGGTTGGCTGCTTTCTGGTGTTATTCCTAATTGAAAGAACAACACAGCTGTTGTTACAGAAATTGCAGCGGCCAGAGTGGGTAATGGAAGGACACAGAATGCAGCAGTCAGTCAACTGGAGGCTTATCTCAACTCCCACATCCTCTGAGCTTCCTTTTATCAAGGTCTTTCATTAGTGATGGCGTCCAATCATCCCAACTACTGTCACTGCACTGTTGCAATAACATTTGTATTTAATAAAGTAGTTTTACATTTAGTCCCATGAAAAGACTGGAAGGGCAACAAACAAAAAAAAAGCATCCGCATGAACATCAGTATTCATGAAGGCCATTTCATTACCTACTTCCAGCGGATAAATGGAAATGATCAGGGTGGGAACAAATGCTTGTTCATGTGTGTGTAATTTCCATGTTGATTGAGATTCATGGTGAGGAACTTACACGGAGGGGACAGATTCGTCATAACGGTGATTGACGTATTCAGCTTTCCTTTCTCTTTAAGCAACTTATGAGTGTGAAATTCAAGTGAAGTGCCGGGTGTAATATATTAAATCATAGGTCTTCAACAGGGGGTCAGCGACCGCTAGTGGGTCGCAAAGTCTTTGGTTGATTAGGCATTTTTTATACATACCTATATATATAAATATATTTATAAATAGCACTTGGCCGAGTTTAATATAGAACACATACAGTATAGTAGGTAGGGGATCCCTACTTAAACGTTGAAGACCCCTGTATTAAATAACCAATAAAATTCAGAATTTTTAATTGAAATGAAAATACACCAGGTAATTAGTAACAGTTCTGCTAGTTAAATTTTATGTTTTTTTTTTTTTTTTAAAGTTTGGATTTGGTGTAATTTTTAGTAATATTGGGTACTTAGGAATGAGATTCAATAAAGTTTAGAAAACGTAAGACTAACTATAAAAGATGAGTTTCAGTCATTGCGTTTGTAATATTAACCAACCTAAAGTGAACACAACAAAAGAAAAGCCCCCCCCCACCCCCTTCAAATCATACTTTGTGTCATGTGCATTTTTTGCGAACACTGATGACCTTGTAAGTGAGCATTTCAAATATAAACTCTAGTTTATTTTATTATATAATGTTGACACACCATATAATGTGCCCACAGCAGATTCGCAGTAATTTTCCAATAACCTAATTATGTCAGAAGTCAGACGCTTTGTGAGTCAGATCTTAGTCACACTGAAGTCACAGTGACTCCAGCTCAAACTTGTGCTGCTAAAAGCCGCAGACGGGGGTGAACACAGCCCTTTAATGCGGAATGCATACAGAGGTGAACGCAATAACAGCAAGCATTATGCACACTATAATCCAATCCAATTCAATAGATCTGTAATCACTGCTAAGCTTATAATATCAGTGTTTATCAGACTGTGTGCAGGAGGCCTTAATTCAACTTTATGGTCATTTTGGTTAGCTTGCAGTGCTGTTGCATCGCATTTCATAAGAAATTGGATTTCTAGTGTCCGCCCACTGAAGGCTGGAGTCACTTCTTGTCATCTTGTCAGGAATACAAAATTCAACTGTAACTGTGCAACTGTAGCATCACCTTTGTTGTTTGTCAGTTGTGTGTTTTTCTGGAACACTGCTGCCAAACTAAGATAATGTGTGGACTTCATTTGAACTTGATATGCATGAATGTGTGTGATTAGTGAAGGCACAACCACCACCGAACGATCCGCTTTGTGAGCTCGTATACAATTGGACAAGCATGGACTGACCACTAACAAGAAAAAAGATAAAACAATGAACAGTGGTTAGGAAAAGACTAAAAGTGTTAGCATGCTAGCATTAATTACTTGTAATCTCAACCTATGCTACTGTCGTATATACACAAAAGGTTATGTCTTTGCACCTGCAAAACCTAATTCCCTTTGTGGTTGGCTACCATTTTGCCATTTTGATTATAAAGAAACAGTTCAGTTGAAACATTTTGAAAATGTTTATGATATTTATGCATTGCTAGGAATTGCAAGTGTAGGCAGTAAACGCATAGCGTTTAGGGAAAGATCGTGACTAAGGTTATTTTAAAAAAGTGTATACAACCACAAATCTGGTAGTTTACAAGCTTACTGTGAATAGTACATATCATGTGAAAATGAATGAATGATATCACTGGCAACTTTCAGTTCGACCCCAACCCAGGAAGAAGGCAACCTCTTCAGGGCAAAAATGTAAGTGTTTTGTTTACTGTGTTTGCCTGGACAAATTAAGAAGGTAAAAAATAAAATCTTAAATGCCTAATCTCTTTACCAAGGTCAATGATGTGGAATAGTGGAAAGGGAAAACACCTTCAAAATGTGCAGTCAGTGCCCTGGATGAGCGGACAGTCCAACTGGTTGACGAAAGTTACGTCACACCAATCCTGACACTGATATACATCGTGAAATTCAATGGGATGAGTCCAGGTCAGTTCTGTCACATCCACTAGCTGCCCTTTCAAACTGGAATTCATGTTAGACACCAGTAAGCTACAGCTATCACAACGAAGAGGAAACTTTAAATATCCTACTGATTTGCAAGTTCCGTATTTTTTAGATACTAAAAACAGTCATACAGTTTTTATTATTTAGTGGCAAGACTTTCTCCTGTGCAAACACCTGAGTCTCATACAGTGAGAAGTATCTATATTGCAGCTGGACTGAGAATGCTAATGGAGCACTGGGGCAGAAGAAGAGGATGTGGCTGGGAGGTAGTCCGCTACCTCTGTGACCAAATGGCTGAAAATAAATCAATAAATACATTAATTTGTACTACTAAATCCTGAAGACTCACTATCTAAAAAGTTTAGGGTTTCATGAAGAGTGTATTTTGGGAATGATTTAGCACAACTAGCCCTAATCGCACAGGATTAGTTTTACCTGGGGACCTCTGGTAATATCTAATAATCATCTCTGTGATCTTAATCCCGTGTGAATTGTCCATGTCCGTGATTTGTAAAGTAAAAATTACAGCGATCTACCATAATTCTCATAAAACAGAGGTCCTCTGATAAAACTAATCCAGTGCAAACCAACATCTCTGTAATTTACGGGTGAGTTTTACTTTTTCGTGACTTTTCGTTTGATTTGCAACTTTTTTCGGCCCCTTGTCTTCTAAGAATTATAAAGGATGTGCTATAATTCAAAGTCTGGACAGATGTTAGAGCGCAAAGTCGAGATGTCGCTGAACTATTCACCCGTTCATACATATGAAACCATTAACACCACCATTATCAATCATTAATGTTCATCGGCAAAGGTGGGTCTGATTTAAATACTGACAGGTCGTTGGTAATTTTTTCCCCAGGATAAACGGTATCAAAAATAGATTTTTATCATCCATTATAATTTGTAAAGTAATTAAAACTGTGGAAAGTAGCAGAGCCACAACAACGGAACGTGAATTGGAGTAAAACTCAAAGTTAGTTTATCCTGTGCAAATCAAACAAGACGTTTCGCTACATGAAACAAGACGTGGTGAGTAATATCTGAATCACACGTAAAACTAACCCTGTCTGAATAGGGCTTTACACTGCAGAAAAAGAGCAGGTTTAACAACACCTCAGGTGTTCAGTGTATATCTGTAGATATATAGATATATCTGTTTTGATGCCATCTTATATTCTCTGTATCAAAGAAAATATTTTAGATTGCTGTGCTGGATAACAACCTTCACCAAACTAAGATTTTTAGAAAATATATAGCTGCTTTTGACAGAATCCAATGTGATCAGAGGTTATGACATTTACTCGACGCTTTATGGTCTGTGAAGCTTTTGATTTCCAATAACTGTATAAACAGAGACGAAACGCCTCACCTTTAGTCACAAGGTAGGATTAAATATAGAGACAGACTATCGTTCCATCAGCTGAAGCAAAGATTTAAACTCAAGCCATGTACCTCTTCTCTCCTTTTCCCCTCTTACAACAAGTCACAGTGCATTAAAAAGAGTGTTGAAGGGGGGAAAAGGAAACAGAGACAGTTAGAATGAAAAGGAGAGTCCTTTAGAGGGGGAATAATACAAAAGAAAGATATAAAAAAGGGAAAAAGCAACCAGAGGAAAGACAGAATAAGTGAGTGAACATGGAGGGATAGAGTGAGACAGAGCAGAGAGAATGGATAATTTTAGTCTGCGGTGCCACACCGGGAATCAATATTTAATTTCTTTGTCTGCTATGATAAGGAGAGAGTGAAATCATTTTGAGATCTCGGCTTCCCACTCAATACAGCTCAGTCCACAAAACCACATGTGCTACACAGAATGGCTTACTGGACTTGCCGTGAAAGGCTTGAAACTAGATGACCTTCTCGAGCGAGTACCTTTAAGCTATTGTGGCTTGAGTAGGGCTGTGTTGCAGTCAATGTTGATACTTAATAAACATACAATATAAATGCGAAGCCATGGATGCCCACAGGTCAAGACAAGATCACTCCAGAAACCAACAAACCCATCCAACTCTGATGCCCATTGTCAACTTGATGTTGCAGCCCATGAGCTGCATCTCGAAAAAGAACAAAACTGGAGACTGGTCATTATAATGTCATTATTTAATTCTCATCCATCATTATCTGTAACCACTTGTCCTCTGGAGGGTCTCAAGGGTGGGGCAGGTCGCCAATCGATCACAGGGCGAGCTAATTCCCTCCTTCTGATCATTGTGCTGGTAATCATTTTGAAAATAAATCCATAATGGGGCAGATATTAGCGCTCACAGAGAGAGCGTGACTGGTTTGATTGACACGTCTGGTGCGGAGTGATTGACAAGCTATTTGGGTGAGATCCAGGAGGGTCATTCAGTGGTAAAGTCGAGTCACTGGTTTGTTGTTTTCCTTCAGCTGTGACTGTTATTTTGTCACCAGCTGTCAGTGGAGCAGACAATAGTTTGTCCACAGATTGTTTTGCTGATCGTTTTATTCAGTCTTGCAATCAATGTAATTGTAGCCTGTCCTTTAGTTAATTTGACTAGCGCACCAGCACAAAATGAAGATATCTTTTTTTTTGTTTCCAATTTGAATGAACTTTAGAGTTTTAGCAAATAGAGTAAGCACCCAGGACTTATATTCAAGGATGCTGTGCACATATTTTGTATGTCCTGGCTCTAACAGGAGACTCATAAAACGTTAAAACCTTCCCATAAACCACCTGATTCAAATGTGTTAACATCTGCTTTTACTGAAAGACTATTTCAGGGTTTCAGGAAAAGAAAAAGCTGTAAAATTTCGGTAAATAGCCTTGTATTCATAAAACAGTTTTCTGCCTATTGGTGCTCAAAGTGCTTCACAGTCACACTATGACACATGTACCCATTTGTTCACACTCACACATTCACACATCAGTGTCAAGTACTGGTGGCAACACAGGGTTTAGTGTCTTGCTCAAGGGCACTTCAGTGTGCGGTCCATGTAACGCGGATTGAACTGCAACCCCCTCTCCCTACCCACTCTTTCTACTGAGTCACAGCCGCACCATCAAAGAAGCAGAGGTTGGCCGAGTACTGAAATCCAAATGCGATGCACCGCATCAACAAAGTGGTAAATGACAAAAAACAAATTTGCATTGTGTGTGTTAGTGTGTTGATTATAATAATTCTGTTCCAGACCGTGGTCTTTGGAAAATCCATTTGCGGCTGTTGAGACTAAAAGGCAATTCAGGAATGAATGACAAAGAGATAAAGGACAGGAGAAAGAGAGACGAAGGTGCTGAGAGCTTGAAGTCTAAAACTAGTCTCAAACTAACGAAATAAATACATTATTTAGTCAATAATTGACACTTTCACATAATTCTGTGAATATTTTTATGATTTTATATTGTACGTGTCAGCAGGGCGCCGTGGAAGAAGTTGATCATGTCAAGGCCACCTCATGGATTCCATGTTCCTGCGGGCGCAAAAGGATCCGTGAGCATCACGCATTGGTCTCTGTGACATAAATCCTTTTATCTGTCCAAGTTGGCAAGTGTTCCCATGGACCATGCGTAGACATTGCTTTGTTTTCTTCCCGGCGTCAGTGACTGACTTTGACGGCCACTGATGTCAGATATAAGGGGTATTACCATTAGCGGCGAAAATTTGTGACAAATGTGAACAAAGTACAACAGTTTAGAACTCTGGTTTATGTAGATTTAATTACAGCAACCTGCACATCTGTGTCAGTTTTACCTACACGTCGCTATTCAAAGAGTAATTTCCCTGTCCTGTTATATATGTGTGTGTATATATATGTAGCCTTGTAGCCTGGCTCAAGATAAAGATGCTACTATTTTAATCCACGACTATGAGTTAATGTTACATTAACTTAACATGTTAATGGTCGATATGTGATGACGGACAAGGAAGCGTGTATCCATTCATGAATTTCCCATGTCATACTGTAATACATTTCTCCAAGAGCAATTGATCAAGCGATTGCTGAGTGGCTTAGACGTCAACCTTCCAGAGGATTTCCAAGAGAAACAGTGCACTTAGGGAATAGGCATTGATTAATCTTAGCTAACAGCAATTATATGTTCCAAGGCCATAGGTTATACACAAATTAGGCCATGATCGCCTTTAATTAATTTCGGGGGCAATCTATTAGCTAACATAAATCTGTCTAAAGTAAAAGGCCTGGTTATTTCACTGCAACTCCTTCCACATTTTACTTATGGAAGGATTACGGAGCCACTGCAGAACAGGCGAGCTAAGCAACCGCTGGACAAATGCATCGCATCACAGCAGCTGACAAATGTCACAGCCGCAAGTAATGACAGTGCTCATTCTTCACCTAACACACATTTTCATATGCGTTCCCCTACTTATGTTCTGTCGCTGTGATATGAAACCGTGATGGAAGGGCCACGCTGCAGTGGCATAAATGCCTTCTGAGGCCGAGCAGCTTCTCCTTGTGATTATGCAGATTCATGGAGCCTGGCGCAGTCACACAATGCCTTTCCTGACAGTACAAGAACTATGGTAATTCAAACATATTGCCAACAGCGTACTATTTCAAATATTATGCCAAGTGTGCTGTCGAACCAGCTTGGATGGCCATAAAGTCACAGACTCATTCTGGTGATTTATCGTGAGCTTCCTCTTTTTTTTTTTCTTCTTTTCTTTTTTTTTCGGCTTTACGGGAGGATACACATAAATTAAGGATATAAATTAGAAATCCTTGCATATCCCCTAATGTGGATGATGTTCATATTCACCATTTACAGTGCGACTGGGAAGCTGGCCTATTGTCACCGCTTTCTTTTTGTTTGAAAAGATGTCATGCTATCGTAATTCAATTAAATATCGGCGGTTATTTTTCCAGTAGGCGCATGCTCCAAGAGGGAATGCAAATTTCAATTAAAATCCAACATTGTGGCATAGATCTATGGCATTTAAGAAACATCGAGTGGATGATTTAAATTATGCATGGTTATTGTTTTGGAACAAAATAGCCTTTATGTGAGATGAGAGTCATAAGGTTTGAGACTGGTGTGCGCACATACTGGTGTAAATGTTTTTGTTTCTGGTAAATAAGTTACTTTATTCCAGTACATTTCACCATTTAGAGGAAACATGTATTATTTTCTTTAAGGACCATTTTGAATAATCATCTCGACCTGCGTTTTTTGGACTCTGGAGACGTGGTTTTCACTGGATGTGGAATATCTCTATGTTGTAAATGGTCTTGCTCTTATATAGCGCTTTTCTACCTACTCAAAGGTACTCAAAGCGCTTTTACAGTCAAAGACACATCCACCCATTCACACACCAGCGCCAGTTGCACTGGGAGCAACAGGGGGTTCAGTGTCTTGCTCAAGGACACTAACCCTTCGGTTCATGGACAACCCACTCTACCTACTGAGCCATAGCCGCCCCGTTTGTGGATGTTGACCACTGTGCAAGCAGTCAAAAGCTCTGGTGTAACTAAAGAAGAGGGGTACCAGATCTCCAATTTTCCAGAGAGACACTTCATGGATGAAGCCAAACAAACCAAAAACAAAACAAACCACTAATCCTTGGCTCATCGTTTTACTTTTCACTGAAAAGCCTGCTCATCTCAGACCTCTATTAAACAGCTCCAACTGAGACTGAATGCAAAACAAATGAAGCATTCTTAATTGATAAAGCCATGCGCTCCTTTTTAAAAGCACAAAAGCTCTGCAATGATTCCTGCTGCACTACAAACCTCAGCAGGATCAATGCTGAGGCTGCACGGGCCTAAGTACAAGCGGTCCGACACAGAGGATACATTATATTCTATCATCCAAAAGCATTTTTTCACCATATATCTTGTTCTTCACTTGAAGCTTCCAAGCTTTTTCTTCTATACATGGACCCTATAGGGCATGTCACCATGGGTCTTGTTTACTGAAAGGGCACTCATTATGGAATCATGCTTCCTGACATGTGGGTGCCCTGGAGGATGTTTACATTGAGTATCGTCACTGAGAAGGCACCCATTTATGAATGTCAGTATGTGACATTAATTAGAACATTTTCCTTTTGTTCGCCCATTTGGACGCCCATGTTCAACCTCCAACTCACCTAAAGGCATGTTTTCTGTCTTTGCATTACATTTCTTTCAATGAAGGATTAGATAGACTGTGACATACGGTACAGAGGCACTGTAAAGGCCATAAGATCTTGACTGTAGCATAGTCATTATGATCCTTAAGGTCTGTAAGAAAACCATGTATGCTATAGTACGGGCACATGAAAAGGCTTCTTATCATGTTTATTCAACTATGGGAGGTAATAATATTCCCATCCTAACAGGACATATTTTATATTACTGCACCAGGGTTTGATGTGTTTTGTTTTTCATGACCTGCTTAGCTTGTACTTGTGGAAAAATTACACTTACCGCATACATCATTTGTTAAATATTTGCTCATCCACTGCTTGTACATGCATATATCAAGTTACTATGAGCTGAGCCGAACATGGAGCACAATTAGTGATACAATCTAATTGAACTTTCAACATGTTTCAAGGGATTGCATTGTTATCAGACTAGACTCACTTGACAAGATTACAAACCCCACTGTTTATTCCTAACAAAACAAAAAAAGACTATTAGCCTACTGGACTGCATTCATGTCAATAAGCTAGAGACAGGTGAGTGTGGTAGAGATAGGGAGGTATCAGAGGAAATCAAATCAGACGAACACACCAAGACCAAGTAAAGAAGAATTCAGAAAACACTAAGGTAATAATGTACAAACTGACTTACTAACAGCACGCACCAAGGGTTGCGTCTTTCAAAGATGCAAAATAGCGCGTCAGCATCCACTTGGCACATTTGCCTCAGTGGATATCCAATATGGGGCGTTTCCATGCAATTTTTACGTGTGCTGGGAGGAGAAAATGCAAATATATTAATTAAGCACACGCAAAGCAATTTATCAAACCTGGAAGCAATTTTGCTCATAGAAATTGCATCTGTATTTAACACGTCCCAAAAGGATGTGCAAACAGTTTGTCCTATGCGTAATAGACTTGGACTTTGGACTAAAGTCACATAAACATATTGCACACACATGGCTGCTGTTATTGTAGAGGAGGAATTCACTCATCTTCATTTTGCAACTTAACGTTACCCCATGAAGCACATTCTTCGCAAAAACCTCATTAACACAGGGCTGTTTGCACCCGCTGTCATTCACGCAATCACTCTTAGTAAATCACCCACAAACCGCAGTTCTAGCCCACACGCAAAATTCTAGATTGCAATTGGTACACACAATTTGGGATCAATAGATCTGACCTTAAGAGACTGGAAATCCAGATACAAATCAGAGAGTGTAGGTTGTCTCCATAGAATGGATTGCTGCTTGGTCAGGGTGGAGCTTATGTGGTGCAAGTGTCCAACCCCAGTGTGGTAAAAACACCCCCAGAGTAGCACTGAACATGTTACACTGAAGGTTTGAGTCTGTGGTATTGACCTCTCTCCCGTTTGTCTCCTATATAAAGTAAACTCTTCTGCCCTTTTTTTTTGCCATTATCCACAGTGACACACTGGTATGTCTTAACGTCGTGATATTTCTGTTCCTAGGTAGTGGTTTACAGATACTCCTCTAAGACACTGCTAGACAGCCTGCTGTTGATGCAATGTTCTACTTAAGGAGTTGGGACTTGTGGTTTCATGAATCAAAGGACACAGCTGACCCAGGGTGCCACATACTGCCCTGTTATTCTTGCCATGACACTGATAATGTGTATATTGTATATTATACTTATAAGGCAATGCAGTATAGAATTATACTACATGGGACACATGGCAGCAGCAGGTACTATAAACAACGTATGTCTCCGCACAGAGTTCACAGGGGTTTAAATCACAACACAATGAAGCATTTGCCGCTGAGGTCCTTTTTCAGTCTAACAATGTGCTGTCCACTGGTGACCATTTGTTTTCAAATGGAGGAACCAGCCACAAGCCACCCACACTCTGACTGGAGACTAGGCACACATACATCTCTGGAACTAGGCCCAATTAAAGCACAAGGTCCTCTCCATTTGTTTTGTATTCTTCTAGCCACCTAAGCGCCCATTGTTTCTCTCTTTCTACTCTCTTTTCTCTACCTCTTCTACCCCTTCCATCCATGTACCCTCTGTTACACCCCCATCCACTACCGCCCAGTGTAAATCCTCCACAAAAGGAGTATCTAGTTGTATTATAATTGGTTCCCAAGCACCCATTCCAAAACTATCAGTGCTGCAGCATCGTGGTTCGGAAGACAGGTCCTAGCAAAGTAAGATAAGTAGCAAGTATTATAGCCGTTGTGCAAACATGATTAATGACAAGCTGAGACCTGCTTCTAAATATTGGGAGTTGGGGAACGTACCTGGGGCAACCCAGACACACTTGAGATGATGAATAGAGCGATAGAGAGTGAGTGTGCCATAGAGATACAACTGCCACCAAATGGACAATTATATTCGAGGTGAGACTAGACAAGAAGATAAACAAAGGATTTTTTTGGTACAGCAGTACTTTGTAGAGCTGTAATAACTCATGTGGCCTTTCTGATTTGTTAACAAAACACTGGTTGGTGGTGCCGGGGCACAAAAGGGTTCTTAACACAGTGCTAAAGTGGCTACATGGAAACATTTGAGCATGTTGCCCTAGAGAGTCGATAAAGGTGTCGGATGAGATTCTGTTGTGGTACAAAACAAGGTACCTGAAGGCAACCTTGTGTCAAACACAAATAACAATGTACATCAGTAAAATAATTGTTCACTATTTAAAGGTGGTTCTATTGGAGAAAAGATATTTATTAGTTCTGCCCACAGCTGATTTTTAAGAGATGTGAAATGGACGGCACAGGGGATGCATTATGTATCTAATTCATGCAATCATTCAATCAGTCTATAAAGCACAAATATGCTTAAATATAAAATAAGTATATACTACCATACATTTGTAAAACAAAAACATGCTTAGCTGTATTATAAATTTCTTTATTTTATTCATTGGTTTACTTGTCAAGGACAATTCACATTAATAAATGATAAATAATACAATAAATCATAAATGTGCCAGAATTAGCCAAGAGGCCAGTTTTCATTTACACATACATTTCCTCATTTTTGAGTGACTTCCTGATCGTTTACATAGATTCACTCTTGGCTAACCAGAAGCTGCTCTCTACTCGGACACTTCAGACTTCAGACCCACCTTTATTAGGGGCGTATTGGTATTGTTTGACCTTATGCGACAGGACAAGGCTGTCGATGTGTTCCACACTCTCCATTAATTAAATGTGCCACCTTGCTGACTTTCAACCTTATCTCTATTCATCCAAATTATAGTGTGGACAGAGGAGTTTTTGTTGTTGTTGTTCTCTGTGACTCAGAGCAAACTAGAAGTTAAAGCTGAAACAGCTTGTAGTTGTAGATTTGAAGCTAACTCTCAAAATGCACAGCTTGTTGCAAATTAACTATGCTATAAACACCAAAGTGTGCATAATTTATTTGGCAGCTAGAGAGTTATTTATTATATTTTCTCTCTATAGTGGAGAGAGTAGGAAACAATCTTGCAGAGACAAGCTGAGGCTGCAGCTGCATTAGAAAACGGCTGAAGTTGACAGGGACCATCGAGAAACTGAACTGCCAACTGCCAATAGCCAGCAGCGGTGAGACCAGTGTAGGGAAAACCACCAATCCAGTGCAACAATGATGCCCAAGGCGTGAGATGCTAATACACCCTACAAGCAACCAGAGGATTATTCTCCATGTCAACTGACTCCCATGGAGTCCAGGGATGTATCTGAATACTGCAACCAGGTCCGAATACAGGCCTTTTCATGCAGTGTGACTTGCTCTCTAGATCCAACAGAGGCAGTTTTGCTTTGTTTTGTTCCTTGGATATACCTTCACTGAGGTCAGCCTCAGCGCAGCTTGTGTGTCTGGACAAGAATTTTGCTGGAGACCTTCTTTATGATTCCAAAGCTAAATTGGAAAAGACAACCATAAGGGCAGGACCGAGATAGCAGAAGTACATTGATTAACATTATTTATGTCTTGTAAAGCTAAATGGTGGTCATACAAAACGATGTGACATGCTTTATTGTGTGGCTTCTTAAATACATTAAATAGTATGTTAATAGCTTTTTGGATAGAGAGCTGGCTCGTTTAAAACTCTAAACCCAGAAGCTGGGCAGGTTGGTTGAGTGCAAGGCATCCTGATACATGAATGCATTGCAATAAAAGCTACAAGAGCAGGAAAACTCAGTTTTCTCTACTGTATATTCAATTACATAAGGAATTAAAATAGGGACTAAATTGGTGCATTTAGCAGAAAATTTGCCTTTCAGACAAGGCGAACAGACAAAGGTGTCACTCCTTATGTGTTGGCTGTTTAAGTACAGTAACTAGTTTAGTCGTTTGTTCACCATATCACATTTAGAAATTGTCTCCGTTCCTGTGGATACAGCTTTCCACATATTTTTATAGTTTTATGGCAGAAGAAAAGGCCCGTGACAAATGAGAAACTTTGAACTGTATAAACAGTCATGCACAAATTATGCAGTGCAGCATTACTAATCAGAAAATATTACAGAATACTACTTTTTTCCCCAGTGCTGTGGAATTCTTTCAGTTTTGATGAGCAAAGCAGCCCTAGTAGAAAGAAGATGCAAACAAGAATCAAGTAGCTTCAGCCTTCTTGGGACTAACTCAGTCAGATGTGAGCATTTAATGAAACAATCATCTCACTTTGATTGCTGTGTTCTACTTCAAAAAGTCAGCCTTTTAGGTGCAGCGTGGACATGTGGAGTTATATGTAGCCGATTACATTAACAGTAGCAAGATTTGAATTTTAATAAGTGTCAAGTTGAGTTAAATATCATCCTCGGGCAATGAAGATAAAGCCAACGCAACTAATGTGGATTCTCTACAAGCTCTCGTAAATTCCTTTTGAAGTATTTACCACACAACCAACGTCCCATTTGCATTTATATACAGTGCAGATAGTGTCTGAGCATAAGGGTCAGATAGAACTGATTCCTTAAAGTACAGCAGAATTTTTGAAACTTTATTTTATTCATATTTTATTGAAGAAAAATTAAAAGTAGAAATTCCTCCCTCTCTGTCTCATTTAGTTCTCTCTTTATATGTCTTTGGCAGAGGCTGTCTGTGGCTTCATTACAGCGGAATGTGACAGGTAGACCGGGCCATTTCTGCTAATTACTTCATGGTAGAGCACGGTAATAAAGTGACATTGAACTCCTCTATCTGTCCACTCCTGACCTCCTGTAGCTTCGTCTGCACCCGGCAGAAAGTTGAACCTTGATGGATGACTAATGTGAAGACACAAATAAAAATACTATAGAGCATGACCCGGGGAGACAAAGAAAGAAGGAAGAAAAGAAGAGAGGGGAAGATTTTAATGAGGAAAATAAAAGGGTGTGAGATCCAGAGTCTGCTGCTGATGAAAGGGGAGATTAGGAGGTGATAGAAGAAGAGTGAGCAAGGTGGAAAGAGAGGGATGTAGTGCTTAAGGGAGAAGGAGAAAAACTAAAAAAAAAGAAGAGGCGGAGGAAGGAAATGAGAGAGAATGGTGATGAGGTATGTTTTTTTTAATTTATTATTTTTTTTTTTTTAGAGGCAAAAGTTTTCCAAGTTTAAGGAGATGGTTTAAAAGTTGGGGTGAACATGTCTGCGAGGGCTGATCATATCTGCAAAAACACCCCCAGGATGGAATAAAGAGACAGTTTGGGAGGCTGAATCATAAAGCTGCTATACTTAATCAGTAGAATGGCCGTCGCAGAGCGTGCGTGAATGTTAAGAGTGGGATGGGGTAAGAGGGAACTTAGTTTTATTTAGATCACACCAAGAGTTTCATCCTCCGCCTTTCGCAGGAACAGTGTGGCATACTTTAAAGAACAAAGTCTCCTCCAGTTCTCAGGATGACGCTGCACTCATTATTGTTTTAGGTATCGTGTCAAACAGAGCAAGAATGAAAGGGGAGCGAAGAGAGAGGATTAAAAAATTGGGACGTCGATGGGTGACGGAGAACGTTCACGGTCCAAATTCATCCCAAACTCATCAAGTATCTGTTTTACCTTCCTTCAAGCCATAGGACCCAAACCAACAACTGTTTGGAGGCATAAGGGAGACCTACACAATATTAGGGAGGTGGTAATAATGTCATGCTCGATCTGTGTATGTTTAAACATACAATTGGAGGACTATTTACTCTAGATATTATTTATTTATATATTTATTAATGTAGGAAATGTGTAGGAACTACAACCATTTTTATAGAAAGTCCACTGACTCCAAAGCTTATCAAGCATATCAGCAGTGTTGGAGCCACTGTTGAGTTGCAGTGATGTCAGCAGCTTATTTATAATTATCTTGTACACTGTGCATCAGGCTGATGATTCGTGGTGCTTTGAGTTGCGGTGAAATGCAGCACAAGCGGTTTGACGTAATAGTTACCCTCTGTATGTCCGAAGTGAGCTGCAGCAGCGTCGGCGAGGCCGTGGCTCGGAGGGTCTCGGTCCCCCTGACTGGAGCGTTCAGACTGACGTAGGCCACTGCACTGCTCTGTAGGACAACACTGTTATCCTGGAGGGAACACACACATGCACAGGTTATCATCATTTCCTAGTCACTGAATAATTGTCATCATTAAGTCCAGAGAAACTCCTTCCAGCTTGCCTTGATTACTGCCCCTGTCACAGCTTCATTGCCCAGCGCTTCTGTTTTCGGCTCGCAATGTAATTTCATTTTCAGATACATTCGATTAAACTTGAAATGAAATATTAGGCCAGTCTGACAGTTCCATGAAGAATACATAGGAGACAATTTTGCAAATAATAATTTAACATTGTTTGACTGCAGCAGCGTATTCCTACTGTAGCAGACATCTGATCCAAGTACTGGTGAGCTGAGGTGAAATAAAAATGACCCACGCACCGTAAGCACAAAAACCAAAAAGGACACGGACCCCAGAACTGCCGTCCAACTTTAATTCACAGCAGGATTTGGAGAGGACCAGTTTCATGTTTGAAAGGAAAGACTGCACTGAACCCACAGGATGAGGAGAAGATGTGTTTTAACATGGCCAGAACTAAAAAAAAAAACTTTCTTTACTGTTCACATCGTACTAATAAACTAAAGTAAACTGAATTATACTTGTTGTGTTGTAATTTGTTTCACTTTTGTTGACTTGGTTGTGGTGAAGATGCAAACATATTATGTATCCGTATACAGCCACATCTAAACAGCTTCCAGAAATTAGGTCAAAAAAATATATGTAACCATGGCAACACTTGAGTGCCCACCCAGTCTCCTCACAGATGATAAAAGCTGAATCCGTAGCTAGCGCTCTCTTATCACTGTTTATTCGCTTCATCTCTTAGCTTCACTCTTATCTTAATTTATCTTCTTTGCAGTTTGTCTCAACAGCATTTTTTTTACATTTTTACGTGTTTACAATTTTTGTTCTGATCGACAAGTTTTATTTGGTTCAAATTTAGCCTTTCCTCTGCCTAGCTTTATTCTTCCTTCCTTTGAACAATGTATCCAGATTTTTAGTCAACACTGGACGTAACAGACCGGGGCCACTGTCAGCTGTTTGTCGGCCGACCTCTGCATGTCCACAGGCCTTATCTTACACGACTCTGCTCTGTCTCAGCCTGCTTTATCAATACTGGAACTGCCAGAAATCGATGAAAACCTTTGTTGATTCACCTGACCTGACAAATGCTGCTTCCTGGGGAGAAAGGCTCTGGAGAGATGTGCAACAGCGACTCAATATGGCGTGTAACTACGACCAAGTAGGCGAAATCATGCCACTTCGTCCGTCTCGGCTTTGAATGTCCAATGCTTCGTCAGAGTTTCCTGTGAATGGCTGCTTTTTGGTAACTCTGGTGCCACCTAGCAGCTCTCCCTTTGGACGATATTTCCACAGATTTAATGATCCAGGAGGGAAATGACTTAGTCACTGTAGCTTCGTTGCACATGAAAGTAAACACTCATAAAAACCACAAGAGACATAAAAGATTAAATTACAGTAAAATAAAAATTAACAGTGTAATCAAAAAATTTACAGAATTAGTATTATGAACAAATATACAAAAGTAGCTGGCAAAACAGTGTCCAAGGTGATGTGGTTGCTTGGCCTGTTGCATAGCAACAGCGGCATGGATCGTGTCTCATGGTGTTTCCTTGTTGCTGAGGGAGGCACGTAAACTAAAAACGGAGTGTGTAGGGTCTGAAGCCGGGCACAGACGTACTGAGGTCCTATGAACCAGGTCTCCAAAGCACTTCTCATGACACACTCCCTCTGGGTCCCATCAAGCACACGCAGTCCATCCATCCTGCTGCCAAAGACCTCACGTTCCCCATGAGGACAGACAGCACCGCCGACCCGAACCTCCGCCTCTTTCTCCGCTCCTCCACCTCCAAGTCCAGTCGGGCATCCCCAGCCCTTCTTCTGAAGTTCGGAGGGAATCTCAGGCCTCACTCCGGGCATCTCAGGGGACACGGACAATGCTAGCAGGTGATCTCTGGAATACGCCACCGGACACAACGGCCGTGCCGCCGAACGCCACAACCAACGACTAACGACACAGCCCAAAAAACAAAAAAGTCCAGTAAAAACAAAACAAAAACGGCACAAAAAGACGTAAACGACAAAAACTAGTTTGATTGGTTCAAGGCCCAGATAAAGTCAGACAACAACAACCAGTAACACACTAATAATACCCTAAAAAGGTTACTCTTCATGGAGCTACTGGTGACATGCAGCCACTCTTTCAGGCGCATTTTTAAAAAATGCCTGCGTGTCACACTCCAGCTCTTGGTTTACTCAAACTGCGACAACCGCTCACAGTCTGAAACTCTCCCGAACCCTGGTTTTTAATAAACTCACTCAAGTACGCTGAAGTCTGGGTCCTGCCAAGACTAAAACCTAACAACCCCATCACTGCATTGTGTTAATTCTTTCATGAATCCACCTTCACCATAACCAGTTTCAAAATAAAAGTGTGGTCATTCGCCACCCTTTAATTAGGAGAAGATAAAAGGATGACGCGGGGCTCACATCGTCTTTCATTCTCATGTATAGCGATCGGCCGTAATTTATCTTAATAGCGCAGCATTGTTCTCTGTTCATTATGAGTATGATCTTTAGCTTATATTCAGCCTGTTGTACTGTGAATTATATGGCTTGTACTTTGAAAGAGATGTGGGGGAAAAAAAGGACCACAGTCGTAATAAAATTGCGAGGTGAGAAAGTGAATGAAGACAATGTGATGCTGTTTTGTTTAGTATAGATAGACAAATAGACACAGTAAAGAACGTGAAGCACGCTGAAATTAAGTGATTTAAGCTCAGCCCCAAATGTGACTGTGCATACATCGATATTAACAGTGATTATTCAAATTAATGTTAAGTGTTCAAATGGCATTTCATTATTGGAATATATTATGCACCGTAGCTAATATTTGAGGATTACAACATAAAGTGGAATTATAAGCACTATAGAGAGCAAGAGAGACTATGGAGAACTGTGTATTAAGACAAGAAGTCAACTAGTAGTTTGTATCCGAGATGTTCCTTATTTCTAAAACTTTTACAATGATCAGTCGAAGGGTTAAACCCTCACTGGGCTCAGTACGTTACGAAAGGTTTAGCAAAATTTCATCCACTCGCGTGTCAGCACAGGCTGCTGCTGCTGCACGGTATCATCCATCAACTTCATCTTTAATATGGCTGCTGGAAGTTACCTCACTAACGGCTTAATTGCCCTCTGACAAAATGAAAAGGTTTCTCTACATGTATGGTGATCCTTTTGTGGTATGTAGTGTGCTATAATTTTATATATATATATATATATGTATATATATATACACACACATATATATATCTGTGATGGCACTGCCTGGGTTTCTCCATTTTCACATCAGTTTAAATCATTCCAGAAGGTTCTACCTCTGACCTCAAAGCTGACATTTAATAAAGCAGATGGTCTTGTGCTCGCTGACCTTTCCCCACTCATAGGATCCAATGTTCCCCAGGGCTGAGCCTCCCCACGAGCAAAACACAGTGGTACGGTCCGGCACCCATCCTCGCTTGGTCTGCTCGGTTAGCGCCGCAATGAGCTGATTCATAATGGCTGAAGTCCCACTCCCCTGGTCGCTGTCATGGCGACTGCCAACCAGCACGTAGCGATCTGAAAATGAAAAAGAAAAGGAAGCTATTTTCTTTCATTTGAGCATTCGTCCATCGGAATGCAGTGATTAATACGTCACACACGTAGTGTGTATGAAGGAAGGAAAGTGAGGAAGTGAAGTGAGGTGGTGAAACTATTTCAGTTTTCCTGTTCTTGTCTAGTTCAGTTCAAGAGTCACCTGTATCTGATAACTCATAGAAATATGTGTGTTGAAAAAAGAGGAAAATGCCAGTAACTTCTTTCATGAAGTGACTTTCGGTGTTTGGATGCACTGCATATGACTCACTGATTGGTACACTGGTGTCACTGACACTGAAATTACTGATGTGCCACAAACATAGACAGGTGGTACCGGGAAAATTGGATTTGAAGATTGAATTTGAGTAATCACCCACAGTTGCATCGGTCTATGGTAAATAGTTGAGTGTACCATCCACATTTTGTAAATGAATCTGTTTCAGCTGTCTTATTGGCAAGGCTGACAGTATGAATACTTGGCCAGGCACTCATTCATTCACTTGTCCATGTACGCACTACAAATTGGGATCAAGAATGGTCCCAATTGTCCAATCCATTTGAACCATATGGCATGTTTCTTCCCAGCAGTTGTACACAGAGTCTGCTGGAAACTACAACAAAACAACAAGAGAGAGTTATTTATGTTAGAGAAGAAGAAAGGGGAAATAAAGTGGTAAGAGAGTGCCACTCTCCCAGACTGAGCAGCATGTCTGTAAGTGGGGATAAGTGTCGTGTGTTATATGCAGGTTTTCCATTGTCTAAGCAAAGCAGAAATAGTCTCTCAGTTGATGTGCTGGATATTATAAATATTACTGCTGACATCCATGCTACAGGAAGATATTGTATATAAAGAACCTAAACTGAAACAAAAGAACCTTTCAGCCTGACTACAAGTTGCCCATAGAACACTTACAGTTAAATGTATATATATCGTCCCATATCTGTGCCACTGTCGCACACATCTGCATATAATATTTACATCTCGTCATCCCTTTTGACTTTGTTTTCATTCAGACATTCAACTTGACATGTTGTTCCAAGTTGAAAGACACCCAAATCATCATCAAATCAAGGCGCAGGCGTAACGTATCAGGGCAGCTAATGCAAGTTCCCTCCAGCTATGCAAAAAACATCATTTTCGCCTTCCCATTAAACCTTTACTTTTGAATCGGACCCCAGAAATTGGCCTCCTGTAATGCCTGAAATGGTCATTTTGCTAACAGCATTGTTTTCCCTCCATCTAGGGCGACCTAATGCACAGTGATTAGGTCAGCGGAGAGGACGGCTGCGGACAGCTTTTTATCCAGCAATCGGTGGTGTTACAAAGGTTGTGGCAAATGAGACATCCAGCTCACAAAATGACCCGCCGTAATTTGTTGAAACACCATCGCCAGACCGGCAACATTCGCCGGCGCTGCGAATGATTGTGTTGTGCTTCATAGCAGGGGTCGCTTTCGTCCACAGACGCTGGCATCAATGGCTCACACTCAGTAACAGCAGAGCAGAGACATGAGCAGCGCCAATAGTTTCCAGAGCCAGGGATTGTTTTAGGAGGGTCTTGTTGCCTTCTGCCTCGCCTTTTATTTGATTTAGCTCTTCACCCGTCACAGTTTCAGCTTCAGTCCTACCTCCAGACACGCTGCATCCACCAATCCACCTGTTTACAACCACCTACAGTAAACTGCCTGGCAACATTTGCACCTGCGCCCAACTTCCTGAGGTCATTACACCGGTCATGATTGTGCCATTTCCAGTAATTACGGCGGACCATCAAATGACTTGCAATTGTCCTCATAATGTTCCGCGGGATAATAAAGCTTTTGAGTTTTGAGAAGCGCCACACAACAAACCACCGTGCTGGGGCGAATACGTGCCAGGCAGCTAGTATCTGCTGGTGGAGATCTCTGAAACGATGTCTGCGTCGGGCACGACTGCAACAACACAGTCCTGATATATGCTGTTTACAATTATTTTTTATGAATCCCTATTGTCGTTAGCCTTCTTAAATGTACAGTGATTGGGGAGGATGGATGGAGGAGGAGGAGGAGGAGGAATAGTGATAAGATTTGAAAACTGGGAAGGCTGCCGCCATTTTTGCATTTTTTAATTACAGCAATTACTATAAAAGGGCGATACCTTTAACAAGGCTGTACAATAAGAGATTAAACCATGGTGTCGCAACGTCAATATTGGCATCATAAACGTCCTTTACATCCTGTTTACCTACCATTACAAAGTGGCTGTTTTTGGTTGATCAAATTTTAATTTCCCCCTCTCTAAACGGCTTAAATAAAATAAATGTTGTATTTCTCGCAAGATGTGAGTTGAATATGTCTGAAATAAACGTAATAATAAAACTTGCCCTTAGTCGTCACGATTAGAAATCCAAGCAGAAACAAAAACATTAGTGCTCTCAACTTAAAATGGCAGCTGGTATGAATTTAGTTACCGTAATTGATTAACTCGGAAATGTGAGTTGAAATACTGAGGAATTGTGAGTTTATTTGACCAGATAAAATGGATAATAAATTGAAACAATGAACAATAACAACTGATGGTTATAACTTAGCTTTTTTTGAGTTGCACAGAGGGTTTCTTTCAGTTGAGCTTACTCACATTTCTAAGGCAGCAGGCGTGTTTTACATGGGAACGAGTGAAATCAGATATTGTTTGTCTTCTTTACTGCTTTTTAGAACGGACTACTAAGCCGGTGCAGGGACAAATTCCATCACGGAGCCATTTCTTAACACTTTTCATGTCACCTACCATTAATTTTCAGAATGCTGACACTTAAACATTTCCCTTAGAAGTAACATGTTTTAAAGAACGACTCCTTTTTGTATATTATAACTACACACACTAAAAAGCCTACATTTAACGTTCAGCTAAACATATACACCGTTGTATCAAGTACAAAGAAGATGCGAATACTGGATTACAAAACTAAACAGATTTACAAAATCGTGTACAGATGTAGCAGTGTAGCTCGGTGGAAGTAGCACAAAGGGGTTCGCGAACAGCGCAAAAGTGTGGTTTTACAGACACACACACACAAACACGAATGCTTCAGGCTTCTTTGTATGCCTTACATTCTCCACAAAGACAGAGTGATGGAGTATGGATGTGCAAAGAAGCTTCCTGCAGGCAACGAGAGGAACAGAGCAAACCTCATCACTGCAACACAGAGCACTGATGACTCTGTATGAGAAAAGAGGTGCTTAGAGAAACCTGCTAGCTTAGCCCAGGAGTCTGACAACGTATTGCTGCGCCGTGCGAGAGCTTCTAGGGTAAATCACATCGACGATTACCGTAAACTACTGGGGTATGTGTATTGTGCAGAAGAGATTAACGCACGGAAGGTTAAATGAATCATTTATAAGAAAGAGTAATTAAAGAAAAATCGCTGAGGACATAAAGTCATGTTTTGCTGCCCTTAGGCCAGGACAAATTATTAACTGTTCAGCAGGCACCGCTGTGGTTCGGTGTCATTGATGGCGGAGAGTTTTCTTTAGATTTAACCGAATATTTAGGCCATTGGCCAGTGTTTTGTTCCTCTGAAAGCTATAAACGTTTGCTAAGAACTCTTCTTAATTCTTTATAATACAGGGTTGCTTGTGAAATTTGACTTGCACGCGCACCGATCAATCATAACATTATAACCACCTTCCTAATATTGTGTAGGTCTCCCCTCCATCAGAGAATGGACATGGGTCTTCTAAGGGGGTTCCTGTGGTGGGTTTGGGCTTTGGGTCTTATGGGTTGAAGGGAGGGGCCTCTGTGAGTCAGACTTGTTCCAGTTCATTCCACAGACACTTGATCAGTTTGGGATCTAGTAAATTTGGAGGCCAAGTCAACACCTGATTGGCGTATCATATTGATTTTCCAGTCCCAGTGATTTTCCAGCCAAATGTCACGTCTATGCATTTAACCTTATAATCTGTTATTGTTCTGTTCTTTCTTGTTCCTCTTGTTACATCTACAGTCCAGCACACTCAAAGGCTGGACTTAACATATGGCATCTTACAGAAGGATGAGAAGTAATCAACCCATTGAAATAGAGAAAGTCTGCAACATCAACACCACGGAGCTGTTGTACCTTATACATTCCTTCTATTTGCAGACGTTTCAGGCACTTTCTACCCTTTGTTGTAGTTAAAACGTTCTGAATCTGTTTTGTACGACTGCTTGTATAGAATTGCATATTTATGAGCTTATTTCATGTCTTTCATACTAGAGCATAGGTGGCCACGCCTCGCCTCTGGCTGAAAGTACAAGGCAGCTTTGATGTTGCAGTATGCCTATCCACACTCTGCCTGTGCTTATAAAAATAAGCACAGGATTGATTCAAAATGGCCCATTGCGAACATGCATGAATATTCATTCTGTTTAGGGTCAAGTGTGGAACAGACATATGATCAAATGGCAACAACCAGTTAAAATGTCGCTCCTTGCAAAGATTTGTGGCCCTTATTATCTGCTTTAGTGGCCCATTATGCTTGCTTAATATCACACTGTAAATCAGCGGGGCAATTTTCCACCAGTGAGTGGGCAGAACAGGTACAGTAGCGTCACATCGGCGGAGAGGAGAGCGGGTAAAGAGGGAGGCAGCGGGGGTGAAGCAAGGACAAAATGAAGCTCATCCTCTACAGCATGACAATTAAAAAAAGATGAGGGCAGAAACGGCCGTGTAGCCGTTTAATTAAAAGACGTCACACTGCATGTTTGGAGTGACCCGAGCTGACGCGGCCGCGTGGTGATAGGAAGAAAAACATGTTTTGCACGTACAGCTCCAGAAATCCATTTTCACAATAATTTTTCATCTGCATTTGGAAAACATTTAGCAAGCGAAAAAAAAAATAAAAAAATACATATATTAAAGTAAATAGCAGTAAAAAGCTGTAAATAGCAGGCAGGTGGAGTTTGAAACTAGCAGGGAAACACTGCATCTCATTTAACCAGATGCCTCCTTCAGGAGCCGGTAGAGCACAGCGCAGAATTAAAAGATTAGTAGACATTTTATCTCTGGATTCTCAAGATGCATAAGAGGAACACAAACATGACTGAAGGCTATTATTTATTCTATTGTGGTCAAATGAACATGCTGATAAATATTTATTTTTCTCATTCTCATCTTCTATAAACCACTGTCCTCTAGAGGGTCGCGGGGAGGCTGGAGCCTTTCCTACACTGTGCCAGCTGTCAAATATTTATTTTTAATCATTTCAACCCAAATAATTAAAAGTTGGGCCACGGTAATAGAGGAAAAATGCCCGTGACAATATCCAAGAGCTAGATGGTCTTAAAAATCCTTGCTTTGTTCAAACAACACTAAGAAATCTAAGAACACTAATAAAAAGTTGTGTTTTTGATGCAACGATGCACATATTTCTTTTCTACCATCAATCAAATGCTAATATGAACTCAGCTCTTCTTGTGAGTTGTAGTGGGTCCTATTTTATGTTCCAGTCTATTTCAGAATAAACAGAGCTTATATAAATAAAATAACTTGCCTACCTGTACATTTATTTGCTGATCAAAGAACTATCCTCAGTAACAAGCTTTACATATCTTGCTTTTTATCATATGAAAAACTTTACAGTGTAATATAAGTCACAGAGGCCATCTTTTTTCTGTGCCGAAGGTTTTAATCATCAGGTGCATCACACATGATGACACTACTGTCTCCTTGTCGCAATGAATAAATCTGTGGCACAGTAAAAAAGTTTGCTTCTATTAGCTTAGCAAACGTAACATGATGCGCCAGCACCTGGTGTTCACATGTAGCGCAGACCATTACTAAGAAAAGATGCCCTCGCAGTGCTCGGATAACGAAATGTGTTTTGTTTGTGCTGATTGCGAGTAGCATTACATGAAAGCATGCACTGGAACATGAGAATGATGAAGTTATCTGAGACAAATACGTACGAGCTCCAGATACCAGATTACCCTCCGCAAAAGCAGAACGGCTTAAGCTTCGGAAGTCCTGGCGAAAACGGCGAAGATGCAAGATTTGCCCATCGATGCATCTGCACGGTGCACGCGACCGTGTTGCACTAATCTTCAACAAATTACTGTGGTTAGTGATGTGCCGCTGACTAATTTGGATTTGCCAGATGTAACTTTCGGAAAAGTTACAGTGGTCGGAGAGAAAAGTGCAGACAGGAAGTGGAAGAGTCAATCCAGAAAAGTGTGTAAATATTTAAAGAGAACTTTCATTAGGGTACATTTATCAATGACGATGAAACACACACACACACACACACATATATAAATGAATATACATAGTGTGTAGTGAGGATTTGATAAGAAAAAAAAAGGGGGTTGAATGAGGGTGAAACATTTTAGTTAAACCAACTGCGATGGGCCTGTGAACTGCTGATCACTTCTAACCTGCAAAGGCACCAGAGCTCTGGGCATGAATACAGTAACATAACTCATTCAGTCGACCTGTATTTAATAAACTCCTTCAGAGGCAGGATATTTGTGGAGTGCAGGGGTGCTCTTACATTGAGTTCCCATAATTTGCTTTGTCACTGAGAGGCCAATGTGAAGTGTTCAGTTGTTGCTGATGATAGCATGCCAATGCTGCAAGAAAAAAAAAAATATCTCCTTCCTTCAAAAAATGTCTTTTCCAACTAAATGACATCAACTTACAGCTAAATTCAATGTTCAGAAACCATTTTCAATTTTCACAAGATCAAAAAGCTATACAACTGTAAATACATACAAAAAGCTTTTCATTTAAAATAATGTTTTAAATGAAAATCAATATCGAAATGTGTCCATCTGCATATTCAAACTCACCAGTTAAAACGAAATGGTTTGACAACTGGGATCTTTCTGTATTTGTATTTCTGTGTGCAGTTACTTTTTTGTTCTGTGAGTCCTTTGCTGGTTGTCTGGTAACTGCTCCCAAAGTCATGCTCTTTATTTCCCAGTTTTCAGCATATGACAAACTAAACTCTCCGGGTGTAGCCCTGTGACCAGTAAGAGAATGGACATGTTTTACATGTACTCTTCCAATTCGGTGATTTCAGCTGCTTAACTTTAGCTCAACCAAGGGAGATCAGGTTTTTGGATTTGGTGAGTAAATGAGTGTTCTGCAAAGCAGAGATTTATTGGCATAAACAGGAATATGTGCCTCTTCTGACACCTTGAGGTGGCGAGAACCGAACAGTGACAAAAGAACACATGCCAGGACAAATTATTAACGGTCCAGCAGACGCCAACTGTGGTTTAGTGTCGTCGACGGCCTCATGGGTTCGGTCTAAGTAGCTGCAGTAATTGCAAAAAAAAAAAAAAAAACAACTATCAAGTATAACATAATGACTAATATTGTGGAGGTCTCCCCTGTGCCTCCAAAATAGTTGTGACTCATCACAAAATGAACATGGACCTTCTGAAGATGCCTGTCTGCTTATTGGGGGCCTTTGGCCCCCATTGGTTGATGGGAGGTCCTTAGTGGACCAGCTTTGTTCCAGTGAATCCCACGGATAGTAGTTTGAGATCTGAGGACTTTGGAGGTCAGGTTAAAACCTTGCGCAGTTTTTCATGATTTTTGAGTTGTTCCTAAACCATTTTTGAGTGTGTGTCCGTGTCAGGCTGCATCCTGCTGAGGATGGCTGCTGCCATCAAGGAGTGTCATTGCTATGGGATGGGGGAGCCTGCTCTGGTCTAGGCAGGTGGTACATGTCTAACATCCACACAAATGTCAAGTCCAAATGTTTCCAAGCAGAACGTTGTATTATCTCAAGATGGTCAATGTTATTCACATCACCTGTTAGTGGCCAGAGGTTGTATCTTATCTGTGTACTGATATGGCTGAGGCCATGGGGACTTTTTTTTTTTTCTTCTACAAACCTGGATTCCTCCTTCCTTTCAGGTATCCCACAACATTGTAAATCTTCTTGAAGGACAATTGGTTTCCAACAGTCAGCGTTATCTTCTTCCGCTCTGGGGAAAAAAAAAAAAAAAACAGTTTAGCCACAGAGAGACAAGACAATTTGGGAATGGCACGTGAGTTGCTGAGGATGTTAATGCAGACTGCTTAGTGACTCCGGCAGAAAACAATGTTGATAATTTTATGAAAAATCACCTGCTATGTACATTTCATCCTACACGGTACGGTGACGGTCAGTCGGCATGACACTGGTGTGTTTGTTCTCCTCCGATCAGCCTATTCCTATTTCTGTGGCCGCGTGGTGCGTGTGCAATTTCTCCAATTACGGAGAGCTGAGGTTGTGAAGTGTGGCAATGAATAATAATCGTCACGTTACATGCAACTTAAAAAGCCAGTTTTCTGTGCTTCCTGCTGTTATGCACACAGTCATGATAGGGCAGTGGGAAAAGATGTGAACATGAGGCGAGAAAGTAAGAACAGTTCCATCTTTTGGGGTAATTACTTTATATACATGTCAAAATTACAAAAAGACGAATATTAAGCCGTGTAGAACGATTATGTCAATATTAAGGTTAGAAAAAAAAAAGAAATCCCATTTCACCCTTTATGGTATGCCTTTACTTCAAGCTTGGGTCCTCTACCAGGAGCTTGAGGGTCCTACGCAGCATCTTAGCTAGTACCCTGCTGTTCCTGACAGATCTGTTGGAGATACTCTTCCAGTTTGATTTTTGGTTGATGATCATTTCATCATGGGGACCACTGTTGCCTTGACCGTCTTTATCTTTTCTAGTTCTTCCCGTGGTATTAAAACCTTCTTGTATTCCTGCTACCTGGTTTGGCTATCGCGAGAGATTGCTACATGTCCATGTATAAGGTCCTGTTCAGACCTTGCATTAACATCCAACCTGACCAGTCAGATTGGCTGCAGCTCAGGAGGTAGAATGGGTTAGAATCAGAGGGTTAGCTTCAGATTTTAGCAGGAAGTAGAAATAAAAATTAACCTTGCAAAAAAACATGTGTAGGTTACGGCTATTAGTCCAGCAGAGGCACAACCTGTATTTAAGTGTAATGGCGCTGCATCCTTTTCTCTTAATTGGGAATTTCTGTCCTTGAAACTGTTGAAAACAGAATATGCAGCAAATGGTGAGTATTATTCAAGTGACATATTTGAACTATAAGGCAACATCCTCATACCCATGAACTCTCAAAGTCTAGCAATACTAAATATCACCTTATACTATTTTGCAGTGGTCCTTAGAGTAATCCTCCTTGATGTTCCTCTCACTGAAATACCCAGTTCATCCCCTTTCTAGTACAGTTTTAACAAACACTGAACATTACAACCTCCTTTAAGGTAGCGCCACAGTGGCTCAAGTTTAGGCCACGACAGACACAACGCAGTTTTGATTAATTGATACTGTATGAACGCTTATGTAAATACTGCAGCGATGGGGAAGCCAGTATAAAACTTAAATTCTGAACAAGGTCAAAGAAGCACATTTTAAACTTTGTAGACGCTACATGCTTTTCTGTCAGAGTCAAAATTGTTTCCTTAAACTTGTTATCTTTTCATATTGCTGCTGTACTAACTGCTACTGTTTATTGCGCTTCCCTGACATTGAACACTGCTTTACTCCCTACAAACTGCAAGTCAGAACTATTTACATGACTGATATTAAACTTCTGTGCTGCTGTTGACTGGTTGTCGTAAGGACTGACAGAGTTGCTTTTATGTTGAAGCAATTACAGATGTTTACGATGTTCTTCCTTTATAACACGGTTGACATGTGTTATCAGTGTGACATTAAAAAACAGCACAAGGAGTTGACCTGGCCTGCAAGTTCACTAGATCCCAAACAAATATCTGGGGGATGCACTGGAACAAGCCTGATCCACAGAGGACCATCCCATCAACCCATAGGACCCAAAGACCCCCCACTAACAACATATTGTTGCCAGACACCACAGGACGCCCTCAGAGGGACCATGTCTTATTCTCTGAGTCACAACTGTTGAAGGCACAAGAGAGACCTACACAATATTAAGCAGATGATCATAATGTTATGGTTGTTTGTGTGTGTGTGTGTGTGTGTGTGTGTGTGTGTGTGTGTGTGTGTGTGTGTGTGTGTGTGTGTGTGTGTGTGTGTGTCTGTGTGTGTATACATACTATACATACTTAAATCTGTGATAGATTGACTGGTGGATTTTCACGTCAATTCCATTTTCTTCTTATGGCGTATTATCACTCTTACAATATTAATTTCATTTAAAAAGCAAAAACCCAAGAAAAATTGAGTGACATGAGCTGCTTTTGCCAGATTTTCTTGTGCAGGCATTCTGCACAGAGCATTGCAGCGTAGCAGTCAGATGTCATGTGCAAAGCAACGTGACCAGAACTCAGCTGAACTAACAGTGAAGTAGTTTCAGTTTGAGAAGGGAGATAGAAAGTCCAGAGAATATTACTGTTATTTATTTATTACTTTTTCATTTATATTCAGCAAGAAACCCCCTAACACGCACATATTTGTACGTTTGTTAGTATCCATGTCCCACTCAATTGCAAAGCCTTTCTGGCATGTTGCACTGCACTTAGTAAAAATGAGAACATTAACGACCCTGCAAAGTCCCACCGCGTTCCCCTGCCTGACCTTTGACGTTCCCTCCTCCCCTGACGCACACAGTGGGAAAGTGCAGGTAGAGGAGGAGCAACGTGAGTGAAACGGGTCAATGGAGGCAGATTCAGAGGCACCAGTAAGTGAAGATATCAATTAAATAAAATTCAATTCTATATGAGATATAAAATAAAATGCCCTCATAACATTCAGTTACCTTGCCAGTCTGACACACTGCCATAAATGTTATTATCCTAATTATAGCATTTCAGTGTCTGTTGTATACAGTCAACTTTGTTTCTTCATCTGCAGAGGTATAACATACATTTTTACATTTACAATTCTTCATTGTTAAAGTCATCATTTTCATATACACAAGTAGACATCTAAAAGTATTGATATTGGTATCGGGATATTAGCCTTGGTATTACTTGGTATCATATTGAAAGGAAAAATAGTGGTATTGCACATCCCTAGCTGCCATAACGTCTTACCTCATCAGAACTGTCCCGGTAACATTAGTCATTAAATAAGAACGAGTTTGCAGCTGTTTTATTTGCAGGGTTCAGACTTTGTTGAATACCTGCACCTGACAGCTGGCGATAGCTTACTTTAGCCCCCGCTCAGGCGTTTAGCGTCAACATTTTTTTTTCTTTTAACTTTATCTCATATTGTCACAAAGTAATACACTCTGTCTCTGCCAGAGAGGTGACAGCGGTAGTCAACCAGAAGGCACGCGGGATGGATGACAGCCAGGAAGATTCGCAAATCATTTTATCTGGACTAAAATAAAAATATTGGTCAGACTTATTCTCATATTTCTATGTCAGAAATATGAGAATTGAATATTGATGAGTTTCAACAGCTGGTGGATTTCTTTTTACATCTTAGCGTGCGATAAGCTTATTAGGAGCATTTTAAGACGACACAAGAAAAATGTGAAGATGCCGGCAAGCTAAGAATTGCTTTAAATCAGCCAGTGAAAAAATAAACCTTCATGTGAAGCTTGAAGAACAACTCCAAGCGGCTCTCACAAAGACAGCAAAGGAAGACACTCAAGCGCACACGCACGGGGTGCCATATGATGCATTTGACAGGGCGGTCACTGGGTATTGTGTCTGCCAGCTCGACTGCCTTGCTGGAAGGCTATGAGCTCCAGGGGGGCTGATGGCTGGATATCTGAGGGAAATATAGACGAAGTGCCAGTAAAGATGTGAGGCAGGGGCACATACTGTGTGTGACAGAAGTCCCCTGCCTACGGCCCAGCGCTACGCCTTGACAGCCCACTTTTCCAGCTACACCGCCGTCGTCCATCCCTCCCCCGCCGTCCTCTCTGCTTGCCCTCTCGCTCCTGTTTAATACATTATAAAAATTCACTGCTTTTCTCTCACAGGCGCCACATAACCCATTTATCACTTTTGACATTGGCACAAATGACTCTGGCTAAAGAGGAGGGATGGAACATGTGGCCCGTTTGTGTATTCAATCTGCAGACGTGCGCACAGAGAGCAGGGGAGAGAGATTTGTCATGGAGTAATTCTCCCTCATGATGAATGGGTTTACAGATAGGGCTGCTTCTACAGGTAAGAGGTGACTCTAAGTTAAGTTTTGAAAGTTGATGAGACTATTTAAAGGGACTGTCTGATTCCACAAGCTGAATGTAACGGAAAACCTATTATTCCCAGCGACTGCATTATTTTCAACAATAAAACAGTGAGTGAGGATTTGACGTGTCCTGTTATTTTTTTTATTCTTTTCACTATGTATTGAGACTCAAATTAATTATGATGTCAAACACACTGTTCCACTGTTTAGTATCGTTTTCTCCTGGTGTTTCGTGGTGTCCCTTGTAAGCACCAGTGTGTTCAGAATAGTTGGACAGAATGTTTTTTCTCTGAATGTTCTCTGAACAAGAACAATAAGACATTTGATATTTGTGCATTAAATACGAATATAATATGATATGATTAGCCTAGCTTAGCTTAACTGAGTAAAAAGGTGCAGGATTTTGTGTGGTTTGTCTTATAATAAAATAGATCACAGTATAGCGACTGTGGCACGACGTTCAGATAATGGACCTGCAAACGGGGGTGTTTAAATTGACTTGACCGCTCATGACCTGGTTTTTGAAATGTCCGATGACTGTGTTTTTGCATATTTCACTTCAAAGAGTCTGGATAAGCCCTTGAGAAACCAGGTTATACTATTTGGAGTATGATAAGAAACCAGAATATTGTTGCTTGCTTACATCTTTCTGACCGCTACAGGCTTCCTGTGTTGATGAGGCTGCAGCCAAGTGACAAAACATAAACACCGACAATGACGGAAACGAGAGCATCTCACCTCTGACGCACCTCTGATTTCAGTAATGAAATAAATAAATATGCTTGGGATTTTAGATGGGAAAAAAGGCATCGATGTGCAAACCTATTCAAGCCTGTAGAAATCAGGCTACAGGACGCCTGTATCCCAAGGGATGCTGAGTCTCCATCGCCTGGTGTAGCCGTTGGGTACCAAGCCATTGGGATTTCATTATGGGACGTGTTTGAATGAATACAGAGAAACTGCACACAATTGGACTGTCCGACAACCAATCAGAGCCACTTTGTTGTAAACAAAATCAAATCAACGATGCGGGTGATCAATGGAGCGGTGGCTCTTCAGCCCATCTCTGCATTAAAGCCAGTCCAAAGGTTTTGACTGGTAGTGTACATGTGTAGCAACAACTCAATTTGTCTGTGTTATGTGTAAATGCCGTATCCTGAATATGATCAAAACCTAGTTGGGAAACCTGGATCCTGGCACACATGTAAAAAACAATAAACGTCCAGACTTTTTGTTCCCAGGTGACGTTTCCAGTAGCACGCCAACGACGTTAATGATTTTTAGTGAAATGTCTTGTTTGACATTGTTTAACAATTGTCAAACAAAAGGGAAGGTCAGATTTTCAATTTCAAGAATTTGGTTTGCAATCAAATAAATGCCACCATCCTTAATTTGTTTAGCAATGTCATTTTGAGTCTTTTAGCTCAAAGCACTGCCACACCTCAGCTCAGTCTTACAAAGCTTGATTCATTTGCCAAGTTACTTACAGAAGAGAAACTCTTCTCACGTGGTGGGAGAAAAAAAGGAAAACGTAAAACGTTTTAGGACCATAAGAGAAGCAAAACCATTTCAGAATACTATTTTTAAAGGATCAGAAAGTAGATCTAAAGATGAAAAATAGTAACCAAGTCTGGCAATTACCATTTTTTTTCTCAGTCTCACCTGGACCCATATATTAAACCACAAGTGTGCCGAAATAAAAAGTCCCGATACGTGTAATCAGAGTCTAAGTGCAGAAGCATCTCAGTGGCATTCGTGGCTGGATATTAAATGCAGAGCTGAGAAGAAAAAGCAGTTAGTGAATGTGGGAAACCTGCACATAGCAATCAATAGTGGTGTAATTAAAGGGCCTGGGAGTCCTTTCTATAAGCTATTTCAAGTTGTTCTGCTTCGCTCGCCTCTCCCTCTGCGGCCTTGCGATTTAATTGCCAGGGAAATTTTGTACACTTTTGGCATTTGTTCTAATTGAGAAAGTGAGAGAAACAGAGAGCGAGAAAGAAAGACCTGCGTGGTCAAAACTTGGATAAAGAAAGGATTCAGACAATGTTGACCTGCTGAAGCCAAATTTTCAAATGTGTGGTATAGTGTGTGTGTGTGTGTGTGTGTGTGTGTGTGTTTAAAGCACAGACTGTGGTACTTTTTTACATGTTTATTTCTTTGTCTGGGGCTATTTTGTCATGGCTTGGCCTTTGAAACAAACACAATAAACCACTCAAGCCCCAGGCTTTAGTGTAATTTTCACTTGAGAAAATAAATGAATAATAATCTAAATAAAATATTAATCATAAAAGTTCCACAACCACATGGTCAAAACTCAGACAAAGAAAGAATTGAGACAGTGTTGACCTGCTGAAGCCAAATTTTCCAGTGAGTGGGATTGTGTGTTTGTGCGTGTTTAAAGCACAGAGTGGTGCTCTGTTCACAAATATGGACTTTTCGACATTTTTACTTCTTTGTCTCGGGCAATTTTGTCATGGCTTGGCCTCTGAAACAAATACAATTAACGACTCAAGCCTTTAGTGTCGTTTCCCTTGGGGAAAATTAATCTAAAAAGCTCCACAACCACATGGTCAAAATCTAAATTTTAGACTTGGATATGCCTTTGACCTTTAAATAATACAGAAATCACGATCTATAACCACTGAGTAGTTGCTGCTAATTCATATGATTCACAAGTGTGTCTGAGACATGTCCATCACTTTCTTTATTAGTGTTATTAGTTTCTATTTTCATGGGTTTTCTCAAGCTTCACTGCAATGAGCTCTGAGCCACCATGAACTGTAACTAAATACCGATCAAAACAACAAAACCCATCTAACTGGAAGGTGACATTTGAGATATGATTAATTTGAGTTGACGAATCTCCTGCCATGTACTGAAAGAACTCATAAACTATGACAGTGAAAACTGACTCGATGCAGAGCAAGAAAAGTGAATGTGGGAAACAGCTAACAATACCTGTTTGATAGTGCAGTGCAGGACAAAAATGTGCATAGACAAGAGTAACATCAAAAACACATATTATGAGACATAATACTAAAGCGTATGGGTGGTTTTGTGTTGCACACAAAGGAAAACATTGCAGTAAATAATGGTAATAAACTGATACAACTTCAGCTCTTAGGGTTCAGAGCAGGGAAGGGCAAGTACCGGCCCACATGCGGGTTTAGCCTTTCGCTTTCCCGACACACAAAAACAGTTTTGTGTTTGGAGGAAAACAGGCGTAAATCCTGTCACACAAGCACACCATGAAATGACAAAAGTGCAGCTCGCTTCGTTCTAATGGCGCGTTTTAGCATTCAAGATCGAGATTTGCAACTCATTTAACACAAATTTAAAAGAAAATGAAAACGCTAAAGTGTGTCAAAGTCACACTTAACCCGGACACACTCGTTTCATTCGCTGATCCAACACACACCCCTGCAAAGCTTCTGACTTCACGCCAAGGATAGAAGCCGGGACTCGTGTGAAGAGAAGGAGCTGCAAAGAGCGTATTCCAGGATTCAAGAGCGTAAATGTGTGTGAGAGAGATCAGTCAGCCTTCCTGAGGGCAAACAGGGGCTTGCAACATGCCTTGGAGATAGGGATGGACTTGGTAATTATCTGGTCAACGGACAGACCACTCAGATGGAGTCGGAGCCAAAGACCCGAGGCCTGTCGGGCAGAGGGAGTGTCCGCAGAATAAATCAATCTAAAACGGCCGGTGGCATGAAGGAGGTGGACGTCTTCTCTCGGAGACACACACAGACCTGCACAACCTCGTTCAGACACATGAACATTAGGGGAAAACAACACGAATACAGAAAAATGCAATTTCAGAACACAAGTGTAAGTTATAAAGTTAAGATGATTGATATCTTTACTGTAAATTGGGTTGATATATGTCAAGACCACATGTAGCGGTATTTTGCAGGTTAAGGTTAAATCATCAGATGATGAGCTTTCTGACAAAAAAAAAAAAAAAAATGTGCAGAAAACTGACAATTACAAGGACAGAGTCTGCTCGTCATTTGAATTGCAAGTCCCAAAGAAGTGTGACACGGAACACAAAATAATGCTGTTTTCAGACTTTCCATTTGATGCTTAAATGGAAAATTCAAATTTAAAAAATGGTGGGCCCAGGGACATTTTTACTTTTTTTATTTTTCACTTACTCTTTTGCAATGTTTTGTGCAAACGTGTGTGTGTTCTGCATCGAGTAGATGACAGAACTGTAGGGTAAAGTTTAACCTTTACCAGGTTGTAAGGCTTTTTTCATGAGAGAACTTCTGTGTCCGGGTCTCGATTTAACAAGACAGCACCTTCTTGAGAACTCGATTCAGCTTTTTTTTTTCTTTTTTTTTTGTAGATGCGAGGTCTACCCACTCAGCATGCCTCACCGGCTAGTGGCAGTCATGGTGCCCCGCTGGTAACAGCCTTATCTTGGCCAGTCATTTTGAAATTTGCCACCGGCTCTGATGGTTCCTGCAGAAGTTTGGAAACAGATATAACTCGTGTTGGGTATAGTTAACAGGCAATCTGAGGTCTCAGAATCTAAAATTATTATTTGATACCAGCCAAAAATAACTTATTATTGTATTCTTCAAATTCATAGGACAATGATACAAAAACTATTTGTTTTGTTTTGTTTTTTAATTTTATTATGGATTCTTAATGGAATCGAATGAACAAATGATACGTAGATCATACACACCAATCAGGCATAACATTATGACCACCTTCTTAATATTGTGTATGCCTCCCTTGTTCCTCCAAAACAGCTGTGACTCATCTGTTAATGGACATGGGCCTTCTGAGGGTCTCCTGTGGTGTCTGGGAACACAATGTTGTTAGTGGGGGTCCTTTGGGTCCTTTGGGTCCTTTGGGTCCTTTGGGTCCCGTGGGTTGAGGGGAGGGGCCTCTGTGGATCAGGCTTGTTCCAGTGCATCCCACGGATCTCGCTTTTTTTCTTGGTCTTGCTTTTGTTTCTATAGCGCTTTTCTACCGATTGGTACTCAAAGCAATTATACAGTCACAGGCACATCTACCCACTCGCTCGCGCAAGCACACCCACACCAGTGCCACGCACTGGGAGCAGCTGGGGGTTCAGTGTCTTGAGATCTAGTGAATTTGGAGGCCAGGTCAACACCTTGTGGCTGCTTTTTTACATTTTTTTGAGTTGTTATTAAACTGCTTTTGTTTGTCTAGGTTGGTGGTACATGTCTAGGTAACATCCACACGAGTGTCACCTCCAGAAGTTTGCATTGCATTATCACGAGATGGTCAGTGTTATGCCAGATTGGGGTAGTATACAGGTTTCCAATACAAGATACTGTAATATTTAATACTACCACACTGATAGAACTACCCGGAAAATTCCCTCACAAGCAGACACAGAGCACTACAGAGTACTGTAGGGCCGATCATGTCATCTCGTTAAGGTCTGGCGATCTCCAAGGAGGGCCCCTAAGCAATTAACCAATGGCCAGCCAATATAGCCAGCCTTAATTGAAAGGGAATTAAAAGAGAAAAATTGGGAGAAAAAGAATTAAACAGAAGGGAAAAAAATGAAAGGAGGCAGACAGATGGAAACAAATGATAGCGGGATCCCAAGAGTGGTCAGAGGTGCAGCCAATCGATTGGAGAAAGATTACATCTCTCTCCCCCTCTCTCTCTCTTTGTATCTCTCCCTCTGTAGCCCCTGTTCTTTCCCTCTCTCGGACTCATTTGAAGTAATGGAAACACTTCAGAAATAAGCCTACCTTGCAGAACCTCTGGGTGTTGCACATTAAGCTTGTTTCTACACAGAAACCCCACGTTTCAGAGAGCGGGGGCAAAACGCTCATACACACACAAAATGACCCCTTCAAAACCAGCCATTTCTCTTCTAAATCTGGACCACATCTGTACATCACCTGACGCGCGAAAACAGACTACGAGCCACCGAAATCCACCTAAAAGACACCGAATCCTGCTTCTACAAACCCATAATTGTACAAAAGCGGGACTCAAAAAAACGATCCTACGTCCGAATCTTTAAAATCCGATACAACTGAAATTTCCTGGACACCGTGGGCTTAGAGCTCCCAACTGAAAACAATGCTGCGGTGAGAGTGGCACGCGCATGCTCGATCGACCACTTTGCACCGAAGGATCGATACTCAGAATGTTTTCGGCCACAGTTTTTTTTTTTTTTTGGAGGGGTGTATCATTGACTTTCTGTTCGACTCACTCAGGTTACCTGGGTGTATAACAGCGATGACACACAATAAACTGTGTGTGAGTTTTTTTTGTGCACGGTGTCGGTGGTGGCGGACGAGGGGGTGGGGTGGGTCGGGGGGTTAAGGCGCCCGTGTGCCTGTTATCTGTTTGCAACATTGGAAAAAAGGAAAGGTGCAGTGTTCCAGTCAGTGAGCAGCTGCTTGGATTTATTGGGGAATAAATGGAAATGGACAGAGCGTACACATGTACAATTGGGAAACACACTGGCGACAAGAGACGGTGCCTGAGTGGGGGCTTAAGCGAAAGACAAGAGGCTTCAGACTGAGAGAGTGAAGGAGCAGAAGGTGCCGGTGCGGTCGAGGCCTGCGGTGATGATGCGGAGATGAGAGGGGATTTATTCTCTTGAAAGCAGGAATTACCCCTTGATACTGCATCCGTCTAATTTCTCGAGGACCGCCTCGCACGCACGGACACACTTTACCATAACGCGCCAGGCTGCGCACACAGCCGTACGGCTCAGTATGCCAAGGTTGCTTTTAGTCACAGTAAGAGCTCAGAAACAAATAGCAGTAGCTATTGTGTTGAATGTATGTAAAGTCAAGAGGAAACAAATCTCCCTTCTGGGACGAATAAAGTCTACAGTTTAAATCTAGCCACAAAGCTGTCGGACACATGTAGAAGTTGTGTATAGACTTATCATGAAGTCCTAGGAGTTGATGACAAGCGTTGCTGAATCATTGGCTATGACTAGGCCGATCTCAAACATATCCTCAAACAACAACGTATTAAATATGCTTACAGTTCCTGGAACGCGACCTCTTGGCAGCCACATAATAGCCTGGAGAATAGATGCACTGGAAGTAGGGGATGTTTTTATTGTGCAGATTTTTCCTAGTTTGTTGCGTAGGGAAAATTCCTTGGAAATTGCAGCCTCTCATAAGTGATATGTTGAATTATAGCAAAACGTCTAGTGCGTCTAGTCTTCTAGAATCACATTGGGGAAGTTTGATGGAAGCAACAAAATTCAAAGTAAAGTTCACTCGATGTGTTTTCTTGCTCTTTTTTTCTGAAAAACGGACCATGTTTAATGTTTCGCGGAAGTTACTGCATTCGTCTCCAGAATAGAACGGAACATGGATAGTAATGGCAGAGACAATAGACTACTGACAACTTGCCCCCAAAAATAAATACATAACTCCAGAAGCCCTCTCCACAGCAACATTGGATGAGGGAGTTAATCAATTATACAGTTATACATGACCTTCCTCACACTGTGAAGGTCTCCCTTGTGCGGCCTCTGCGGATCAGACTTGTTTCAGTGCATCCCACACATACTTGATCAGTTTGAGATCTAGTGAATCTTTTTTTGAGCAGCTGCCATTAAACAGAGTCACTGCTACAGGCTGAGGTTGTCTGGTCTGGTCTAGGTGGGTGGTACGTGTCTGTGTGACATCCACACGAATGCCAGGTCCAAAAGTTTCTCAGCAGAACATTGTATTGTCACAAGATGGTCAATGTCAACTGCTTCTCCTATCAGTGGTTTTAATGTTGTGGCTGATTGGTGTGTGTCAACTATTGCTGGTGTTGCAAATACTAGCTTGGTTTGTGGGTGATTTGAACTTTCTCAGGTCGCTTCATTTGATACATTTTTGTCATTGTTTTCCTGAAAACAGCACCGATCCATTACTGTGTATTATAAACATAATACATTTGTCAATAGACAGTAGTTCTAATGAAGTTTTCCCAGCAACGCCTGGAGTTAATTGTATCTGTCTCAACATGACTCAGCGAAGCACACGGTGATAAGGAGATCACTTCGGGATAAAGACTTCCTAACAAAGCACGGTTTGATCATCCCGTTGGCCTGGCCCTCCCTAGGCATGGCAACGTCTGTGATTCACTTCACAGCGTCTGGATTAATTGTAATGGAATTTTCTCAATATATTCAAGATCCACAGATGATAAACTGTGACCACTTTTGTGTGCCCTTGATCTTACTTTCTGCACCACAAAAAGGCCAATACATTTCACTGAAAAAGGAGAAGTAGTATGTTTTTTCTCCTTTTCTTTTTCTTAAATTTGCATAGTTAGCAAAGACCCAAGCTTCATACAGATGATTTGTGAGGACTATTTCATTATCTTCTATGTCCACAGCTGTCGTTCTGACAGCCACATGTCTCACATTCTGAAGAGTTAAAACTAAAACCACAAACACTGTTGAACACTACGAGCAGCACGAATGTAAGACCTTAGGTTGTACCAGTCTGTCGAGCTGCTCACACTTGTCTTCTTTCTGCCTCCTCTCTTTCCATATTGCTACCCAGCACCCTTCCCTCTGAATACTGGAAAACATCCACGGTGCCCTGTGGTAATCTATTATTCTCCTTCAGGCAAAGGAAATTAAACTCCCTTGGTGCATATTTATCGTCCTTTCTTTTCCCAGATATTTTTTGATATTGCTTTAATTTGTATGTGGACTGCATAAAAGGAGACTTCGTTCAATGTGAGAGAAATTACTTTTCCCAGTATAGACCCCGCCGCACTTGCTGATTTCTGTCTTCTTTGTTAGGCACGGTTTTACAGTCTGTGCAAAATCGAGTGTCATCCCTTTTTTTTTCTCTCTCGTTTTTCGCAAGCATTTTATGACCACTTTTGTCCTGAGGCTGTCTACTGTTCTACCTGGATGCTTTCATATTTTAGAGCCTTTCTTTGGCTTCAAAGCAAAAAGTGGAAACTCCAGTGAAAAGAAAGTATCATTTTTATTCAATCTTTCTGTTTACCTATCCATTGTTCTGAACGAGGGAGAAAGGGTGCGAGATGCTCTTACTGTAAGAGCTTGTCTCTGCATCTCTTCTCTCACCTCAATCACAGCAGGTTAATTAACAGCTGCATCTCATTGATGGTGACCTGACCGTGAGGCGTACCCAAGAGCCAAGCCACATTTCAAGGCAATCAAAACTGTACCGCAATAAAAATAGTTAAGTAATTAAACAGCTCAAAATAATAAGAGCAAGGGTGGAATACAAGCACAATAAAAAATGAATTCAATAAAACAAGGGTTAGAGAGCAAGTGTATATCCAATATAACGTTGGACGCAACGTCTTGGGTTGCTTCTTTATTTTACTGTGCGATAAGAGAGACAAAATAATGGAGTGACAGTAACATCCTACACAAATCAGTGACTAGCCTGCACAGTGAAACGTAAACACAAAAGACTAGATGTTTTCTTTTACATGCCTCCTTACCTTTATTGCTTTTTTGCCTTTCTATCTCTTGACACTATTGACTGCGAGAACAAAATGATGTAATTTTGTTATGCTGTACACTCTGTACACACTATTGTGTGAACAAATGGATGGGTGACCAACAGGAACAAATTGTGGAAGAATTAAGGGTTGCATACGCTGCAGTAGGAGTGCCCTACAAGGACTGGCCTGGAGTTTAGCATGTGACCTTCTATGAGCGAGATCAAATTTCTGTATGTATATAAGAAGCTTAACAGCGACATAGTGGAGTACTCGTGGAGTGATTGGTTGTAGGACTACGCAACTGCATGTTGTTGTTTTTCGTTTTTTTTTTTTGCTACACACAGGAGAAACGCAGTCATGCTGCCTTGGTGCCCTTCCCTTCTTAATACATTCAGTGAAGTCTGCATGAATGAATACGAAAGCAAACCATTGACAATAGTGGATACACATCATATCCCACCATCTGCCCTGCGAAAATATTGTTTTATTGTATTTTGGAAACAGAAACCATCCTCGTGTATGCAAAATGCTTCTCAAACTGCAGTAATCCCCACAAGCAAGCTTTGTAGTACCATATTAGTTTAACACTACTATAAACTAGTCTAACACAAATATGTTTTTGTGTCAACAACCTCTTGTCCTCTGATTATTATCTTTCTCGTGGCTCGGTTGCTCTTCTCTTTTTTAACTTCTGAAGGGCTCAGCATCAGCACCAACGTAATTCTACCTTCTTTTTTTTTTTTGGCCATTCTTATGAGACATGTCTGGTGCCCATCCCATCTACAACGATCACAAAAATTTGCTTCTTTTTCCCCTAAATTTATCATGCTCTCCACACTTTAGATACAATCTGGTTTGTGTTTCAGCAGTCAGCACATTATTATTCTCAAGCACCTCAGTCAGTGAATAATGTCATCACTGTTCATATGGCTCAGCATGTGCAAGACATGCTACTCACAAAGTTCTTCTAGCAGACGTTATAACCTGCAGTGCAGAAAAAGTATTTGGGTCAAGTTCTGAGCCAAGCTAGGTTTTGCTGGAAATTCCAGGTTATGAACTTCATGAGTCACCACAGAGTGTCACTGACATGCTGGCAGTGGTAAGCCCTCGTAAAGGTGATACACTTCTAAAGTAGAGCAGAGTGATACACAAACAATGGCTGAAATACGTTCCACTACTGAAGGACTGCACCTAAAATTAGACTTTACACAGAACGTCAGTTTTATAGATTTCTAGAACTTTCTGGAAGCACGGCCAAAAATGAGATGTGGTAAAATGATTTTAATGAGTCTGCTCCCTTAATAAATGCAATATAAGCTTCTTTTTTATATTCCTTTTTTTCACATTTCCACATAATGGTTTAAACCGAAGATGAATGTTTTTTAATTTCCAAACTATGTAGTTCAATATGTTCTTTATTTAAAATGTCAGAATACAATGGCAAATGCATAAGGTGATGTCTTCTTTCATCTGATCAATGATTAGCAGTCCAAAAACCAGACAATTTACATTTGAATTCAATGAAAAGAAATGCCTCACCAAAACAAAAACAAGAACTAAGGAGTGATTAATATTTTGAATAGAAAAATTACCAGAACAATTGTCAGTTCATGAACCTAGTTCCTGATTATTATTATGATTATTAGTTTGATGTTGATTGGTTAATATAATAATTTCTTTAACCATAGTATGAATTAGATCTAAGTGGGGCATCTTTAGTGTAATTATAGACACACTGTGACATGCCTTGGCTCTGCATTCTTGATGATTGAAAGGCTTTCTTGCAGTGCTTGTAATTGGACTACGGCAGGACATCTGTAGAGCAGTTAGATAATGTACTGAAGACTGAAAATACAACCTCCACTGCTTGGCCTAGGTAGAATGGTACAAGTGGTTCAAGTAAGCTAAGTCAAGAAGTCTTGGGGTATTCAGAGGCATTAGATCAACACAATAAATCCATAAGGGGGCATTCTGGGCACGTCCTACCTTCATGGTCTCCCCTTTTTTGAGCTTGGACTTTTATTCAGATCTCTCCTGATTCCATGTGCCATAGTATTGGTTCACCTTTTTGGATTCATTAATTATATGGATCATCTGCTCATGACTGCAGCTAAGTTTTCAGTAACATTTGTGTCTTTTTTGACAGTTGGATATGGTTATGTATGATGCTGACCGAAGATGAGTCATTCAAATTTTATATCTCCGAACCTCCTCAGTTTATCTTTCCTCCATGTGTGCAATCTTTATTGATCCAAAAAAATCAATTAGAAAATTGCAGAGATGGAGAAGCAGCTGGAAATACTAAAGCGGAAATATGCTACTACCAAGCGGAACAGCTCCCGCAGTCTGGGTCGCCACAACACGGATATTTCTGGGGAGATGCATGTAAGCTATAGTGTTACCGTCTGCCTAGGATCTGGGCTGTTTTCATAACTATTAGTCTTAGGTTCCACATAGTGTTGTACCTAATGTTCGATATTATTAATGAGACAAATCCTACTTTACTGATAATGAGGCTTTTGCAGCTACTTTGTCATGCTGTGTATTGTATGTTTACCTGTGTTGGGAGGCATGGCCAGAGGAAGACAGGAGTCTCCCTGCCCTGTGGGTGAGGATCCCAATAATGTCTTGGCCAGGAGGGCAGAGATGGGTTGAACCAACAGAGATGTCAGACCACGTCCAGCCTCTTTTGACAATCCAGCTAGAGAGAAAATAGAAGAGAATCGGATGAAGTCAAGCGAAACATTTTAAAAAAGAAAACAGACAGAAAGCAGGAGTTTTCCTAGTCTATTTTTTGCTGTACTTTAGGGGTATTTTTTTCTAATTGATGTACTATCTACAATAACATCTGAATAATGTGACTATATTTTACCATAAGTGGTTTTGAAATAGATAAAAATGGATGTAAATAAACTATATTAAAAAATGTGTTGATTTTGGAGACATGGTTTTAAGACACTGAGTGGAGATAAGCTTATATAATAACATCTAAAGTAGAAGTCTATTAAAAGGTGTACAATTTAACTGGATAATTACAAACTAAATCCCCTTTCCCAAATATAATAACATAAACACAAGTTTTGTTAAGAGATGCAGAGCCTCATCAGCCTGACTGGACCTGTATCCCAGTATTATTAGTTAGCTAACAGAGATACTGTTTGTCCTTCACAAGTTTCATCCATCAGGACAAAATGTATATATGGACGACACCCGGTATCTTTTTGTTATGTCCTGCTGCTCTCTGTTGTTAGTATATTCATTGCTTCTTCGTAATATAAAATTTTGTGAACTAACAACTAATAGACGTGAAGTACAGACCGTTCAGATAATATGGGCATTGCCCAGGACGAGAGAGCTGGTTGAGCTGCTGGTCGCCCCCTCCCATGCAGCAGGATACATCCATGATACTAAAACACACTAGGTGTTGAACAGAACAATCGACTTCAAGATGCTTTAAGCATTATGTCAAGTAGACTCTGATCACATGGCGATAACAACATGGACGTCTCCATAAAGACAGCTGAGGAGCTCAGTGGTTCGTTGAGGCAAACTAGCGGTGGTTCACCAAGTGTGTGGAGATACTAAAGATGAAGCCCATAAACAGGGAAATCACAATACACAGTAAATTCAGCATACCCAAATTAACACTGTAAGAGTTGATCTTAACACTTTTAAAGTGTCTATATGGGTCCACACCTCAGTGTGGTAAATAAACACTTTTTTGAGTCTAAGTACCTTTACACTAAGTTAGTGTAAATTTGACTCTTCTTATAGTTAAATTTAACACAGCCTAACCCCAACCAGTATATATTAACTCTCTCAGAGGACTATTTTTTTAACTACACAAGTATTACCCCCATTACACTTAAAAGGTGTCAGTGTAGTTCTTATATAATCCTACAAAAAATACGTGAAAAATAAACTTTACTAAAATAAAAAGGTAGTCATGTTTGGCAATTTTTTTTTCAAACTTGCACCACAAATATTAGAACATGCAACAGTACGGCACAATGTAGCGTTAGCATCACTTTAGCGCGCCAGCTAACAACTCCGAACCATTAGCAACATCTTATCACGTTTTATGAAAACATTTATTTTCAAACTTGCACCACAAATATTAGAACATGCAACAGTAAGGCACAATGTATGCATGTAGTGTTAGCACCACTTTAGCACGCTAGCTAGCAACTCCGAACCATTAGCATCATCTTATCACGTTTTATATCTATGGTTACAAAGTGCATGACTCGTCTCACTCAGCCAAAACGTCAAGCCAAACGTACCGTTTACTGCCGTTACTCACTTTCCATGTTACAGTAGCTCCAGGCATGCATGCTAACCTCTAGCTCATTAAGCAGGTGTTCGGGTGGTTAGTAACAGCGCGACGAGTAAAGTTTTAGTGGCTCACCGCTGCAAAATGACTTCGCGTGCCCGAAGAGTGATTGGGGGAGGGGAGTTACTAGTAGTAACTCTACTCCTGTATGTCTAGTTTAACACCAAGAATTAAATTCTTGTCAATTTGCTGTGTATGAAACTAAGTCAAAAAATAAATAAATAAATTACTACTGCAATGTACACTCATTTGAAAAGGCACTAACGCTAGCAGAGGAACAGTCCGAATCCTCTCAGGACAATTAACAACTTCACTAAATGTCCTGCAGTAACAGAGAGAAGGAGGCTGTAAATCAACAATTTGATGGTGGATTTCATAGTCAAAGTTATTAGACATTTAGCTGCTGTACACAGACCTGCCTATCCCATCTTACAACATGTTGCAAAGTATTAAATGCTGCTGATGCTGCAGAGTTATAGGCTGTACACATCTGCAGTGTCTAACATAGATAAGCTGATGTGTTTGTGTTGCATTTTGTATTAAGTTTTGTCCTTGATGTCAGTGAATGCACCATGACAGACAGAACTTAAGGTAGAGTTTAGAATCTGCCAAGCAAGAGACACATATTAGAAGTGACTGTGTTTTAAAAAACAGAGCAATCATTCTTGCAAAGCACTACTTTTTTTCTGTTTATATTAGTGACATCATTATATTGGTAGTCAGACTCAATTCAGCCCATAACAATGTACACACTGCACAGGTGTCACTGAACACTCAGAAACAAACAGTAGCTCAGCAAAATAATGTTTTTAGGATCTCATATAGCCGTCTGAGAAACAAGCGAATAATGAGAAATCTGTTGGTGTTCTTTGTTTGACTAAAAGAGCAGAACAATGCATTTTCAGAATAAAACACGCTGAAATTCTGAATAAATTTTCCTTTGCACATGACCCACATTAACAGGAAGTAAACCTACGTGTGTCTGTGTGTGCGGTTATTTTGCAGCATCCTGGTTTCATTCACATGTGATTTCTACGTCTTTTGCATGGTGACAAAGCAGCGCATGTAAGAGCAGGTCTGAAAAATCTCAATGTGGCTCATGCTAGTCTCCACACCTCTGCAAGACTAGGCTCAGTCTTTTCCCTTATTTCTTGTCTCTTCTCACAATTACCGTACTCAAGTGAGCATTATAATGATGACTAATTTCTAGTGATTTTTACCTTTAAATAAATAATAAATAATGTAAGATGGCTCGAAATAACTTAGGCGAGCATCACTTCAATACCAAATGATTACATTCATATTCAAGTATTCAGTCTCTTTTTTCACTAACCCTGTAGCACCGTTGGCAGCAATTACAGCCTCAAGTCTTTTGGGGTAAAAAGCAACAAGCTTTTCTGACATTCTTCTTTGCAAATCTTTTCAAGCTCGGTTAGTTGAGGACAGCCGGTGGACAGCTATTCTAGGACATTTGCAGAGTTGTCCCTAAGACACTCCTGTGTTTTATATATATATTTTTAGGTATATTTTTTAGGCATTTTAGCCTTTATTTGAAAGTCAAATGGCGATAATAGTTTTTCTTTTTTTAAAAAAGTACAAAAGAGTTTATTAAACTAATTGCTGTTGAATTTGACACCAACAGAACAGCACAAATAACACCTTGTACATGTTAAAAACATGATACAGCTAAAAGGAGAACTACACCTGAATACCGACAAATATCTTTTTGGCAGGCCCTGTGAAAAGAACTGGTAAGCCATTAAAGGCCTCATTAGTTATACTCCTTGTTAAATCAAGTCATCGATGTGAGTATCTGTTATGGAAGTTAAGCCCAGATTGTGAGGCTCGTAGCTCCTGTGGTGACTCATTCGTTCAGAACAGAAACAGAGACAGGTTTCAAACCAGGATGTCTCAACAAACTATTTCTGTTTCATGTGAACTGCAAAAACATCAGCAAACTAAACCGTCAATCATCAAAGAGGAAACCATCAATAATTTCATAGATTGAGTTAAATACTGTAGGTTGAGTCTCATCTTGCTTAGGCTAAACTAAAACAGGATTACAGTCCAATATGAATAAATCAGTGTATTAGCAAACCCAGTCCCCTGCTTAGCATCATCCAGACACCAAGTCACGCTGTGTGTTATCATTGTGCATTTAGTGGTTTTGGCATGTCATTTCATTCTGTGTAGTCTACATCAAAGGCGGCTCTGTATTTAACATGAAATTCTATGCCAGTATAATGATAGCTTAAAATGCAATGCAATTACATGCATATTGCGGCCTTCCATAAGATTATGAACTATTTTTGACACCATGGCAGTAAATGTAAGGAATGTTACCAATTTGACTCCAGCTCTAAACGCATAAATACATGAAGTATGTGATTACAAGTTAATGTAAAGGAAATGAAGTCTGATTTCCTGTCATTGATATACAGTCAGTGGAAAAGTGAGTGGATGGAGTAAAGACTTTTGTAGGACTGTCCAAATGAATTCAGATTTATATTTTTGTCTGTACTGATTAAAATATTCTCCATAATGAAATCCAAATGGCAATTTACCAGACTGACATTATGAGAATTAAATACGGCTATGCCAGGTTATGTTATTTGTGGATGAAAAAAGAAGTATATATATATTTCCTTTTTACCTTTTTCTCTCAGATGATGGCTATATAATATGACAAATTAATATTTGTGTTAGACTGTATGGAACAAAATATACATATCTGTCACAGTAAGACAGCATGTCGCTAGTTGTGTTAAGAAGAGTAATGACCACACCAGCATCACAGCAGCCCAAATGAAACTAGCAGTAGTGGTATAGTGCAGAATTTACACAGAAGATGCATTTCTCAGTTTTTGTGTTCTATTTATTTCCTGAAAGAGAACAGAGGGTAATTGTTTTATTGTATGTTGCTCCCATGTCCTGAATTACCTCATTTGCTCTGACTGGCAGAACCTTTCACTGAAAACCCCAAGAGAAAATCAACCTCAGTACAAACATAAAATAAATTCCATTCCACCCGAGATCCTTGTTTCATTCAGAGATTTTTATTTATTTATTTTCTGAATGACATGCAAATCAACTGCACTAAAAATTGCTCTGTGTGCGGGTGGACCTCCAGAGTTAATTGAGAAATTGGTTCCGAGTGTTAGTATTCACTTTGAGGACACTGCATGTGATTATTTTGAATTAATTTTGGGAGCTACAACAGGCATAAAGCAAGTATTCAGACAGCCTGCCCTATCTTCATTTACATTGTAGATTCCCCCTTAAATCAGTAATAAAGCGAACAAACTGTAAATTAGAGCTAAGTCAAAACCTTTGTGCGTTGATTTAAAAAATACAACCTACGCAATGACATAATGCAAACTCTTTTATACTAATGAACGTGACTGTGTTCAGAAGCAAAGTTCATGTGAAACTGTACATTAAACTGTTAGAAGTCTACTGGTTACAGGGACATTATGTTCATTATTAGATTTATCTAACTATAAATGAATCTCAGTCTCTCACATAAGACTGATTTAATGTCTTGCATCCCGTTAGAGGATACAAGTCATCAATGAGATCTCACTGTTGAAAGGTATCATTTAGAAAACATTTCAACATTGGTGTTAGATACCAATGAACACAGTGACGGCTGTCACCAACATGGTTCAACAGTTTCTAACCGTGGCAAGACTTTCCACCAAATTGGATGCGATGATGCTGGCAACAACATTAAAGGGTCGGCAGCTCTATCTGGCAAGTACTTGTTCCTTCCTACGTCTGAAAACTACCATGTCTTCCTATTCTTCATCTGTCTGGGCCCTGGTTCAGAGTAGCAAGATGTAAGCTTTCTTTGATGAATAATAGGTCTAAGGCTAGGCTTTGAAAAACAGTCTTCCAAAAGCCTAGGAAAATATGTACTTGGTTCTGATCAAACCAGGACTGAACCTGCTGTTAAAGAAGTGCAGTGTTTTGTTCCATTTTCTTTTTTCTTTCTCGTATTTAAACAACAGTATCTTCACAAACAAATGGGATCTGCAATCAGCCATAACTGAGTCATGACATAGCTTATTACAAATGCATGCATTTTGCGCACTAATATCTAATTTCCTCAGTGAGTTGCATTGTGTACACCCCATTAACTTAAGCAAAATGCTACTTCTCTGCTTCTATTGCAGCTGATCTATACTTTGCCCAAGTTTGTGAATAATCTATACTCTAACCTTAGCAGTGAAGACAAGTTCAGCACTGCTGAAAATCCCTTGTGGTTCCTTTGAATGAAATTCAAACTCAATAGTTTTGTGTGGCCGGTCTGGAGAGTGTCACAGAGGCATTCTAGGCCCACAAGATGATTAATAATCCATGAACAACACCGCGAGACAAGACATGAGGGAGGTGGGAGACGAGGACAAGGCGAGAAGAAATAAACCAAAAAGTACAGGAGAGAACAAGAGTTCAAGAAACAGTTGGAGAAAGTGTGGAGTCCTGGGAGGAAGAAAGAAGAGACGTTGAGTGAGATGAGAAGGTATAAGGCAAGAAGTGAATAGGAGATGAAGTGAAATGAGAAAAGGAGATTGAGGAGATGAACAGAGGAGAAGGAGAGGACAGAAGAGAGAAGAAAATGGGATGACAAAGAATGATGCTGAGCGATAAAGGTAAGTAAAAGGACAGTAGTCAGGTATATGAGTAAAATATAGGTTTAGATTTTAAGCATTTACCACGGCACAGGCAATCTATAGAGAAAGTTGTTGCTTCTTAAGTATATCCAGCTGTAGTTAGCAGCTAGCATGCTAAGTTAGAGCTCAGTTAGTTATCTTCAGTATAGGGTTTCACAGTTTCTTGAAAGCATTTTGCCACAACAACCAGGAAGCTTCTTTTCTTCTCAAATGTGTCACTACTCAGATGAGTGACATGAGTGAATTTTATACTATGCTCTAAAAAAAGAAAAGAAAACAAGAGACTTACTCTAAAAATAAAACAATCGGTCTTTGTCAGGTGACATCACACCCACAAAGCCATGGTGCATTTGGATCATTAACGCTATTTTTGTAGGTAAACGATGTGGTGAGGTGCAGTTTGCGTGAAATGATGCAATCGTTATTCAAACGTTGATCTTGGTGTTAGCTGGCTGCTAGTGATGTGGAGGAAACTAGAAAAATCTCTCTCAAACCACTGCCCAATTATAGTTTAAGATATGACAACTGAATTAAGTTTCAAACTTTATTCTTCACAGTGGAAATTCCTCACTTAGAAGAACAACTTCACACCCACAATGAACAGTAAATTAACATGTGAAGTGAATGGTGTGGTTTTAATTCCATTTGAACCTGCTTTAACAATGAAGTGTGTGTATGACCTTTTACATAACTCGCGTTATTGACTAGTGTTTGTCGACACGCTGACAAACCAACAGTGGGTACAAATCAAATGAAAGTAAGATTTAGAGAACAACGAACTACGTGTGACAGTAGTGCAAACTGAAAATGATGCCATTATCATTACAGCATCATTACATGATGATGATCAGCATCAACTTTTGTGACCTTTTATGTTTCTTTTGCTTGCACTTTGGTGCTGTGTCAGTGGTGTCCACGTGCTTCAAGGGATTTGTAATTTCTAAACTCCTCGAAAGTATAAGCACTTATTCCATAAACCAACTAGTTTGTGATGTCCAGGGAAGAGACTGGAGGCAGCAGTTCTGCGTCGGAGCTCCAGCTGTTTGCCCTCAGGTCGAACAGATCGATATTATTTATAGTGACCAACTTGGCCAAGTAGCTGTCCCTGGCAACTTTGCTGAATCTGTGTTGGTATCCACTCGTTTTTCTTCTGTTTTTCCATTTTCCATCTTCAGTTGGAAAATGGAAAACATCTGCTCCCCTGTCATCATCTCACGTTTTGCTCATACTCTGGTAACCATCGAAAATGGCTGCGGGGGACGTGTCACTCACGTGGCTGACAAAGATTACACGCTTACTGTTTCAAATGTTGACGTTTTGGACAGCATTTCCTCAAACTATTAAAAAGCTCAGATTTTGAGATGTAACATCTGACAGCATCACTACTGATTTACACCACTTCATTACGCATACTGTTGAACTTTTTTGTTTTGTTTGCCCACATGTTCTCCCACTCCAGATGAAGCCTGTCCTAATGAGCTTATCATCAGAACTTTCTTACTTATGGCTTGAAGTAAGACGAGTGGAGACTTGCGTTTTCTGTTTATTGGCATATGTAGAGTGTGGGATGCCAATATGATGTAGTTCGTCTTTAATGATGACAACTGACCGGGCTTTTGCTCATCCACCTCTCTTATTTCTGTTCTTACCCTTCCAGCCAATGGAAATACAACAACACAGCACCGCTGTCAATTGCTAACTGTGAAACATTTACAGCTGTAAAACGTTTTAAAGATCAAAGTGCATGTTTATTTTTTCCCCATCCAGTCTATCTTAAATTCCTTTTTTTTTTTTAATTTATTTTTTTTTATTACTTTTTTCTCTTTTCTCCATTCTCTGAATGTGCAGCAAAGCAGGAACTCAACAAATCAATACCGCTGCAGCATCCACGCTCCGCAAATCAGTCTTTCCATTACTGGACACTGATAATAACTGATACCTGGATTGACAGACCGGCTCTACAGGGCAATGTTTCTTTGTGTGTGTGTGTGTGTGTGTGTGCAGAACTCTGACATCTTGACATATTCACACAGGCAAGACCAACCGCTGCCTCCATGATGTGCAGGGCAGGCAGAAATCATCCAACCACTTAGTTGAAAAACTGTCAAGTAGTAAGTGTTTGAGGAAATGAGAGAAAGCGCTTGATTTCCCAAATGATGTCTGTGTACAATTGGCAATGCACTGGATGATGGATGGTAAAAGGGCCCCAGCGCACTTCACGACCGCGCCAGTATTATTCAAATGGTGTTGGTCAAAGATGGTTGGAATATGTTAAATTCTAACATTAAAAGACATCACATCACATTTTTCCAAAGCCAGCAGTTTTTTTTCCTCCCTTGCATGGGCGCCATTAGGACCCAAGCCCGCTGGTCATTCATCTTCAAAAACAATACACAATTTACTTTCATTTAAAATCAAATAATGGATTAGTTTTGGACTATTTTCAGAAATTCATTAATACACATTCAGAGTAGTAGTTTTCAGAGTGCCTGAAGGCACATGTGCAACCGACTCAAAGTAAAGTGTGTCTTCACTGAAATAAAGGAACATGGCACACAGCACAAAAGTGTTTTTTTTTATAAAAAATAACTGTTCTATAGTAAATGCACTGATACCACAAAATACATGAAATACAACACAGCCAAAAATGGAAATCAAGAAATATTGTCCCTGTGGGGTAACAATATCTCACCTATCAGACAGCACTGAAATAAAGCATTTTCTTTTCAAAAAACAAGAAAAAGTGGTATTATTTTATCCCTCTGGAAGGATATTTCATTTTTTTTTTTACCGTGTGTTTAAGCGGCATAATAGGAAAGTGACAAAATTATGAATTACATCGGGTATGTTTGTAGTGTATTATTGACAAGTGCATCATTATCAAATGACTAATAGCGCAACGTAATAATCACACTATCATCTCAACAGCTACAGTAAGAAACTCAATATCTGGGTTGTTCATTCATTAATCCCTGGCTTCCTCAGTACAAGCTTTTAGTCCTCCTATTGATATTATGGCATATAGTGCAGGACAAATGGTGAATCGAAAATGGCTGCATACATATCGGTCTTGATGAAGAAGCGTACCAAGAATTTTCCTTGTTAGAAAGCAACCCTGCCTCTGAGCAATTATCGTCATTCGTTACTTAATTGATTTCTCGCGAGGTGCTGCAAGTGTTTATACATGATCGTAAAAAGTAAATAATAATAATAAATATAAATAGAAAATGTTGCTTCATGAAACTATTACATCAAGACATCAAACTACCAAAGTGATGCAAGGCTTAAAGGTTTCGGATGGTCAAAGCACGCCACCACTGATACCTGTTTGAAGGACCTTACCATCATCTGACCTTACCTAGAGAATATCATACCTTGAAGAATATATAGGTTACCAGTCTAGATGTGTAACATTTAGTAAGTATGTTGATTTAAATTATCACAAATGGACACCAGTAGCTACCCTGGCATGGCCAGACTAAACTCTTAACAGAATAGTCTGGTAATACTTTAATTGGATTTTATGACGCAGCATTGCTTCAACCCATACAGAGAAAACAAAAAAATAACTAGCACTCAACTGGCCAGTCGTACAGCTAGTACGTTACATTAAGTAATTAGGGCATTCTCGACAAATGGCTTAAGAGCTGTTAACTGTTTGTCACGACACTCCACGGTAGGGATATGCATTGATGACATTTTATTGATGCGGATACCATTATCGATTCTGGTTTTTGATCCGATTCTTTATTTTTGGTTTAGAAAAAGTAGTTTTGTATAAACAACACAAACTTTATTGCATTTCTAAACAAGATAAGATACAGGTGAAAGCTAGTGTAAGTTAACAAGTAAGAAATTAGTCACTGGATGCTCACTAGCACTGTTCTGCTAGCAGCAGCTGCACCTGTTGGCTGGAGATGGTCGAACACAGGGAGCTGGTTGCTGTGTTCACGCAAACTCAAACAATCCGACAGGGCGGATGAACGAATTAAATGTACTTTTACACCTAAATTTTATTTTGATTCAGAGAGTAATTATAATGATAATATCATTATAATGTTGCATTTGACCTTGTTTCAGTATTTATAGGACAATCTTGACAAACACCTGCCATGTCCTCAACACCCTCCGCTTGCTAACGGTTTTGTGATTGGTCAAAATGAAGCATAAGCAGAGAGCAGAGTGTGGAAAGTGGAATTTCTTGCTGTTATCTGGTTCATGTACTGGGGTTCTGTATACAAACAACATGACATGTTCAGTTTGAGCATCTGCATGCTGAGAAGGCACATTCTGAAAGAGAGGACACCCTGGAGGCCTAGAGTGACCTATTCACCTGACAATCTCTCTTACAAACACGCATCAGGGAAAGTGCTTGGTTATGTAATTAGACTATAGGATAGTTGTACCGGTCCAGGGGTAATATGTGTTCACACACTGCAAGCTAATCGCTTCAGGGAGTAATAGCGAGCAGACCAGCAAGAGGCTGCCCCCTCCGACGGGTCTCGGCTCGATTTGTTCTGGAAGGGAGCTAGCTGCTGTGTTCACACAAACGCAAACAATACGACCTGGCGTGTAAATGCTACCGGTTGCAAAACAACAAACTAGGTGTGAAAACACCCTGACACAAGATGTGAAATGGAGCCCATCCCTTGGCTCGGTGAGTCCATCGTTTAATTGTTGCACATATTTCAAAGAGGGAATCGACTAAGTCTAAGAAAGACACGTGGTTTTAAGTCACGAAACAAATGCAATGGCAGGAAGCATCACAGTGATCAAAGCAGTGGAGAGCAATAAGCTCTGCAGGAGGGTCCATTCCTCTCATCCCTGTGAGAGTGTGAGACATCAGTATTAGACACTTGCTAAGCTCACACCTGCAGACATATGAAAGAGATGAGATGGGGATCAAGACAGAAGGAGAGACATGGATTAAGAGAAGATAGAAGAACTAATTTGGTTTCTCTCTCGTAAAGAATGATTGTTTTTTTTTCTGTGTTTGTTTCATCTGCTCTGTGCTCTAGTAGTTCATTTGTCTTGTCTCTAAAAACAAACAAAAAAAAACACTGCAAAAATAAAGTCTTTGTCTACAGTAAATTTCTACATTATGTGTAGCTTCATCGTGACCGGGCCTCCACTTTATAAAACAAAAATTCATCATGCAGCTGTATTTGTGTCGTATAAATAGCGTCTGCTAGAGTGTTTTGGCAGTCTGCTTCTATTCACCCCCAAACAGCCAGTGTGCGCACACCATCCACCTGTGCAAAGATCTCATGTGAATTTGTGCACCAGCTGCCTCTGATTGATCTGAGAACACGGCAGGAACTCCGGCTCTTTAACTTTTTTTTTCTTTCCTCTCGTTTCTGTGCGTTTACGAAATTGATTCTTATCCTAGATTAAGATTTCTGCTAATTCTTCAAGAAGCACTTCCCACAGATGTCTTGTGTCACTTCCCTCGAGACAGAATAGCAATGAAGGGAGTAACTATTTATGCTGCTTATTTACAGATGCAATAAATCAGGACTGAAGCAAAGAATTATTCCAACTCGAACTAAAATTTAAATCGCACAAGGAAAGGGTCGAGAGACTGAGGTCCTTGAACTCAGCAACAAAACACAAACACCTGGTTCGCTACCCAGAATGCCCCGTTTGGCTCAGGACGTGTCTTTTCTCCCACTATTTATGCTCTACCCCTGAGGAGCACGTGGATTCAGGTGCACTCAATCACCTGCTGCAGCACAGGGGGAAAGGCAGCGCCTGAAACCAGGAGAGAAGAGCAAAGTAATGCGCTCAAACACTCAGCTCGTGACAGCTTTTGGCACACGAAGCACATCAGAGTATATTAGCAGCCACATGTGTTTGGACTCTACACACTATTTACAGCTCGCTTAGAAGGTTAAAGGGGGCGGCTTTTTCTTGAAGTCCCATAAGGTGATCCTGCATTTATGAAGTTGCATGAAAACTTTTGTAGATTCAGACTTTTGTAGACAGGTTTTGGATGTTTGGCGGAATGGGATGAGGTATAGTATCATTTATATAGGAGCACGAGTCAATATTGCGATTATACAACAATTACCAACAAAATAAAGCGTATAATTAAATATATATTCATGTTGATGTTTTTTGCGAGTGTGCTTCCCATTTCCATGGAAATAAATGGGGTCTGACTAATAACTGGAACACAGTCAGTCATGTCAGTCAACTCCTATGTGTAATGGAACCTAGTTCACCACTACAGCAAATAATCCAAACCTTAGTAACAACCTAGCAACAAAAATTATTTTCTAGTGAACTCTAAGCTGACGTTCAAGTTTTAACGCGGTCTCGGACTTTACCGAACTAAATCAATAATGCATAAATGAGCAAAAAATGCTTACTTTTATTGCCCAAGTTATAGCAAATATGCAACAAACCGATCCATTTTGTAGCGTATTCTTCAGCCGTTTCCTGCTATAGCTCTGATGGTTACAGTGTAGCCATGGAGATGGATACAATGTTGCCACAGACTTGGCGGAGCAAGATTTTTAGTGATGAGTTAGCCGTGCTGTAATGCTGATTTGAGCACGTTCTAAATGTCTTGTTGACTAATCAGATTGCTTGGTTGGAACTACTTGTATAATCATTATTACGCAATAATAAGAAGCTGTTATAAATGTAGAGAGGTTGACTCTCTGGCACAAATGCCAGGGTTCACAGTTTGGAATCTTTACAAGCTACGACTAGGGACAATTCACTTGCACGTAACTCAAGTGTAACAGAGAAAATTACCACCTTAGTCAATTATATTTTGACATTTTTTATATTTTTTGCCAACAAATTTCATGGACAATCTGCATCTGATCTATTATGTCAACATGGTTGGTTTTGAGATTGTTTAATGTAGCTTGGATGACAAGAATAATTCCATCAACGTGCAAGCAGTCAGTGCCGGTTTTAAAATCTCGGGAATACCCGTCAAACACCTCATACTACGCACCAACGGTGTTAATATCTGATATGGAAAAAAAAAATAACGAATTGAGTGAATGATAAAAGAGAGGTTGCCTGTACTCACTGTATCAAAGCAGATTCTGTGAAGAGAGAAACCCAGTGAATTCTGTTTTATGTCAGAGATGCGGGAAGCTCAAACAAATAAAGAAATGATTATAGCTGTGGCTTTTGATGTTGAAAAAGCTCCTGATATGTTGTAGAATGAGGGGGCTCCTTATTAAATTATTCCCACAGGGCAGTGTGCACAGTTGACTATTTACAATGATGATTTTTATACCAGGGGGCACAAGCTATGGGGAAATGACCGTGGGCAGACAACAGGACCTTTAGACTAGAATATATTCAAAGCAAAATGAAGATGGCAATTAACAGAGCAGCCAGGTTTATGTTGAGACTTTATTTTCTATTCTGATCTGATGTTTACAAGTACCACTACTTTTAATCGGAACCGGACCGTTTTACAGACGTGTGACATGCGCAGATCGATGACTGATCTCTCGTCTAATCAGCATAGTAGTTGCTATTTAACACTTTTATTATTAAAGCAACAGCTTCATTCTGAAAGTTTGTATGATCATATCCACTTTTGCTATTGTGTTGTTTAGCCTCATAGTAGTTGGTCTTCGAGGTTTTCCAGAGGTTCCGAATTTGGCTTCAATCAATTTGTGATGGTTCTTTTTTTTTTCATTAAAAACAAAACACCGAGAGAAATTTCATTCGGTTTGGGCCTGTTTATTCCAACTGAGGTGTTTATAGGGAGCATTTTGGTTTGCTGTAGGTAAACCCACCTAATGACACACTTGTTAAACGAGTGAGATTTTAAATTACAAATAGCAAAGTTGCGTTTTTTTGTTTGTTTTTTAAAAACATAGCTATGTATTGCTAGCTCAGCATATTTATTCTTTTATACTAGAGCTAGCTAAGCGGTCCTGGAATTTGCATGTAATTCTTTTTTAGTGTAATGCTTATGAATAAATTTGATTTAGCAGTAATTTACAAAGGCTTGTGATACCTTTTGTTTGTTTGTTTCATGAGACACTGTATAGTGGAAAATAAAATAAAATTACTTTACTGTACTTCTAGTATAGAAATTTTCATAAGAAGTGTGTTTTTTAATCACGTATATTATATGGGGTAAAATATACCCAACATTAGCGATGGTGGTGCTAATTATGATGCTATTGTTCTAGGGTTAAATCACTTTCATGGGCATACGGACCGTACGTACTGTGTTGTCAATAGTTCATGTAGTCCCATCTATAAACTATTATTACACATTTCAATGTATATGTACTCATACTATACATTGACATTAAAGATGAATCTAGTCTAATCTAATAAATCGCTTTCCTTGAAGTTACGTGGTCAGATACTTGGACAAACTGGTTTAATGTTTTAGGAGGTGTCTTTGATAAAATGCTGGCACAAAAATGATGAAATACAAGAAGATCAACAGCTGTCTGCATTGTCTGTCTGCGTGTGACTGGTCACTTTTGCTGAATATACACTTTGGATCACCATGTATGTATCATCTATTGCATGTCAATAGCAGTGTCATTTAAGAAAAGATAGAAGAGAAGACAAAAGCCTAGGAATATGTAATGGCAATGAGGCATGCAAAAAGGAATTATCGTGTGGCAGCCTTGCAGGTAGCATTGGGCGGAAAAGCCATTGCACATTAGAAAAATAAATAAAACTCCTGCTTGCATACTGACTAAACCGGTGAAGGCACAATGAATAACACCCTGCAAAGGCCATCCTGCCGGAGTGCTGGGAGCACAGTGAAACATAGATTACAAGTTTCGGATAGGTCGGGATTGCAGAAATAGGAAATGGGAGTTTCCAAAGTATATGGTATCGTCCTACAGTCGCAAATTCACTCTCAATGACTGTGAGGCCATCCATCGATTGGCAAATTCACGAAAGGCAATCTTAATGGTACATTGCTCACAACTATATGGAACAGTAGCAGTCATAACATTAGACCTATGCAGTCCTACAGGCAGTATAGAATATACAAAATGCTTTGCAGGTTGCAAAATTGCTTAAAGCAGATGCTAAAATGATCAAAATGATTGAATTCAAAACGCATGACAGAAATATGGGGATATCAAGTATGCAGGAAGACATCTCTATAACAGCACAAAATTACACTGATGTTAGAAGAAAGGTGGGTACAAACCAGAGGGAAATATACAGTTTATCAATCCAAGAATCAGACACACATGACCGAGTGAGACTTTTATATAACAGCACTCAACTGCTTTGACTCTGATCAGTGGGAGTCCGTCCAGGATGTGTTAACATAAAGTAATTTATATCAGAATAAAAACAGGAACCTCAGACAAGCCCGGAAATGTATGAAGTTTATCTTCCCTTTAGAGAATCTCCTGGCAGAAGTCAACATATGGTTCTCAAAATAAACAGTTTTTGATGGAAATGTATTATTTTCATTTCCATCTGTGTTCAGATCACATTAGCACATCCATGCTAGTTTGACAATAAACACAAAGAAGAACTCTTTCTTCACAGAATTTCACCGGTCTGGTCCGATTTTCCAAAGTGCTTCATATTTCTCAGGTATTTTATCAGGTAATTATTGGCATCTATTGATTAACATTTAAATCTTTCTGGGTTATAAAAGTTTCCGTGTTTATCCATAAGTGGATCTACGAAGAGTCTGCCTTTCACCAATACAAAATGGAATATCAGATCAGAAAACTAGGTAAATGAGTAACGATGGAAATAGTCCTGTTTAACCAAATGGTACAAATGAGTGATGAAGCGTAAATTAAGGGTTTCAATACCTGCATTAAAAACACACTCCTGTACTTGCCTTGGGTAAGAAAACTGAAATTAAGCTCCAAATTAAAACCAGAAGTTAAACTCAATATGAATCGCTTACCTAATTTCAAGTAATTGAACGGAATGGCAAATCCTAATGAATCGATATTTGAAATAATTTATTCATAAAGTCAATTTTCTTACCTGAGTGCTCAAGGAGGGTGTGACTGATTCAATATGAATAATTGCTGATCACTGACCTTCTACATCCACACGACATTTAACATTACAGACCACATTTAATCTTAACTGCTCCCAACTTGTTTTGCCTCCAGGATGAGTTCAGGAAAGGGAGTTAAGTTACACAGTTTTTTTTTTTTTAATGAATTACAAAGATAAAAAAGCAAAGAAAAAGCTGTTAGTGTTTGAGCAAACCTGCTCCGTCATTTTCAGGAGCCTCTTTTTTTTTTGGACAAGCGACCCCAAAACACCTGCTACAATTATTTATGGTTAGTATCAGGCAATTTTGGAAATCGTAACATCACACAATAAAACACAACCACTAAAAAACTAAAAAAAAAGACTTACAGCTTCCATCTCATAACAACTTTTTCAACTCAGATGCATCCAGAGCCATGAACCGTGCTCTATCCTTGCAGGATCGCAATACGGTGTCGCCCAGAAAGGACTTTTGCCTGGTGAAAGTTAAAATAATTACAACCATCTCCACTTTCAGAGCAGCGGAAGCCTTTTACAGCAACATAAAACACCTACTGGATGTTTTCGTACCTGATAAGACTTTTAACTGGAATGGACAACCACCACCACAGACACCCACTGACAAAGGAAATGACTTATGAGTGCCGTTACCTAGTTTATATGAGGTATGCCATCCCTCTCAGCCATAGGATACTGTCGCTCTATGGGTATGGAGAAGTGTGTGTGTGTGTGTACATATATATTACTGTGCAAACATTTTATGCAGGTGTGAAATACAATGCTGTGAACTAAGAATGCTTTCAAAAATAGTGTTAATAGTTTATTTCCATCAATTAACAAAATGCAGTGAATGGACAGAAGACAAATCTAAATCAAGTCAATATTTGGTGTGACTATCCTTTGCCCTCAAGGCAGCATCAGTACTTCCAGGTACACTCATTATTGTACCGCTCTCTAGCCCTTCGGTGAACGAACCGCCTTCTGCCACTCATCAGCCCAGAGCACCTGCTGCCATTTTTCTGCACCCCAGTTCCTGTGTTTTTGTGCCTAGTTGAGTCTCTTGGCCTTGTTTCCATATCAGAGGTATGGATATTTGGCTGCAACCCTTCCATGAAGACCACTTCTGGCCAGATAGTAGATGGGTGTACCTGGGCCCCACTGGTTTCTGCCAGCTATGAGCTGTTGGCTCTGCTGGACATTGCCCGATTTCGAAGGGAAATAAGCTTGATGTGTTTTTCATCTGCTGCAGTAAGAAAAACTTCCTTGGACGTCCACTGTGTCTACAATCCTACAAAATCCATGACTTTGTGCAAGTGTACCTATAAGGATTGATGCTGGCTTGAAGGCAAAAAGTAGTAACACGAAAGTTTGGTCAATGTCTAATTCTGTAAATTGATAAAAATAAACAATCATTATTTATATTTTTTAATTATTCTTATTTTTTCCACACCTGCACCTAAAACTTTTGCATATATATATATATATACACACACATATATATATATATATATATATATATATATATATATATATATATATATATATATATATATATATATATATATATATATATATAGGTGTATGAAGAAGTGTGCATATATAATGACAGCCAACTTCTGAGCAGCCACTGCTTCTCAGTGGGCCGGTGAAACCGTTGTTTTAATAGACTCTGATTGTGTTTTGATATTCCTGAGCTGCCGAAGTTGTGGGAATAACTAATCCTTTCTCTAATGATGATGGCGTTTTAATGAAAGCTTAATGACACTCTTAGCACCCTGGCGTACTGACTGTCATTGTCTGCCAAAAACGCAGAAGGATGGTGGGAGAACAAAGACGAGGAGCCGTGGGTTGAAGAAGACCACTCTTACGTGTTGGGGTAAAGATCACCGAAGACCCGTCGCATGCGTCCTAAATCCCGCACCGCCACATTACCCCCCCGTGACGTCCAACTCTTGTCATGAATTCCACAGACACATTAGACAGTTCAGAGAGCCTGGTGTTTGGCTCATTATGTGCCAGACAGTAGGCCAAATGCGACTGAATGTTTAAATGAATCAGTTGGTACTTTGCAAAAGTATGTGTTGAAGAAGACCCAGTCCTCAGTTGTTTTTTTGTTTTGTTAACTAATGGTCTCTTAAAGAGTAGATCATTGTCTTTGAGCTCAAAACTTATTAGGATGATGTGTATCTGTACAGAGGAATGGTTTAGTAAGAGCTTTAGTTTGGGGGGAAAAAAAATACAATTTTAAACTGACATCACAGACAACCTTTCTGTCACGTCAGTGAGCTATGTGAACTATATGGAGGCAGTATTTTTATTTTTTAACCCCTACTACACACTATGTTTTAGGGGGCCGTTTTCTATGTAACTGGTGTTTACTGGGCAAATGGTTTAATGTGATTTACTTCACGACTTTGTGCTTCTATTTACTTTTTTCTCTCAAGTTGTCCTCTATTTAAGACCAACAACTTCATCCAAATCCCTCTGTCGAGAGAAATAAATTACCAGTTAATGACAATCAATTTAGTCATTGTTGATGACAAAGTTGTAAAGGCAAGACTTCGTCTTTTTTTGTTTTGTTTTGTTTTTTGTAGTGGAATAGAACCTACATGGCAGAGCCCTCTTTTTCATTTACATAAGGAAAGATAACATAGTAGGAAGGCAGTCAGGAGTCATCAGATGCCAACAGCATGCATTATTCAGTCTACAGAGATGTTAATAAAGAGGTTGTGGCCCAGAATTACTTTCTCTCGCCAGGAAATGAAGCGAAAGCACCAACACACCAGGGTTACACACAACCGAGCACATAGGCACACAGTATACCGTATGCTCGTACATCTAGACACACTGTTCATGTCACTTGCGATTGCTTCCACTTGACAGATTGTGTGAATATGGCAAACCCTGACAGCATGTTGCGCAGTGTGCAACCTCAAAAGAAAAGCCAGGTTAAAGCAGTATTAGCCTGGCACTATTTTCATGGCAATATTCAAACGTAATGTGTGGAAATTTCACTCTAAATGCCAGAAGTCTAGCTTTTGAATTATAAATGTTCTTAAGAAAATAAGTGACGCTGCTTGTGCAATCTGCTGAACAGATTCCGAAAAAACATGCACAATGTATGAACTGTGCGTAGAGCGTGTCTGCAGTCTATATGCTTGATGGGTAATATCCATTTGAGCATAAAAAGCATCTGTTTGAGCCTCATACATTATTAATCTGAGCCACAGTTCACAAACAATTCATCTTCTCCCATCTACACAAGCGCTCATGCATACATATGGAACTTGGTTTATGGTCTTGGAATTATGATACAGTTTTTGATGAGACAATATGGTGGCTGGCAGGCTGCCAGGACAGGATAGAAATCACTTACTCGCCAGTTCATTCGGTACACTTTTAGAAATGAATGCATTCTAATGGCGCCTTCAGGACTAACATGTTAATAACAGAACAGAAATTCCTTTGACGCTCTTATTTTTTAAAGACACAATCAGCGCTCACACTTTGTGTAATCAGGAAGTGATCAGAGCAGCAGTAACGTTGTGGAAAGCAAGAAAGTGTCTAAAGTACGGTTGTAGTAAATTATTCTACCTTGCGGAGGCAGTAGTATGCCCAGTAGAATCAAAGCTCCCAAAAGTCCCAAAAGATGAAAGGAAGTGAAAACCCCTGGATGAAGACACGGGTGTTATGATGGTAAGTTCAACTTCAAAGTCCTGCTAGATCAGGGATTCCCAATATGGTCGATTGTGAAGGTAGTGGATGGCGTGCCATTGGACAGAAAAAATAAAAAAATAAAAAATGTTTTAGATGTTAGACTAACATGTATCTGTTGCATCTCCGGAACAAACAGCAAGACAAGCTTTCATATTCTTTTTTATTTATTTTTTTTAAAACTTTTTATCAACAGGTCCACTCAGTTTGGGACCACGGCCATGCAAAACGTCATGGGCTACTGCCTTTCTTAAATGAACAGCGCTATTTTTCTAAAGGTGCAGTGCAAAAAATTTTCTTCTTCTTTTTATTTTTTTTTTAATTTAATTTTTATGTCAAAGTGCACTTCAAATCCATAGACAGTACGTAGGAAAAAAGTCAGTTGCATCATGACAGTACAGTATCATTTCAGTTGAGTCATAAGTACACCTTTCATTTTTTGATTTTTAAAACAAATTTTCTTCTAAAATGTTTTTAATCAGATGAACGACCTAATCCAGCACTAAACCTCCAAAAAGACATAATGTTCAATTGTATCAGAAAGGTGGTACTTCAACTGGATGTCCATTTTGAAGAATGTAGTTTATGGTGCCGTTACACTGGATTGAATTAAACTTCAAAGTATTTGTCTTATTAAGCTTCTCACTCAGTTACTTGAACCAAAAAATGGATACCATGACTTCGTGAAGCTCAGACCTTAGTGCATGACTGTCAAAATGCATGTTTTCAGTGGTGACTTAACTTAATGAACTGGCAATTGAGAGTAAATTCTCTCCATAACTTTTGCATTTGAAAACGATCAATAATATTACTATTTCTTTTGTCCTTTCTTGATTCTTATCATGTTTAAAGCTAAGTCTTAGAGTTATGGAGCCTGCAGACAATGATCCAGTATGTTGTTAGGTTCAAGTGTTACCACAGATTCAGCTTGAAGGAAAGACAGAACCAGACCTCAGGCATAAAGACCTAAAGTGTCTTCTCAAAGATAAAAGAACTGAAGTGTGGGCTTCAGTAAGTAACCTCATGATGGGAGAGAGGGCTGCTCACCAACCGCCTGCAGAGACAACAGAGGAACCGTTGTCCAAAAACAGAAGAATGTCCATCATCTTGCACGATTCTTGTGATACAAACACAGACGAAGAGAACGAGTCCACAGAGCAACGTGTGGACCGCTACAACACAGAGCCCTAAATGAACATGGAGTGGTGTCCACTACATTGCTCACTGAAGAGAGAAGAAACATATGGAATATTGCACATAAGTACCTTTAAATCCCTGCAACCACTTTCCCTGGTGAGTGAATGTTCTCACTTTCAGGCCACATCATTCAAAAGACAAGGGCTGTTCTGTTCTGGCACTTGAAGATGTAACCTTGTTTTTACCAAGTAGTGGTTCTTTTTCTGAAATTAGACTTAATGGTTTTGAAGTTGACACTTCAACATAGAACAAATAATAATAAAACAGATGGGTTAATGATTCTCTTATTATTTTCAAGCTTACAGTCAGTTTTGAGTGCCTTGGTGGTTTTATTTAAAACCTGTGCTTAAAGCTGAAGGCATGATTAAAATATGAAAGGTATTCAAACTCAAACTCTGTGTTGAGTTGATTTTATTCTTGTGTTGATTTTATTCATTGTGTGCTTTTAGATTTAATATTAATTACCATTCAGTCCTCAGTAGAGGAGTGAAAAAAGATCACGTCAAACAGTGCGATTAATTAATTAGTTAACTTTTTTCATTGATTGATAGCATTCATATTTACTGATACTGCATAGTATCCCAAAAGAATTGCTGCTGTTAAATTTGGTCAAATGTTGTCATTTTCACTTAGCAGCGTATAAAGCAACTTTATTATCATCCAATCCTGACAAAGACCACAATCCAAACCTGTATATATATACATACCCTGAGTCAAGAAAAACTGTTGCACTGCACCTTTAGAAAAGGGTAAAAAAAAATAAATAAATAAAATAAAATAAAATCATTGTGCATGGCTGTGGATGTGTGATGCTGTACTGAAAAAGCTGTTTGTTTTGTAGGTGCAGCCAATAGATGACAGACTAACATCTAAAACAATGGCATGCGATCTAGCCGCACCTCTGTTGCTCTAATTCAGGGGTGTCAAACTCATTTTAGCTTGGCGGACACATTCAGCCCAATGTGATCTCAAGCTGTTTGGATCAGTAACACAACAGAATAACAACCTATAAGTAAACGACAACTCCAGACTTTTTCAATTTGTTTTAGTGCAAAGAATTACAAGGAAATAATTGAGGGACATTTAACAAACTGAACTTTCTTTAGAAAAAATAGTACAATTTGGGCACATTGTTGACTGCTGTTTAGTCCTGGGTCTCAGTGTTGTATTCTGTCCACTTCTATCTTGTAAAGCAATGGACAAATTAGGGATAGCAGTTATTTTCACTAAAATTGCAGTGGGTCATATGTTTGACACCTGTGCTGTGCTCTAATTGATGCACTTCAAATGCATTCAATTAAAACATGAACAAATAAGCTTTGATTCTATTTCACAAGAGGGCACCACTGCATTGCAATTATGAGCGTGGCTTTAATCCTCGCGGTGCAGACAAGTGGCTACTGTACGGACTTTCTCGCAGCGTGGACAGGAGCGGCGTTAAACAGTCTGACCCAATGCATCTGGTGTGTAAGCCTGAGGAAAGACATGCTCTGCTAGTGACTTCAACTCAGAGTGGTGCTTCTAAAGCTGCTTACGGAGAGAGGGAGTGAGGGAAGGATGGAAGGAGAGGTTGAGAGAGATAAAAAGTCATAATGACACTGACAGACAGGGGAAATGAGTCAGAGAGGGATGAGCGCAAACTGCTTGATTTGACAGACTTTTTCCCCTCCACTTGTCCTATACAAGGATGCTTCATTCTCAGTGTGTGTGTGTAGTTGCCCGTGTGTGTCAAAACGTCAGACTCTACAGTTAACTGAGCCTAAATGACCATAACAGGTTCCCTGCTGAGGAGCTGTAGGCCACAAATGTCTTTTTCTTTCCACTGCATAATCCCTCTCAGTGTCACGAAAAGATATCTTAGAGAGAAACTGAGTATGAGTCCATGAGTTTCCATCATTGACTGTATATAATATGGACGAACCCTTTGTGACGTCACCCATTGGATTCTGAGCCTCGAAAATGAAGCCCGTAGTGGGCGGAGCCCGCAGTCGCCATGTTGGATTAGCTTTACTCCACCAACACCTGGATGTTCCACATGTGGACGTGGGGGGTTGTGTCGGACATTGAGACCCGCCCACTCAGTTCTCCGCTACCTTAGCTCAGGCTACCACCGGTCACTCAAGGTGGGAATGTCCTTAATTATGCAGAATGTTAAACATTAATAAAAAAAAACGAATGAGTTAGAAAAAAGAAGAGTTAGAAAGAAAAAATTTACCGTTGTCATGAATAGTGAAATAAACTATTGAGAGCAAAACCGTTTTTTGTACCAGGCTCCCTTTTGGAGCGAGCCTCAAGTGGCTACGTGATGGGCTTCATCGTTCAGACTCAGAGATTGCCGCTTGGTTACCATATATGGTTTCTTGGCCCATAAAGGGTTAAAGTAGGTAGGGTAAGTAGCAGTAGGTACTGTTATATCTCCCACAACAGCAAGCTAGCCATGGTCTGCTAGGTTCTGAGTGATGTAAGGTTCTGCATGGACATTCATCTACCTTCCAATTTGCTGTCACACAATACTACAAGGGCGCCAACTGCTCATAGATCCTCCAAACTAAAAAGAGGCCATAGTCTGTACGTCTGTTGCAAGACAGGAGAAAGTCAGACCTTCTGGACTGGATCATTAAGAAAAATGTACTTAAATATTGAAACATATTCCACATACACTCCACCCTTCTCCATAGACTCCATTATCTCCATTATCTGGGCCACCTCTGCACTGGTTTCTATCTCCATCCCATCTCCTCTGGTGTACCTCTAGGTTCTGTCCTCAGTCCACTGCTCTTTATCATCTACCTCATCCCCCTTGGTCACATATTCTCTAAATACAATTTTCTATGTTTTACGACACCTAACTCTGGCCGTGTGATCACCATGGGGTCCCGAGCTTTCAGCCGTTCCACTCCCCACCTCTGGAAATCCCTTCCACCTTTTGTTAACACTGACACATTGGCTTATTTTAAATCCAATCTCAAAATCTACCTGTTCCTACAAGCCTACCCGACCTGACTGTCATTCTCACTGGATCTCCGATTATTTTCCTTATACTTTACAAACCAAATCTTTTATTTGATTTAGTTTTACATTATTTTTTCAGTGTTTTATACTAGTAGTTTTTAATGCGTTTGATATCTGTTATGTATTTTAAATCCTGTCTTACTTTGTACTGTGTACTGAAAGGCATCTATATTATTATATATTATTGTTATTGAGTATAAGAAAGAGAGTAGATGGTAAAAGAGGAGAGAGAAGAGAGGAAAGAAAAGGAAAAAAATACAGCTGACAGCTGTCACCACAGTCGGTAATCCTCTCATTCCCTGTTGCACATTCAAATAGGAGCCAGTTTGTGTGCTGGGAGGGTAAAGGCTGCATGGTCATAGTCACAACAAATCCTTGTTGGGAAAAACACTTTTGCATTCGGACAGACTTAAGTGCCGTTCTCATCCCAAATGAGCTGCATGGGAGCAAGGGCCAGAAAGGCTAGAGGCACACAGAGAAGCAGGGATGGGATACAGCTTAATTGGCCAGAAGAGGTAACCACAGCAAAGAGGAGGGCTTGGTTACTAATTCGGCCTTCATGCTTATTGCCATTCAATCTGGCTTACTTTCTGGGGTGAGAAAGCTAAACCCCATGAAGGAAAAACAGAACTGTTATAGGCTGCTGAACAGGAAAAGAAGAACAATGGCTCCAGAGGAAAAAAAAAAACAAAAAAAAAACTTTAAGAATATCAAGTACAAAATCCCATCCACTGTTCATGGGTTCATGTCATCTCTGCTTGTCTCTCTCGATCCATTGCTCTTCTTTATTCCTCCCTGGGATCAAGAACCTATATATATTTTTTTTGTTTTGTTTTTTTTTTTGTTGCTTTTTGTGATCGATCATTGTGGATCCAGCCTTAAAAATGCATTTTTATAGCTCAGTCTCCTGTGAGATCGTTTCTGCCAACAGTTGATAACAATGGAAACACAGGTCCTACCAATCGCCAATCCATACAAGACAACAATATACTATAGCCTTTTGCACATATAGGAATACTGATGCTGAGCATGTCTGGTATCATCTTGTGAGGATGAGAAAAAAACTGCATGAGGATTATACACTTCTGGGGAAGGGATCTGACTGCCTCATATAGTAAATGTAATGTCATCTGCTTTCAAAGAACATTGGGACTGCCCAACCCAAAAAAATAAAAAAAAAATATTCTCAGGTTTCTCAAGACTTTCACTGCACCCATCAACTTTTTGAAGTCAAATGAATTCTTTCTTTGGAGCAGCCTTTACTCTCTATGACCTACGCCTCCTGTGGTTAACGTAGAAGAGCAGAAATGCTAGCAGAAATGCTCTGTGAGGTCCTAGATGCCAATATTCTCAGTGTGACTGCTAATCTCTCCTGGGTAGAGATCAGCATGATGTGTGTGCTTCTTGTGAAGTATAAATTACTTTATACTTCGCTTTATTACTCGTATCTGGAATTTTCCCAAACATTTGGAGAGTAATTTGAAAAACAGCGGAAGTGTTTTACAAATGAAGAGGCTGCTTAACTCAGATTTCAGTGTTCTGGCCTTGGTTGTTGTTGTGACAACATAATTACTATGCCATTGTTAGTGTTGCTGTCTGATGGAGTGTTAAAAATTATATAATTATTAAGTTGGTGTAAAATAACGCTAATAAATATTAGATACAGATCATACTGCTCACAACAAACGCCGAATGCCCGCAGCTTTTTAAAGTAATTTTATACTAATTGACATCTAGCTCCTCTTCCACAACAGAATTTGAGAGCTTTGACAAGTACCATTGACCCACTGCAACAAAAATTCAAATATCGGCCTTTGTCAATCAATTAGTCAGCTTAGTTGAACTATGCTAAAAATTCTAGTTTCTGAATGCAGTCCGGCATATGGCAGGCCGTCATTTCAAACAATAACCAGTTGGATAATAGTTCAGCTTTTTTAATGTTGTATGTAATGTTCACACTACTAATGGTGCAGATAAGATGCATGCTATCTCTCAGACGGTTCTTCTACAGGCTCTGTTTACGCTCTTCTTCTGCGACCAGTTTTCTTGGATGTTTCTGTAATGGGGTCATATGCCAGCCCAGCAATTGTGGCGGACAACTGGACAACATGCGCAACTAACTAAACTATAAATTAAAAATGTAAATATAAGTAAAACATAAATAAAACTTCTGTTACAACTTTTGTCTGTGGACTACACAGCATTTGTCAGAGGAGCAAAAGAAGTAAAAATATATATATTAACTTTAGAGAAGCTGTTCACACAATTGATTGCACCAACTACTCAGGAATGGCAAATTTGGGTGTTTTATTCTTCTTGTTTTGTTAAATTGGGTAAGGATGTTATACACTCTCAGGGGTGTTTAAATCTGCCTTTCAGTGACAAATTGTGGTGCAGTGAAATAAATAGTTTTTGCTCTAATGTTTTATTACATTACAACAGAGAGAGGAGCATCCATTTGAGTCTGAGTGGATGGGGTCCTAAAGGGAAGCTTTATTTATTTATTTATTTTTCAACGCATTCTACCATGAAAAATGACATAATTAAGGAACACACTTTTATTCAAATGGAATGAGCACGAGCTGCAAATATGCACAAATATAAGTAATTGCCAGGTTAAGCATATGTTATATCTTTTTTTTTTTTTTTTGATACTTGACCTGCTGAAGTGGATTCCTTATAGGCAAACCATCTATTTTCAGCCCTCTCTTGGGCATCGCGAGGCAGCGAGACACAGATGTTCAAATTTCCCACATGACTCTATTCTTACACACGCACGCGTCAAAATGGCACACAAAAAAACCTTCTCTGGGCTGAGAAAATTGTCCCGAGGACAGCTATAATTATGCCGATGCAATTAAGCAAACACGCATACTGCATGAGTCACATCTCAATTTGTCAACCTGTTAAGTCTGAAAATCAACAGGACCGAGGCTAGATTCTGTAAACACCATTTACACCGTCCCTTCAAGTGAGCCTGAGATGCCGCACTAAAGTGCACGCATGCTTGAGTGAGAAATGAACTGGAGTACAGGAGACTCAATTATGCGAGCGTGCAGTGGATTCACACCACAGTACGATGTTGGTTTTGATAAGCCATTAAACTTGACATATGGAAACTTTGACAGTTAAAAGGGGGGAAAAAAAGTGGGAACAGAAAATGTGTTGGTACATGTTTCCTTTGGTGAATGGAATAAACAGGAGAGGGGAGTGAAGAACTTTGATCGCTTGTGATCTCCCCTCTTTCTCCTTGCGTCTGCAGTACATCGTTCCTCTTTGCGACGCTACCTCTTGCCGTGTGATACAGTGTGTGGCAATACAAACACCTCATTCTGTCACTGTCACTGTGCTAACAGGCTCATTGGACTGCCTTGTTATCCAACTCAAACAGTGAGACCCAAAGAAACCACAGCGCATTTCCATAATATTATTGACCAAGTGCAAAGACGGGATGCTGCCTGGAATACGCGGCACCGTGCTATTTGCATGTCTATTACCTCAGAAAACTGCGGCTCTTGACATGAGTCAAGGAGAGCCAATTTGAAGCTCTGCTGCACACCCAACGTCCCCCAACCACCCACACACCAGAATCACAGCAAAAAAAAAAAAAGGAAAGCAAAGCATTCTGGAAGACAGGAAGTCGTGTAATGAAGGCCAACTGTGTCCTTTAGCGGGTTAAACACACACACTTGACATGCATGATGGATCAGCTGTGAAATAGGCTGGAAGGCAAAGTTCAGCAAAGCCAGTGTGACAGGAATTTCAAACAGGATGTACCTGTCTATCTCTCCAACATGATGTCAGGCACCACCAGTGGTGTTTAGATTGTCAAAGGACGATAATAGGATCGTGTATGACACAGGTGGCAGATTCAGCTGTTGTGACAGCATGAGAGGATTATTCCACAGAGCCTGAGGAAGTGAGGTGGATCCCGGTGGCTCAGTGAACTGAGGGGCCGTACGCAAGGTGGTGTGCGCCCGTAGCGTGATTAAAAACACCGATCATAATGTACATTTACACCTCAGGTGCTTCAATATTAGAGCCTCTGCACATGTTCATGGAGCAGATTATTATATCCACGTAGTTAATACCAGTTCAGAACTTGTTGGAAAACTTTTAATTTGTCTTTTTAAATACATGCGTAAACTTTTTGACAAGTCTTGGTAATCCTGGTTGAATTTACTGAGCAGGATCTTCTTAGTCTCAAAAATTTTGAATAAAGGAGGAGTTACCACCTTGTTCGGTGGGTTCCCCATAAACTGAGGCCTGCACTCTTTCCTGTATGTTGTTGTTTCTCTGTTGCTCCATTACTCCCTGACCTCAACTAATCCCATCTAATGACTATCCTAACCTAAAGTAGCAATTGTTATTTAACATCCCAAGTTAAAATGCCATAGAATGAAACAGATAAATCTTTTTGGAACGGATAAAATATAATTTGTGAGTCAAATATATTATCAAGTCGACCCATTCCAGTCCTCGACGCACTAAATAACTAAAGGCGACAACTTGGTTTTGGCAAACTCCATCCAACAGTGACACTGTAATACCTGGCTATGTAAAACAGCTTGGATTAATCAAAAGCATACTGAACCAAGTAGACACCTAGACTCTCTAATAGGATTTTATTTGCAAGATGATTTCCTGTTTGTTAAACTATTGGAGTGATTTTAGCAGCTTTGACCCTCATTGGTTCTAATACAGATTCCCTAGAGGAATGAAATTAGTCCTACCCCCTAAGGAAACAGTTCATTGTTATGTCAAACATACTTTGTGGAAATTAGTTATTAATTTGATAAGTTTCAAAAAAAAAAAAAAAAGCAACACACTAAATGAAACAGATGCCAGTAGTTGGTGACTTGCAACAGTATGGATATAATATAGATATGATAAATGTTCACAATTTTACCACTAGGTTTTCTTGTTTAGAGCTTATTGTTTTGCTTCTCAGCTGCCATCATGCAGGACTGTGATAAAGCCCTGACATACTATCAAGCAGCTAACTTGAAGCCGGAACTCAACAGAGCAGCTCACAGTGAGACGTTTGTCTTTCAACTGAGTAAAAAAAAAACCCTGTTCCATACACAATTTGTGAAAGCTTCATTTCAGTGAGCACTCACAAACGTCGGGACTTCGATGGGGTTTTTGGCTTTGATTTTCTTCCAGTTTTGCTGCGTAACTCTGCGTAACTCTGCCATGACCATTGTGAATGTGTCATGGTTCGGTATCCCCTGCCACAGACTTAATCCATTCCTATCAGCAAGCTGACATTAATAAATCATAAGGAGAATCTTTCAGAAGGTTTAACCTCCATGCATAATTCAGCCTGCACTGATGCTAATGCTACAGCTGCTGCTCCCACATTCTACTGTAGCATAGTGTCCCTCTAAACAGCCAATTAACTGTAATGAATCCAGCAAAGTCCAACTCTCAGCAGAATGGACAGAGAAAGCACCTTCTCCGGAAAACTGTGTGAGCTAATTCCTAATGAGAACTCACTAAAAGTTAGTTTTCACCTTGAAAAGGTGGTCGGCCATAGTGAGAATACCCTCGGTTTGAGCGGGCTGAGAACTGCATGGGCTAACTTCAGTTCTGATCGGAATTAAATTGTTTTTCAAACAAGTGCTGCCCAGCTTGACTTGACTGGATGCTAACCAACTCGAACACTGGTTTTGTTGTGTGAAAAAACAGCGTTGCAAAGATAAAGATAGCAGGGATAACGAAGCTCAGTATTCTATTTTGTTAGCCATATGAAAGCCAGACACTACTGTCCTCCCAACATTTAATCATCCTAACTTTATCAAACTAATGTACGAATTGTAGGTTATGATCAGACCTCAAATGAACATAATTATACAAAGGTAGAGCATAAATCACAGGTTGCACAAGAATGAACCACTGAAATAATGAAATACCCTGCACCAACCATTGATTTCTGTGGTCAGTCCTCAAGTTTCGCACAGTATTAGGAAAGAGGGTTGATTCTAACTACTCAGATTCCTATTTTGTTCTTCCTTCACAAGCAAAGATACTATATATGTGAATAAATATGTCTATATATGGCTACATTTCCCATTAATTGGGTTCATTTCAATCCAGCAGAGGTTTCTAAACAACCCATGGGACACTGCAATAAACCACCCACCTGTCAACCAGTTCAAAAATTAACACAATGAAATGATTTGAACATTCTCCTTCTGGCTACATCAGAAGAGCACTGAGATAGAGCTGCATTTGTTTTTGTTTTGTTTTTGTTTTTTTTTTTAAAGTAAAAGGTAAGCAATTACGCGTCCGCAGCCATACACACAGGCAGCTTTGTATAATATCAAATAGAACACGTTCAGCGAGCAATCACAAGCGGATGACCAGCAGTTCTCATTTGTTAAAGACAGCAAGGGGATACAGAAATAAATCTGTGAAAGACAAACCACACGCGTGGCAGCCACATTCAAAAGACAGAGGAAATTGCCTCACTACCAGGGGCAACAACTTGGCAAAAGACATGACGCCTCTGATAGAAAAAGGTGCCAGAAACAATTATTTTTCCCATAAAGGAAGAACACAGTGTCTTTCTCCCTCTCGTGTGGTGCTCTCTCATGAGTCTTGAACCGGCAGGTCTCAGGCAGATTGCCTTGTTATTAAAATGAACTGAAGCATTTCCAAAATCTGCATCTGTGGCACTAATCACACCCAACAAAAAGGAGTCCCAAACCTGCTCTCTCTATACATACACTATCAGGCAAAGGTTTGGACACAGCTTCCCCTTGAATTGGTTTTCAGTAAAATATTGTGATAATAAATATGTCGTAATAAATTGATTTGTGTTTATCCGCCAGATTGAGGCTTTTGATGAGACAAATGGGCATGGAGTGATAGGGCTTCAGTTGGTTAAAATAGACCAGGGTTCTTCAACGCTTCCTAGGCCAAGGATATATATATATATATATATATATATATATATGTATGTATATATATATATATATATATATATATATATATACATACATATATATATATATATATATATATAATATATATACATACATATATATATATATATATATATATATATATATATATATATATATATATATATCCTGTATCGCTGAATGAGGGAAGTGACTGAACTGAAAGATAACGTCCTTCCTCATAAAATATGTTGGATTCATATTAATCTGTTTTTAAATGAATTTAAATTTGTGGGGGAAAATTGTATTGTAATTGTAAAAAAAAAAATATATATAATTAAAAAATGGTTAACCAACCAAAGATTTTGCGATCACCCCTGCTGTAACTCCGCGGACCCCTAGGGGTCGCAGGCCCCCTGTTGAAGACCTATGAAATTTGTTCCAGACACTACACTGCATGTCGAATGGTTGCTTCACCTCCTTTATTAAAAATACATACAGTATCCCCAATCAAACTGCCCAAGTATTAGGGATGTCCCAATCAAGTTTTTTTTGGTCCAAATCTGATACCACCAAGGTGAGGCTAGCTCGTACCATGGGTCCAGAAGCTCAGACAGATGGGGAAAACTTACATTCTTAACTACAGAAATGGACTAGTCATACAACGCCATAAATTCAGTGAGCTCTGTAATATTTGTTGTATTGATTTTGTCTCAAAGAACATTATGTTCTTTAAAACACAGCATTCTGTGTTGTTGTTTCAGTGCAGCCTTTGCCTGAAAGTACTTTTTTTGGTGACGAGTCAAAATGGATGTTACTGAATAACAATCTCCCACTACCACTCTGTGAAACATCCATATTGCATAATTTACTAATTGCTACAGTTTCTAGAGTAAAGCACTTCAACACACCAAATTTAGTCATGTGATTTTGCTACTTCATTGACATTTGGCAACTTTGACGTCAGCCAACAAAGAGGAAGATATGTTGTGAAGTTACGATTCAATCGTTTCAAGATATTATGATATGATATTGATGGAGACATCCGCATCACGTATGTATATGCTAAGCTCTACTCTTCCAAATAAAACTGCTAATCAAGTTTTCATACACCAACTCACGCAAAGCTTTAATGTTTGCTGACCCGGTTATTTGAATGTTCCTTTCAGTCAAGAACAACCTTCTAGGCTGGCACTGTTTCAGCTTTCTGCCAAGTGTCAGGAGAGAAGCTGCGGGATCTTTTCCAAGAAAGAATGGATGCTCCAGCAGCATGACGCACATCAGACTAGATGAGTGCTGGAGCAATGTGGAGTAAACCTGACAGGGAACACCTGCCGATGACATCTAAGCAAACACCGGGCTCTGCAGGAATCTGCATGCCACTTTTCCCTTTTCATTCATGCCGCACTCTACGGGACATGAAGAACAAGAACACATGAAAAAGACATACACATATGAATATTTTCAAATATCCATCCAAGTAACACGAGCGGGCTTGAAAACTTTTTTATATATACAGACACAGCGCCCACACACACACACATGCACGCACGTGAAACCCGCACCAATGGTACACAAGCACAGGCATGAACATATGGAATATATTCAATAAAATTGCAGCACTAGGAGAGATGTACGTATGAGATGGCAGAGGGTTTGATTTGTTGTAGCTGTCTCAGCAGGCAGTGTATGACAACACAGCAGTGATACAACGCTACAAGGAACAGTCAAATTAACAAGCTAAGGAAGGAGGAGGAGAGGGTGGAGAGAGGAAGACAACAAAGTCCAAACAATATACTGAGAGGCGGGGAAAGTCAGGGGGAACATTATTCAGAGCCCTGGCAAACAGCGGAATTACATTTACTCTAAACAGCTCCTTCCACTGGCAGCATTTCCACTGGGAGCACTACTGACAGCTTCTTGTGTCTTATTTTTCCATTTGAAAAGAGAGGTATTGTTGACAACTGAGTATGTTTTAAAGCTGTGAAAACACCAAGGGCCTGAAAGGTAAAAGCTTTTCAACCTAAAGCAAAACGGCTGCAATGCAACCTCTTTTCAAAAGTCTCTCAAACCAGCGGGATATTCATGCGCTTTCATGGGAAAATGGCCTACATTCCCGTAAACTTTGAAGAACTGTTTTGTGCGAGCCCATGCATGAAGTGCAGGTGATATGACTATAAATCTCGGCATAGTTAAATACTCCTTCTTGTCCTCTGAGTTACCAGCAGGAGACGCAGCGATGCTTCATTGAGCGCACGGTAGGGTCTTATGAAAACATCCGTTAGACACTGCACTGACCTCACATTGAAAAACAAATCCATTTGCAGTATTGCATGTTAGAAGCTACTGGGTGAAAATGGTTGCATTTTGAATGTAATAATGGCGCAGCGTACTTTCCTGCACTAATGGATCCAATTTTCGTCTCGACCCGCCGTGATTCATTTACTAAATAAGTTGAAGAAAGGCAGCTGACGGCTGAGTGGTAATCAGCAGGGGTGTTACACAGATTTTAAGATGTCCATAATAAGATTGATGGTATAATATCTTCTCATTATGTCTGAGCACCGATCAGGCATAACATTATGACTAGGGATGGGTACCGTTAAGGTTTTATCCAATAAACTGGAGTTTAATACAAAAATAAAATTCACAATAAACTGTCATAATTATCATAATAAAAATATCAGTGTATCATCTGTTTTCTCCGGTGGCATGGGGTCTCGCAGGCTATCAAAGATGGTACATTATTCTGTGCTCATATTTGTAGTCAGATTTGAGGTGTTACCTCACTTGCACCTTCGAGCAAGATGCAGGTTGCCGTGATCGCATCTTTTGAATCAAAATTTTCATTCTGAAGCTTCACTTCCATCCATGCAGGTGAAAAACTGTTGTGGCGTCATGTTGGTGCCAACGCTACACATGAACCCAACTTGAACCAGAATGATCGGAATGATTTCTTTTTCTTAATTTGCACTTTACAAAGAGCTTAGGGGAAGTAATTAAACATTTAGTGGCGCCAAAATGGGGCATCGAAAAGTTGCTTGTTGGTCTTGTTGCTACCGTTTGCATTAGCACCGGCGCCCTGTTGGCGCCTCCTAGACAGCTGACTCATCAGAGAATGGACATGGGCCTTATGAGGGTGTCCTGTGGTGTCTGGAAACAAAGTTGTTATGGGGTCTTTAGGTTCTACAAGTGGAGAGGAGGGGCCTCTGTGGATCAGGCTTGTCCCAGTGCATCCCACAGATCAGTAGGTCAACACCTTGTGCTGTTCTTCATATTTTGTGTGCTGTCATCAAGGAGTGCCACTGCTATGAGCTGGGGGTGCCTGCTCTGGTCTAGGTGAGTGGTACATGTCTAAGTAACATCAACATGAATGGCAGGTCCAAAGGTTTCCTAGCAGAATATTGCATAATATTGTCCTAAGATGGTCAGTATCATTCATTTCATCTGTCAGTGATTTTAATGTTTTGGCTGATCAGTAGCAAATATGTGGTCGTCCAATAACCAGAAAGTTGGTTGCTCTATCCCGTGTATATCCCAAGACACTTAACCCACCTTGCTCCCAGTGTGTACCCCACTGGTGTATGATGTGAGTGAGTAATGTTTGGTGGTGGTTGGAAAGGCCATTGGGGTGGACTGGCAGCCACGTTTCCGTCAGTCTGCCCCGGGGCAACTGTGACTACTGAGGTAGTTTACCACCACCAGAGAGTAACTGTGTGAGTGGATGAATAATGCAATCAATTGTAAAGCGCTCTGAGCATCTAATGGTAAAGTGCTATATAAAGCCAATGCATTCATATTATTATAAATAATTTAAAATGTTTTAAAATAAAAAATTTAAAATGTGTGCAGTCATTAAATGTATTTGATGGGAGTTTTGTTTTAATCTGGATGTAGAAAGTGGGCATGATAGAAACATATAGTCAAGATCGCATGTCTTAATGGTCATAAACTTCCCATTGACATCATTTGCGTGGATAAGACATGTCATCATAGAAATAACACAAAAACATATTAAGCCAGATGCTAAACTGATTATGTCCTATTTACCTGATGATTGGTTTAACACCAATTCAATTGTGGAAATATGCATCCCAGACCTGCATCATGTTGGACGTGTCTAGCTTTGAAGTGCACGATGACAAGAACGAGTCCTAGTGTTGGGACAAACCTAATGCTGCTCCCTTTCCAGAAAAAAAAACAAAAAAGCCCCCCCCAGACAGCCAATGATCAGCTATGAATGTGACATTACTTTTGTGGTATTGCATTCTGAACACTGTCTGACCTTTAAATGCCCACGCAATTAGAAATCTAATTAGGCTGAAACAAATGAACAATTGTTTTTGTTCATTTGCATGCTTCCACTCGGAGATTATCTGCAAACACAATATTCATTACCATTGTTCTGTGGGCAGGAAATCAGATCTATGTCACACGACGGTGGCAAATGTTACCTACAGCTGCAAACGTCTTGTTTTCCAATAATCTAGATGTCTGAAAGAAATAACTCCTTAACATCCTCGTAATGAACTGCCCTCTCCATTGAGTAGTCTTTTCTCCGTATCTACAAAGCTACCATGAGCTCTTTTGTTCTTTTGCCAACACTGACCTTCAAAAGACCATACGTGACTTCATATACATTCATTACTTCACTACCTCACCTCACTGAAAACATGTCTGCTAGTCTCCTATGGTCCAAGTGGCATACATTAAAAGAAGTCAGATTTGCAACTGCACGTGCAGGTCAGAAAAAGAACGCTTAACAATTCTCCAGAAACCTTGTGCTATGTCTACCCTCTGTTTTGGGGCAGTAAGACAACTTGATGTTGTTAATTATAAAACTGTGCTTCAGCCAAGTTTGTAACTATCTGCAATTACATTCAGCTTTTGGAAACATCCAAAGGAGTCTGGTGTGCTTTTCTGCATTCGATATGTGGATCAATGACCCTCACAGAGATTTAATAATAACCCGTCTATAAAGCAGAACGATGAGTAACCTTTTGCATAACAAAGGGATAAATGTGCAAATCGTAACTGGTGTCAACCAAATGCAATGGACAATACTTTGGCCTGTTTTCACCAATCTTCACAAGATCTTTCTAGTCATTTTCAAAATACTAAATACTTCATACAGTATAATCCTGAGTGTTTTTGAGTATTCCCATGCATGCTATTATGGCTGTTCCCGAGACATACCTCAAGAGAGACTAAATTGTAGTCTGCATAATAATAATAATAATCGTAATGATTCTGAGTCAAAAATTATTCAGTACAAGTGACAGCTAAATTAGAGGCGGCTCATCAAAACCATGTGAGAATTGCCATTCATGAAAGCTGTAATTTCCATTGTACATGTACATATGAAAACGCACGGTATGTTTGGGGTAATGGGAAGAATGGTATGCAATAAAGAAACAGGTTTACGAGATGCATTACTCATTAAATATGCATGCAGAATAAATCCATAAACATGTTAACCTCTTTCTACTGGAATAACTCTTCACCAAAAATATCTTTTCAATTTTTAACAAAATATATAGAGAATAGAGTCTGGCACAACCAGCTTTACAAATGTACTATTAGGCTGCCCAGACAAAGGGCCCAGAAACACAAGAATGCTCACTGAATTGATACAGAATAAGAGCTCTGTCTCTCTAATTCTACAACCTTGGCAAAATCTCCAGGCTTGCCTCTTTATCACACAACCCGGATCTGCCACCATCACCATCACAGCTTTTCCTTGCCCTCACTTAAAAGCATATGGCAAAGGGATATGGGGCATGTTTTTGACAATGACCACTGGGGTTTGTGGGGTCCTGTAATAAAATAATTGGACAAAATTACAAATTCACCCGCGACCCCAGTGAGAATAAGCGCTAGTAGAAGATGAGAAAATTACAAATTCATGCACAGCACCACATAACCACTTCCCACTTTGCTTAAACAACATGTTTTCTAATTCACCCCCTAGATGTCATTGCTGTAAAGCATATTGTTACGGCCTTGAGCCGTTGGCTGTATTTTCCTCCCCTCTCTGTGTGTGTGTGCGTGTCCCTATTCCATTTTAGGTGTCTTGTGGAGCGTCCCCAGTGGGCGTGTCCTCCCTGTCCGGAGCAGATCCCTAGGTGATTGGTGCGGGCCCCAGCCAACCGGCGTTCGACAGCTATAAAAGCCAAGTGGGCCCGACAGGCGCTCCTCGAAACTTTGTGTACTCTTGAGCGTTACAAATATTAGAGAACTGTTGCCCAGATATTGTTACTGATTTTGGACTCACGGTTAGTTTTCACGATTGTTTGGAAACACCAGGCACAGAGGTGTTGTTCCTTTGTATTTTTGGTTGTGCGAATTAGTTTTTTGTTTTTAGGAACATTTAAGTTTATTATCACCAACGCTGACACATTAGTCTTTAGACAGAAAGCTCCGTTTTATTTTCAAGGAGTCCTCTTTTTGTTATCTTTCTTTATTTGATTTAACAGCACCTGATGGTCCACTTCTGTTACCCACATTGTTTTTCAAATAAATACACACCTTTATCGCAATCTTGTCGTCAGATTGTGTTTGTGTGTTACTTCCCTTTCCCTGTAATGAGCTGCGGGTTCGTAACACATATATAGAAAATTAAAACATTTCTGGAAGGCGGTGCATGATCTGATTGACAATACACTGTTAAGGTACCTCCCTCTTTGGTATGGAATTGGACAACACAGTACTCCAGAAGAGCCTTGATGCTCCAATAAGTAACAGATTGCTTTATAATCACTAACCTGAAGCATAAAGTCAATGTTAAAGGTTAGCACTGAATTTAAGAACTACTATGTGAGAATGCACTCTGTCGATGTAAATCATTCCAAAACAATCATGATAATATAATGCCAACTTATTATTGAGCTGTATAATCTACATGTTATATGTCATGCTATATGCTATTTTTATTCATGTTATGTATTACATACTGTACACTGTACGCTATGTTTTTTTGTCACTATTCCACCTCAGTGAGCAATTCAGAGCTCCGCTGCTGGATTATTATTTCATCATTTCTGCATGGATATTTTCTATATTCACACAAATATTTCCACAAATGGCCTTAAAAAGTGTTGAATTTAAGAAAAGTAAGATAGGGAACAGTCAGGACACATTTTAGTGTGTGTCTTTTCATTCAGTGGAACCAAGCCAAACTGACTTTTGAAACTCAGTAAGCAGGCTGGTATGAATAAATTAAACCTGCACTAGAGCACATGCATACATTATTTTCTTGTGAATCCCTCACGGTTGTGTAGACGTTCTGAATCCAGCATAGTAATGACAGATAGTCATTGCCAACAAAAATACACCGACTATAATGAATACAACACAATACATAATAAAACATGGCATGCAAATACCATCCACAAAAAACAATGTTTGCTTTCATATTCTCATTATTCATGTGATCATAGGATATGATATTTTTCTTTTTTTTTTAATGTATTCAAGTGACCTTCGCAGAGAATAGGAAAACTGAAATACGAATACACGAATAATACAAATAATTTTAATTAAACGCTAGTGAAACTTCCTCTTCCTCTGATAATTTCACTGAGGCCGAATATATTTATATATAGTGGCAGTTGAAGAAAGTATGGTTGATATGAGTAATGAGGTGTCCTTTCACATCTTCTGTTCTTCTGAGCTGTATTAGCACCGGGGACCTGAGAGCATTGCGAATGGTGAGAGAGCAGACAGCCAACATCTGTCTCTCTCTCTCTTCCACTTAAATACACTCCAACACACATGTTCAGATACACAATCTTACACATGCTCACACAGCAGTCCAGACATCTGGTGGGGATCTACTGGGTCTTGCCACTGTGGTACTGGGACTGTTACAGGGACTAAGGATACTTCAGCGGTAATGACACATCCCTATTGACCAGACCGGGCAGAAAAACAGGAAGTGGGGACAAGACTGAGGGTCAGACAAGTCATCCATCTTGGGAGGGTGATTTAAATACAGTAGAAGAAAGTCACAGAGATATAGAGCAATATACAGTAATGTCCTCTGCCTGATGCCAAGGTAAAAATATGAGAGATAAGGAGCCTGATTTTTTTTTGCACCAAGATGGCTGCCAGGCTGCAGGCACACAGTTGGGGAGGTCCTGAGTGTTTGCTTAAAAAATCATCCAAAAAGCAAAGTGGACCTTGGATTGTGCTATCAACATATTCCTCTGTTGCTTGGATAACTCTCTATTTTCTGTTATGTTCAACTTGTCCAAGAAAAAGGGACACTCTAACTTTGTATCCAGCCAGATGGAGCCAGCACATGTTATTTACACGGGTACTGGACTATGGCCATGCTAGGCCACCCCCAGGTGAGCAGGAAAAGGCTGTTACAGGCAAACCACTCCTGGATGTTCTTAACCTCTTGCTGATACTTCTTTTGGCTGGTAATGTTGAACTAAACCCTGGGCCAGTACCAGCTGGGCCTTCACCTTCGCTAGCTGGGCCAACATTACTGTTAACGGGGCCTTCATCTCGGGCAGCCGGGCTAACAACATTGCTAGCTCACCCAATACCACTGCTAGCTGGGCCTCCACCTCAGCTACCTGGGCCTCCACCTCTGCTAGCTGGGCCCCCACCTCTGATCGTTGGGCCTCCACCTCTGCTAGCTGGGCTCCCACCTCTGCTAGCCGGGCCTCCACCTCTGCTAGCTGGGCTCCCACCTCTGCTAGCCGGGCCTCCACCTCTGATCGTTGGGCCTCCACCTCTGCTAGCTGGGCCTCCACCACTGTTAACTGGGCCTCCACCACTGCTACCTGGGCCAGTACCACTGCTAGCTGTGCCTCCATCACTGCTAGCTGGGCCTCCACCACTGCTAGCTGGGCCTCCACCTCTGCTACCTGGGCCTCCACCTCTGCTAGCTGGGCCTCCACCACTACTACCTGGGCCAACACCACTGCTAGCTGGGCCTCCACCTCTGCTAGCTGGGCTCCCACCTCTGCTAGCCGGGCCTCCACCTCTGATCGTTGGGCCTCCACCTCTGCTAGCTGGGCCTCCACCACCGCTAGCTGGGCCTCCACCTCTGCTATCTGGGCCAATACCACTGCTAGCTGGGCCTCCACCTTTACTATCTGGGCCTCCACCTCCGCTACCTGGGCTTCCACCTCTGCTAGCTGGGCCTCCACCTCTGCTAGCTTGGCCTCCACCACCACTAGCTGGGCCTCCACCTCTGCTAGCTGGGCCTCCACCACCGCTAGCTGGGCCTCCACCTCTGCTAGCTGGGCCTCCACCTTTGCTAGCTGGGCCTCCACCTCAGCTACCTGGGCCTCCACCTCAGCTACCTGGGCTTCCACCTCTGCTAGCTGGGCCTCCACCTCAGCTACCTGGGCCTCCACCTCAGCTACCTGGGCCTACACCCCCATTAGCTGGGCTTCCACCTTCGTTTACTGGGCCAACGGTAGGCGGAGGTCTTTTGGCTGATGTGGAAACAAGCAGTGCAAAGCCACTTGCAAACATTGCCAATAAAATAAACAAGAGGCTGCCAAATCCTGCAATATTAAAACACCGTAAATTTAGGGTGTTTCAAACCGTCAATAACTCTAAACTAATATGGGATTCAATACATAAATCAAAAGGCATTCTCTGTGCACACTTAAATATACGAAGTATTCTACCAAAAAGTGATCAGGTCCATCACCTTCTCACCGACTCTAATATTGACTTCCTCTGCCTATCCGAGACATGGCTTCGTGAATCTTCGCCCTCAGCAATACTGTCTGTACCTGGTTATAAAATTTTCAGAAAAGACAGACAGGGTTCCAAGGGAGGAGGTGTTATGATTTATGCCAAGGACACCTTTAACTGCAATGAGATATATGTCACAGATGAAAATGGATTAGAAATTCTTGGACTAACTGTTTCCTTGTCACAGCAAATGTCTTTTATTCTTATAGTTATTTATAGGCCTCCTTCTTCAAATGTGGATTTTTTTGAAAAGTTAGAAATTTTATTGAAACAACTCAATCCTGCAAAAGAGGTGATAATAATGGGTGACTTAAATGTTAATTGGAAAGTTAACAAAGTTAGGAAAAATTTGAAAAAGGTTATGGATGATATGGATATGACTCAGGTAATTAATGGCCCTACAAGAATTACAAATTTCACGAGCACCCAGATTGATTTAACTTTTACTAATAGACCAGAAAGGATTTTGAAGTCATATAATATGCTCACAGGAATGTCTGATCACAATCTTATAATGATCACAAGAAAATTAAATAAAAAACGCTTCAAACCCTTGGCCGCCACTGAACTCTATAGGATACCAAAACAGGAACAACAAAACTTTCAAGACTCAATCAAAGAAGTAAACTGGGATGAATTGTTCACCGGCAAAAACTTGGATATGGATTGTTCTAATATGGCTAATAAAATACAACAAATAATTACACAATTTACACGGATAATTAAATTAAAAGCTAGAAAGAACGGCCTTCCCTGGTTAAACAGATCTATTCTTAAACTCATGAAAGAACGAGACAACTCTTTGAAGTTGTCACTCAAATTAGGGCACAACAGACACCAATTTGTTTCGTTGAGAAATAGGGTAGTGAAAGAAATAAGAAAGTCTAAAGCTGACTTTTTCATTACTGCCTTGAATAGTGCAAGGGGGAATTCTAAAATAACCTGGAATTATATTAAAAAACTATTGGGTGATCCCCAAAAAAACAAAACAAAACTAATGCAAATTAAATTAAATGGAAATGTCTTGACAGAACCTCAAGTGATGGCTGATGCTTTCAACAACTACTTCATTGAGTCTGTGTCAGAAATTTCTGATAAGTTCACAGTAAAACAAAGGAGGGAATACCCTGTATCGTCTGCAACGCAGTCTTTAACCTTTACAAATATTACTGAGACTAAAGTTATTGATTTAATTCGATCACTCAAACCATCAAAAGCAAAGGATGTTTTTGGAATGGATTCGAACATGCTCAAAGATCTAGGTTCAGCTCTTGCCACTCCGATTGCCTCAATCATCAATCTTTCAGCTTCATCGGGTCAATTTCCAAAGGCCTGGAAATCTGCCATTGTTACCCCTGTCTTTAAATCTGGTGACCCAACATCTCTGCATAACTACCGCCCAATAAGCATTCTTCCAGCCATTTCCAAAATCGCAGAAAAATGGGTGTCACAACAGATTGTCCATCATTTAAACAGCAGCTCCCCCTCTCTCCATGCCATGCAGTTTGGTTTCAGATCCAAGCATTCCACTGAGATGGCTACTTGCTTCCTTATTGAGAAAATAAAAAAATTTCTCGATAAGGGTGGAGTTGTAGGGGCGGTGTTTTTGGACCTCAGGAAAGCCTTTGATACAGTAAATCACTCTGTTCTTCTAACCAAACTCTCAAAATTTAACTTCTCTCAAAACGCTGTGGGATGGATTGAATCATATCTGCATGATCGAACACAATCTGTATCTGTTAACAACTGCATATCTGACTCTCTTAGGCTAACCTCTGGAGTCCCTCAGGGATCAATATTAGGCCCCCTTTTATTTAGTCTTTATATTAATGATTTGCCCACTGTCTGTCCAGAAGCTGAATGCGTAATGTATGCAGACGATACGGTTTTCTTTGTTCATGGTCACACCAAAGACATTGTTGCCGCTCAACTCATCAAAGCAATGTCCTGTGTTACAAGTTGGTTGCAGGAGTGCTGTCTACAGCTAAATGTTTCTAAAACTGTAGGCATGTATTTCACTAAAACAAACAAAGTATCACTTGACCCCGACATACATGTTAATGGAGAAAAAATACAAATTGTCAACCAATATAAATATCTTGGGATAACAATCGATTCTGAGCTTTCCTTTAAAGCCCATATTGGCAAATTGTGTAAAAAAATCAAGTTAAACCTCGTTAATTTTCGTGCAATTCGAAATGAAATGTCTACTGAAGCCGCAAAAATGTACTTGCATTCGATGATTTTCAGTCATTTCAACTACTGCCTAACTAGCTGGTCCCAGGCTGGTCAGAGCTCAAAAAAACCATTGGAAATCTTGTACAAACAAGCAATTAAAGTTATGGATAAAAAACCTAGGCACTATCATCACTGTGAAATTTTAAAAAAGTATAGTATTTTAAATTGGGACAGTCTTCACACATTTGCAGACCTAAAACTGACCTACAAAGTGCTCCATAAATTGGCTCCAGATCCTCTGGCAGAGTTCATCAGCCAAAGAAACAGCCTTGAGCGTGTCACTCGAGGCTCTGTCAGAGGTGACTGTTATATTCCTTTGCGCAGGAGCACTTTCAGTAAGTCGGCCTGGTCAGTAAGGAGTGCAAGTGTGTGGAACTCAATACCTGAGGAGATTAAACTGCTCACGACATACAAGGGCTTTACAAAAAAACTGAAAACGTGGCTTATCAACACCTATAGATGCCAACACTAAAATATGTTGTGATGCTCTGATGTTTTGATGTTATGATAAAATGTTGTTGTTTTTTTTTTTTTTTTTTTATTATTATACAGTAAGTGTTGTTTATGTATCTTGTATTATATTGTACATGTATTGTATGCTTCTTATTGCCTTTTTTACATCAAGGCCAGGGGACTACAGATGAAAACTAGCCTTCTGGCTAATTCTGGCTTTTTTAACCATGGGTAATCATGTGTTCTATGAAATTGCACTGTCCCTTTCTTAAATAAACAGTAAACAGAGAGAGAGAGAGAGAGAGAGAGAGAGAGAGAGAGAAGAGAGAAAGAGAGAGAGAGAGTCGCTGTCGCTGAAATTAGCTCAAATTTAATTTTAGTCAAATGTCCATTTGCCACATAGTAGCTGTAGCTGTATGGAAGTGACTGCCTAGTCAGTAAAATGTAAACAGTAAATATTGAAAAATTTGTATTTACTTGTCTCTATCTTTGTCCTGCCTGACTGATCACAATATTTTAATACAGAAACTGGAAAGTGTAATTGGGATGAAAGGTACCATGTTAGACTGGTGTAAATGTCCTGACAGACAGATTCCAGTTTGTTGATGTCAACATTGATTTTTCTTATACAAAAGTCAGTCCTGGAGTTCCACAGGGTTCCACACTAGGACCAATACTTTTCACATTATGCATCCTTCTCCTTGGCAATTTTACTAGGAAACTCTACTCATATTTCCATTGCTATGCAGATGACACCAAGCTGTATTCAACAATTAAGCCAGGTAACACAGCCCAGCTAGTTAAACTTCACTAAACTCAAACAAACCTGAATTCTGACTATATCTGACTCTAAGCCCCAAGGAGATCTACTGTCTCGTCAAATAGTTTCTCTGGGCAGCATTAATTTGGCCTTCTACTCTATTGTATAGAACCTTGGTGTACATTGTATGTGGATGTGTCTTTCAAATGTTTCATGAAACAAGTGACTGGGACTGCCTTCTTTCATCTGCTATTGACATAATTCTGAACATTCTCTGTGTCTTTATACTGCCTTTGGGATTCTGAGAGAGTAGTTCATGCATTTCCAATTTCTATTATCAGGTTGTTGATATAGTTGTCATAAAAAAAGCTCTGATGGAAATTTACAAGAGCCATCATACAGTATCACTCAAATTCTTCTCTTTACAAACAAGGCCCTATCTTGTCTTAAAACCTCATAGAATTACAGCTTCACTCACCGAATGTCGCAAGTTTCACAAAGTAAAATGGGAGGCAGAGCCTTGTGGACCAGCACCCTGTTTTGGTCTCTGAAGCAAGGACCTTCTCTACTTTAGGTTACACTTAAAGCTTTCCTCTCTGAATTTTATAGCTAGGGCTGGCTTACATGTCTATGAACTAAGGGCCTATCCTCTACACTCCTCCCTCATTATCCATGCATTCATGTGCTATCACTGTGTGGTGTGTCATTAACTCTGTACCTCTCTATCTCCTCTTCCTCCTTGCCTTGTCTTTGAGCTAGAAGGGCATTTTCTGATCTGAAGAGCTGCATATTTCCCATCTGTGATTCTGGCCCCGGGCATCTGTCTAGTGTTCATCGCTTACAGTTATTCATTCCTACCTAAATGTTACAGTTCATTCTCAGATCTGCATTGTGCTACCGGATGTATTTGTAATTCTTAATATTGTGCCAGCGTACTCACCAGTAGTAAAACAACTATAATCACTGGCAGCATGTTGTGCTGCTGTGCTCTATTTTAATCTTATATTAGCAATTTTTACACAGTTCATACTTTTTCTGTTGGCTCTATCCATTATTTTTTACCCTTTATCAATCTATTGTATATTATATATATTACATAGTGTCATATACTCTTTGTATCAGCTTGCTGGTGATGCTCTCGTCTCATCCTCTCCTCCCTTGTCTCCTCCCCAAATTTTTAGTTGCCGCTGTGGTCGCTTGCTCGAAGGATTTAAGGCTCTGGGTTTTGTAAAGTCTTTTGAGCAATTTGTCAGTGACTCTTTGTAAATGATTCTGAATCAGCTGAATTCCACGCTACATCAGACACATACTAATGAAATGTTTTCAAGGGTAACCATTACGCATGTCTGAGAAGGAGCAATGCAACGTTAGTGAAGACATGTGGAGTCACTCACCAGTGGCGGGGTTTCCTCCAGGGTTTAGATTGACTCTAAAGGCTTGACGCCAGGTGTGTCGTCCAGGGGGAGCGTCACAGGGGTCAATGTAAAGGAGAGCACCTCCAAAACCCAACTCAGACAGCAGGGAAAGCTAAACACAAACATACAAAGATATGGTGAGAAATGGCATGATCATACAAATACCCAAGTCAATGGCAAGTGGACAAATTGAGCTGAACAAGTGGCTTCCTCAATTCTTCATTTTTAAGAACCGTGGTGTGTGTGTCTCTGACATACCAGTGGCTTTGTCAAAATGTCAGTCTTTAATGAGAATGTGTGTAATTTTTTTGGGTATCAATTTACTGTAATAGGGTACAGTAGGTAATAGTTAACAATGCTTATAGGTAGAGGCTGCACAAAACTATTATTTGGTGGAAGTGGAGTTGATGTCGACTAACTGATTACGTCACTGATGAAGGAGGCGACCACCAAAAATGCTTGTGGAATGCACTATATGCGGCACAAAGGGGGCACAGGCCTAAACGGAGCAGCTTAAAGGGGGAAATTATTTGGAGTCGCATTTTCTTTATTCAGCAGCTGCATGTGTAAATGATGTGATCAATAACAGAGGCGCCCCTCCGCTCCTTTGCGGTGGTGGAGGACCTCCTGTTTTAGGTTCAGCTCTCTGCTTCACACTAGCTGGTGGGACTTGCTCAGCTTCACCGGGCCATGCTGCCTCCAAATATTTTTTTATATTTGATGTTGTTTTTAAAGCTAGATAGGACTTTGTCTCCAACACAGAATAGTGAAGTCAAAATAGTGTTGGTATTTCCACCTAGAAAACGTACATCGCTCTCCTCGCTCCGTTGTTGTTGTTGCTTTGTGTCCCCGCGTGGTAGTACACGTAAGTTGTCCTCATGCTGAAAACGTGACTCATGAAAATGGGACAGTGACTTGGATGAGTAACTTCCATCAATGTGTCACAATCTTATTCTCTGTGCAGTGAGCGAGCGCAGATTACATGTGCTGACGATGGAAAACAAAAAAAAAAAATGCAGTGGGCAAGGTGCGGGCTAAATATAATTAGCCAGGCCCCAAATTGCGCAGCAAAGATTTACATGATATTATCATATGCACATTCATATGCACATTTTTAACACGATATTGAATTTTTTTATTTTTTTTTAATACCAGGATTATTGTTAATACTGGTATACTGCAACAGCCCGTCAATCAATCTGGACCCACTGGTTACTCTCAGCCTTTCCAAGTACCACTCACAGTCCTGGAAAGTGGTGACGGTACATATTGACATAATATATCACAGTTTATTCCATCATTGTCAAAAACAAGCATACACAAACTGCCAGTCAGAGTTAACTCATGTCGATGGTTTTGCCTCCAGCTAAGCCCCACCCACTAAAAGACAGCAACCATGACAGAGCTAACAATAAATAAATAAAACCAGTCCCTTATGCTGAGGACTGCCGGCTCATACTGCCAGCTGCAAATATGTACAGCCTGTAAAACAACAGGCTGTCTCTCAGCACTATCAATAGCGTTTACCAGTGTGTTGTAAGATGAGATTGAAAAAAAAAACAAAAAAAAAAAAACAACAGTATATCTCAAGCCTTTTCCATGTACTACAGCTAAAGCTCTAATATCTTTGACAATTGAAATCACCAGCCAATTGTTGCCTCACAACCTCTTTTTCTCTGTCACTGCAGGGTGTTTGGAGAAGTGGAGTAAAAAAAATAATAATAATAAAATAACTCCAACATCCTCAGCTCGTTCTGCAAGTGTGTGGTGGAGAGCACCATGACTTACTGCCACTGTGTGGCTCTGCAGCAGCAGAGTGGCAGGAAAGGAGGCTCAACAGCAGCTGGTGAAGTCTGCACAACGGACCATGGGCTGCAGCTCACCACCCATTCCAGACATCCACGCCAGCAGATGCTCAGATAGGGCGCTCTGCATCATGAGAGACCCCACCCACCCTGCACATGGGCCGTATGACCCCCCTGCCCTCTGGAAGAAGGCTCCGCAGCACGCGGGCAAGGACCACCCGACTGAATAACAGTTTTAACCACGACGCCGTAAGACTGATGAACTGGTCTACACAGCGGTGTCACTAACACCTGCTCATGCTGCACACTCCAACTGAAGCAGTTTCGGCCTAAAACGCTGCTACTGCTCCACTGCTGGAGTGAAACTAATCAACTAGTTTGCACAACCACTACTTACAGGTAGTAAATGACGAGCTGATTTACTGTCAGTGTTTTTACAGTTTATTAATATTACCGCGAACGCTGAGCACCAATACTATGCTGTCCTCCCTACAACAGCTGCCTATATGTTGGACGCTTCCAATCCAATATTCACCACAGAGAAGGAGGTACATTTATTCATACTAAAGTAACTTTGTATTGTCTTTTTGAAGGTAATATTTCCTCAGATGACGGCTGTTCATGATGATCAAAGGGTGCACTGTGACGGTGTTTATGTAGCCAGCATCGGTGACTGAACGGTTTTCTGCGTAGGAGGGATCGTGCTGCTGCAGCCGCCGCGGTGCAGAGCAGTATTTCACAGTTGTCCATGGGAGATGTAGTGTCCTTGTTTTTTATGACCGCAGATGACTATTTTATTGAATTTGTGACACCAGCCATGGTCATTCTGCTTTCATCACAACTCTGTCCTTCACTGCAAAACGGGGACAAAACACATACACGCACACACACACACACACACACACACACACACACACAGGCACACAGGAGCCAGGAATGTCCACTGGCAACCACCCGTGAGCTACAAAGAAATGGGTGAAGAGAGAATCGCTTTAAACGTGGCTGGGGCAGAAAAGAGGAAGCAGAAAAGAGATCATCCCGTTGTTGTTCAACGGTGTTTACCTCTAATCACCCTTTTAGGACGATTGGACGTCATAGATCACAAGGAGCAGGAATAAATCCAATTTTGAGAATAAATGTGCTAGAACAATACATTAATATATGGTGCTATTCTGAACTGCGCAAAATTAGGTGATATTAATTAATGAAATCAAACGAGATAAAATATGATGATAAAAACAGGTATTATGTGTGTGTCAAATACGAATGTAGCTGTGTATGCGTAACATTGGGCCTGCAGTCACCGTCACACACTCATTAGCGCGAGTGCAAGGCTCATCAATCATTCTTCCCCACTTATATGTAAAGGGCAATCATTTCTCAAACCTGCTGACACACAGAGACATTATGGAGCACACATGATCAAATTTGTCACAAACTGTGGGTGAAGGGGGAAAAAGAAAAAAATGGGTCAGCAGCCTGTTGCTAGACGGGTCCCGTGTGAAAGGCGTTCGAGTCCGGGATAATGGATCGTCGAAAATCTCAATACAAACGCAGCATAGTGACCCCTCTTTAAACGTTGTCTCCCTTTTTTTTTTTTTTTTTTGTGGCAGCCTCCGTTTACTCTTGTTATGCCTCATTAGCATGTAATTTATCACCAACTTCACATTAAAAAGTAGAGTAACACTCAAAGGACAGGGTAAAGGAAACACCTACAAAAAACTATGTATATTTAAGTGAACGTCTGAGTTAACACTCCAGATATTTGGTAGTGGGTCACTGCTCCGTCTCTCTTTATTAAGCTGGTGGTCTTTGGGCTGAAAAATGTTGCAGATTTAGAGAAGAGATCTTGTGATCTTTAGTGCGCCAAACTTTTAAAATACACGGTACTGTAAAAAAAGATTCTGCCCAATGAAATTAATTATTTTCAAAGTAATGCTGGAGAAAAAAAATGGAGAATCGTGTGCAGTTAATTACATTCAGTGTTTTCAAGACAGGAGACTGTATTGGAAAGGTTGAAAGTTCCACACAAATACATATATACAAAAAAGACCTAAAAATCCTAAAATCTATGTGAAAGCTATTTTTTTAGTTAAAATTATAATGACACCTAACATGTTGTTACGGTAATTCTTTTATCAAAAATGACAGTCGCTGAAGTCTTGTTTCAAAGTTTTACTTGCAGCAAAGAGCCAATAAATGAACTGCAGCAAGTACAGAATCAGCTGACGATAGTGAGGTTGCATTCACTTTTATACAGTAGATCCTGTCCTAGAATGGAAACAACCTTGTTAGAGAGACATTGGAATTCAACGAGTCATAACAAATGTGCTGTAGGTTGAATGTCTCTATGCCTTATCTGCGGGACCTTTCTCCTACTATGTGGTGAAGTATTGAATATATGTGATTGGGCGATTCTGTCTCATAAATTCAGTTTTCTCTCTTGTAAGCAAAACACTTCTGAGCTGGCTTTTTGAAATATCATGTTTATGCTTTTATGACAAATCACTACAAACCACAGGTTCAGTTTTTAGCTTGTCCCAGAGATGTCCAACATAATCAGATGGTCTTCGTTAGCGGAGTCACTGAGATGTTAACAAGCTCAGATCTCTGAAATAATAGTAGTTCCAACCAAATCCCCCATTACTATTTTTTTTTTTTTCCCCCAGAGATTTCAACCATATGGTTATTCTTACAAGTTTGATAAATGCCGAAGTACATTTCTATCACTATTAGTTTTGTTTGTTCAGTGCACAAAGCAAGAACAATAAGACTTGGGATGTAGAGATGTTTTGCACTGTATCAGAATCCCAAAGATTTCCAAGATTTATCAAAATCAGAAATCTCCACAAATAGTTATTATACAGTACAACACCTGACTTGACATTTATTGAGTCACAGACACAACACATTTGCATTAGTAAAATTTCCACTACGGAATATTGTATAAGTCCTCATGGAGTTTGTAATCAGGTTAGTATAATTAAATTACCGTTGATTTAATGGAAAGTGAAGATAAATTTATGAGTAATTAACATGTAAGTGGATGTTTATGTTTTAATTAACTGGATTGGAATTCATATTTCCTCTGTCATCTTCTAATTGATGAGGAAAATGCTTTGCGTGGAGTGTGGCGCACGTCCAAGGTGAAACCGGCCTAATCAATCAATGCACTGCTTATGCTATTTCATACGAAGGCAAATGGATTAAGAAATCGTTGCTAAGGATGTGCAGATACACAAGTTATTAATGGGGGCTTCATATATATATATATATAATAGTGGTGCATGGAGCATAACAATCCATACGCAGCCAGCTGTGAATTTTTTATTTTTTATTTTTTCAAAGGGGATAGAGATATATTTGGATGTGGGTAAGTGAAAATACCTGAAATCATTTAATAAGCTAAGATATGAAAATCATATTAGAGTCGTACCTTGTACTATACTATACTAATACTCAGTGGAGCAGAGTACAGCAGCAGCAGCACTTTTGTCATTTTGATTTAACCTTACCTTGTATAGTAAAGGCGCTTGGCCCAGCTTGACCACTGCAATCTGGTTGGTGAGGTTCAGGGTGTCTTTGGCTCTCCTAAGGTCATCCACACTGCCGTACTGGACATCCACCACCTCCCCCTGGTGAGTAGAACACACAGTACACACTCTCAGGGATCAGTAGTTACCAAGTTAATTAATCAGACACAGGACAAAAAAAACAAAACAAGGAATAGACAAACAAGTATTGAGTTGAATGAAAACTTATAAAAGGTAGGAACGACGCAGGTAGTCCAAAAGACCAAAAGCAAGACAAAAATCAGAAAAGAAGGATCCACAAGGACAGAAACAGAACAGAAACGCAAAGGAACATGCAAATGAACAAAACAAGCAGATAACAAAATGGACTTGACAACCGCAAGGATGAAGGCATCGCACAGGTGAGACTTCTGAGGTTGGAAGAAGGGAAACCAATCACACAATCAAAGAAGGGAAAACACAGACAGGAAGTAATACAAGACGGGGTCACAGAAAATTTACATATACAATCTCATGAACGGAAAAAGGTTCTAAGGTTAATACCATGACACGATATCCATACCAAGTCAGTGTCAGTACTGTGATATGTAAATTATAGGCCACAACTGAATGGAATGGATGGAGATGATCACTTCTGCGATACAAACTGTCAGATAGTTGCTGATCCCTTTCCCTGCAGATGTTTGTAGGTGCACTTCATGTGACATTTAAGATATAGACTGAGTTTTGAGCAAAATTACCAAATAAATTATCAGTGTGCATGTAACCGTTCCTTAAGTATGTTTTACAATCGCCAGAAAGACACTAGAATACAATCTGATGACTTTACTGCACCCTAAAATCGCTCAAAGGCAAAGCGTATGTTCCACGCTCTCCTGAGGTCCTCCACACTTTCATAATGGACATCCATCATCCACAACTGGGGAGGAGAAATAGTGCACGCCCTTAGCAGTTACCAAATTCATAATAAATGCCGTTTAAGCAAATGTCTTTCCAAGATGTATGAAGGCAATACACCACCCAGATGTCAGTCGACATTTTTGTAAAGGATAACGCCCGACGAGACGTCCGACAGAATTAATGGACGCAGTGAAGTCCAGAGAGCTGACTCATTTCTCATTATGGACACCTCGAAGGGAATAGTCCTTCTCACACCACGGTCAGCAAAACCACATACAGTATATGCTGGACTGTGCTGAAACCAGTATGGAGTCGTACAGTGATGGCATGAAGGCTGGTCTACTTTGTCATGACTCATGTGACATTTAACATACATTATGAGCTCAAACCACTTTTGGTGGAGTGATCAAGTTTTGCTTTTTGTTGTTGTCTTTTTTTACATTCTGGACATTCGGGCTTCTCAAGTCAATTTTTGTGAGCATATATTTTTTGTTAACTTCCCAAACGTGTTCAAGCAATTTTCTTCCATTCTCTCAGTCTCTTAGACACAGATCTGTTGAACCACCTGAGACCCTGCGTCCTCATATGGGGACGTTAAGTTTTAGGTTTTATTGCATCTTAATCTGCTACATTCAAACCCATTGTCCTCATGAGTGGATGCTTTAATCTGCCATCTAGTGGTGGCAAAGGTGAAAACTTATTTATTCATGCTCATTAATGTTTCTAGTTTGATATGACGTGCATATTTAACAAATTTGCAATTTTTGCTAATGAGCAATTACTCGTTTGAAGACTTTGGGACTTCATGGTTTGCTAGTTTTATATTTTGTCACACATTTGTGACTTCTTTACAATATAAATAATGAAATAATCCTAATGTCCACATATGAGGACATTGTTTTGTTTCAAAGACTACTACTTCCTGTTCAAAGACGATGCTTCGTTTTTATCCTAATGATACCAAATAGGAGAAATTAAAAAAGCATAGCAAACAAAAAGCTGGGGTCTCAGAAGGTTAAAATATTGCATGGATACAAATTATGAACTGTGTCCACGTGTTGATTGCATTTATTTCTTTATTATTATTTTTCTTTCTTTTTTGTTTCGTTGGATATGTTACTTAAATGTTAAAAACAGATAAAAAATAGAATATATATATATATTGTGAGGAAAAAAATATTAATTATCAGTGTGCGTAATCATGTGAAGTAATCATTCATTAAGTAGATTTTAAAATCAATAGACAAAACACTACGGTAGAATATCATAACTTGACAGCAGATTACCATGGCAAAGTGTTTGCACGTGTGCATGTTTGTGCAAGCGTGTGCCTTTGCATATGTGTGTGTGTCTGTATGTTGTCGTCTCCCAAATTAAAGTGACCTACAAGTAGTGGAGGAAAGTCAAAGCACTACTTTTTGGGGTCTCTCTCATTCTTCTGTTGTTCTCTCTCTTTCACCCCTCTCTTAAACACCCTCCCTCCCCTCACTGCATCACCTGGGCCCGATTCATTTTTCATGTGGCCTGGGGGCTGGTGTAACACATCGCTGCAGTGGGGGGGAAGAAAAGCGAGCGAATGGTGGAGAGTAGCCCGAGAGTGCGAATGATAGAAAGAGAAGAGGAAGATCTCTCTGCATCTGGGGAACTCAGGAGGAAAAGAAGGAGAGAGATTTATCACCACTGCCTGCATTTGCATCATAAAAGTCTTCCATTTAAACTGCAGGCCACGGGACGGGACAAGACACAGCACGTTGTAACACAGGAGCGTTTCTATGTGTGCCGGCGTGGTGCTGCTTGAACTAGATCCATCTCTCTTTCCTCTTTCATCTTGGCGATGTAATGAAATTAACGATGTAAGTGTCCTCTGTCTGGATGAAACTGCGAACACCATCATTCTCCCGATGATGAGATAAGACGACGATTTTTAATTTTTAATTTATTTTATTTTTTTTTAGTTTTAACTAAGCCTGTCATTCACACAGAGATTTGGTTTCCATTTTTCCCCCCAAGGATGATATCTAGACTAATACAGCTTGATGGGCCGCGTCCAATAACTTCTACTACTTTCATCCTATGAATTAATAAATATGCAGTTTATATAGCAGAAATACATTTATGTATTTTAAAACAGCATATCCATCATGGGAGAACTCCAGCTCTTATTGAAAGTCACCCTAATCAAATGGTTCTGTGTGCGTAAGCAGCTTTTCTGGCGGAGTGAGTCGCGCTTTCTCGTGCTTACTCGCAGCCTACAAAATCATCATCAAATCACTGAAGATACATCCACACTTTTATTAGAACAGAAAAGGAAAGAAATTTGAAACCCGAAAATGAGTGGGCTCCGTAATTACCTGAGATGGAAATCATATCTAAATGGCTACATGTCTTCAGAATGACACATTCTGGATCCTCTGTCAACCCTAGGAGTACATGATATTAGTCTATTTGATTAACTCAGAAAGTTATTCATATCTTTTGAAGTCTTCAACAAGTTTTTCCAGGCCAAGGACCCCCAAACTGATAAAGGAGATGGAAGCGCTGACCCCTTACTACATATGTGCATAAAATAATATAGTGTTTTATATTAAACTGGGCCTATTGCCATGTATGAACACACCTTGTTATTGTGCATTCAATACTAAGCTCTTCAAAGCTGTTGGCACCGCAGCAGTCATGGGGTCCTACTCTTTGTGTGCTTGGTTGTGATTGAACCAGAGAGAGCTCCAATGTGTTGCTGAATGTGTGCGTTTCTGACTGAAAGATAAAACCTTCCGCCGCCATCAATCCATTACTTTATGGTGGATTCATGTTAATGTCTACATTTGAAAGAAATATGAAAAAAAATATACATGAAAAATGGCTTGATCGACCCAAATTTCGACGACCACCTGCAGTAGTTCCGCAAAACACCTGGGGATCATGGACCCCCAGATGAAGAATTGTATTATACTGTATTCTCTAAAAATTACTATGACTTCATTTGTTGTACCAAATGGGGGAACGTTGCTCTTATTTTGTCTCGTTGTTATGTGTCTCTCCGTTTTCTCGCTTGCAGATGCTTGCTGCATGGTTAGCTCTAGGCAAGCAAAAAAAAAAAAAAAATAAGACTAAATAAATAAATAAATGGGGAGAAGATTATGGTTTGGGGTGAAAATACACCCTTTCAAAATATATAGCACAGGCACAAAAGTTGACGCCACTTGAAATACCTGATTTCAAAGACACAAATAAGCACGAAAAAAAAAAGGAGAACATTTTCAGTATTTCAGCTGGTTGACTGCCTCCCCAGACTCAATTGAACTGCGCACCACTTAAAAGCCTGAAGTGAGCGAGCCTGAACTACAACTTTTTAGTCCATCTTAGCGACTTAGCGACAGGTTAATAAACCCCCCGAAGGACTCGTGCTATTTGTCACAAGTAGCTTGTGATACATGGAGACTTGATTTATCCACAAATATACTTTCTCTTTCCCAACGCAGAGAGAGCGCGAAGGAGAAGAAGAAAAACAGCTATTTAGGGGGTAGAGAAAGGAGGTCATGGATTGTTTCTGCAGTCTGCTGGCTGAAGGCTGCTCAAACCCTGTAATTAACTCTTATCACATCACAAGTAAATAATGCGCTATCACTGTGACACTGTCATTAAGTCAGACAACAAGGAGGCTGAAAGGGGTCACTGTTGGGAAAGCCATGCAGGAAATTCTCACAGGGTCCACACTGCTGCACAATGATAAAACAAAAAAAAAAAAAAAAAAAACACTTTTTGGATGACGGAATAAGATAATCAGAATGCTCTTTATGATTTTCCCTTTAATTAAAAATTTACAATTCATGTGTCACGCATTTGCTCGTACTGGGACAGGGACCAGTCGTAGGCCAGTGTGTGCCTCACTGCTCGACCACCAAAATGAGCATCTAATATTCTACAAAGCACATTTATGTCCCTTTATTAATTATATAATTATGTCATATTACAGCACAGCGAGGGAACCTTTTTTCTCATGACAGCCTTTCCTGGAGCCTCCGCCTGTGCTCAGTTGTTTGAAAAATCCACAGGATGTGAAGGATGAATGGAGTCTTGCTGCTTAGCCTGACACGCAGACCAAAATGAATTCAATAGGTGATTGCTGCTAGGTTTGTCAGTGTTGCGAGAGCTGTCCGAACTGAGATATCATTATATATTCAACGTACTAAAAAATTGCTGAAGAAAACAAGGGAAGGTAAAGTTGCCTAAGCTTTTCTGATATATAGAAAAAAACAACACTTTTTCTTGTGAAATTGTTTGCTCATGATCATTAAAACCAAGTTAGCTCCCTCAATAACATGGATTACCATTGGCGTGACTTCTCCTCATTAGGGTTATGCAGCTATAATATTTAAAAGACAGATATTTAAAAGATTTACCTGTCTTTTGCATACAGGTATTTGTATCAATAGTTATTCATATATGTATCTTTCATCTATGCAAACTGGCATAGGGAATTACATCATAAATTACTCAGCAGTTTTACATTAAGTCCCACTAAGCTGCTGAATAATTTTACATGTTTTTATGATTATCTGGTCCTTGGGAACCTCTGTTAAAGGAGCAGTGCGACTGAAGGAAAAGAAAATGCCATAATTATGCCATCTTGACGCGTCTATCTGTCCTTTTTATGCGTTATGTGGCCACAATACTGCAAATGTATTCTCATGCAAATCATAATAGATGACTTTGTTTAACTACGGAGCACATGGGCTCAATATTTTCATATTGAACATCTTTTTTTCTTCATTTCTACGAGGTTGAGTTCATATTAGCAGAAGCCATGACCACAACCAGTTCCTAAGTAATGATAATTAACTTCATTAGAGATTTTAAAGCTTACCCTGTTTAACACATTGCAGCTGATGACGGTCTAGGCAGCTTAAGTGTCTGGTTAATTGCAACCTTCTTGTTATTACCTCATTTATTATACTGAAGGACAGTATCGCACATGCCGTAAGCGCCATTTCTGTTCTAGTATTTAATATGAAAGGAATACGCCTATTACAAGAAGAACATTTTGTGTGTTACAGTAAGATGCATTTTTGTACTTCTTTTAGATTATTAAAAGTGCATGGATTTTCAGACTGAATGGCCAGACTGCTTACAATGTCCAAAAACACATTCTCCTTTTTTTTTTTCATAGAAACAATGTACATTGCAATGGTCTGAAGTTACCACGTTGCTATGTAAGTCCGTAAACTATTTACTTTCTGCACCATTTTACTCATTCGCCTACCTTGCATATTCTCATATATTCTTAGAGCCGGGACCAAATGGTCATGACGCTCTATAGGGAGAGGTGCATCTTGCTTCAGTTGATGGATAACACCCTCTAGTGAAAGGGTACTGTACCAGGAGAATTTTATGTACTTCGTAGACATTCCTGTCACCTGAGATGCTGCTACTTGTGTATTTTCTCTCTGTTCCGTCCTCGCAAATCCCACCGCTCCTATGGCAGCTGGGTTTGTCTCAGTTGTAGTTTCCCCACATCTGTTGCTGCTCTTGGTTTCTGGTTATTAACCACCGAGCAATGAAGCCCATTGAAACATTCCAATTGATGGAATTGGCTTGGAAAAAAAAGAGGAGAAAAAATAATACAAAACAGATCCAGGGTCTGATTTTGTGCAAAAAGTTACATTACAGCGTGCAAGGACAGAAATAACACGAGCAATTCATATGCAGCTAAATGTGAGTCTAAGAGGAGCCAGTGTGGCATCACCCACTGATGATTTATGCACTGCATCATGGTCCAAAGGAGAGAGATTTGAGTGGGTAGAGGTGGAGACAAATTGGTTGCAAATGGTAACTTTACAGCAAATAAACAGCTAACCAGACTTAATATTCACCTGGATGTTGAAATAAAGTTACATGCTGAGCTGGAGCTCGTTTATTGGAATCGAAAATATTTCTATTACTATTCTTCTTAAAACAGGATTGGCTATGGGCTGTAATATTGACATTTGGCTGCATTTCAGGAGATCCTGAAGATACCTGCACTGGATGGTCCGAAAAAGCAAAAAGTCCGGGTCAAGGCAATACAATCATGTTCAATAGTGTTAAAGGGACATGTATAGTGTAACTATTGTGTAACTATAGTGTAATGAAGGTAGGGATATGTGCAGCAGTTATTAAGAGAGATATGCAATGTCCTCATGTGCAATGGTGCCAATGGGAAATGTGTAATACAATCAATACTGTGGAATCTGGAATCTGTGGAATCTTGTGTGACAGTGGCAGAGGGACAAAGGGATATTTGCAATATGATCATGTTTGAATTTTAATTAATGCTTGGTTCCATGTCTTGGTCCCCCAGCTTTTGTCTGAGTCTGTGCACTATTTGTTGTCGCGAGTGCGTAGCCGTGTGGTTATAATCTCTCATATTTATGTGTAAACGTTCATTAATACGAACTGTCGCATTTTAAAAATCAGTCAGTCAATCAATCAAGATGAGAAGACCGGCAGTGGTGATGAGCCAGTACAATGACAATGACTTGTCTGAGCGCATGCTGGGCTTTTATCGTCTGTCAAACAGGACCCAGTAGTAGATGTCACATGTAATTACTCACTTTTTTGACATTGCCATCACTGACTCTGGGATCCAATACAAGCCTGGAATTAGCACTCAACAGGCCAGCAAAGGACAGTACAACAGTACCTGGACTTCAAGTAGTACCTGGTTGAAGAGTTGATAAATAGAACAGAACCTGACAGAAGTGCTGAAGACGCTGAAGAAGAGTATGAGCCACAAACCAAAACGAAGATTCCACAACCAGAAAAGATGTCAAGCATGTAAAACGATGCAAAGTCTGGGTTCTATAAGGAAGACTCATGTGATATGTACCAAAGATGTTCCTCTGTGTTACCAATAACTCAAACTGTTTCCAGGATGATCACTGTTAAACACGCAAAAGGAAGAAATGGAAGGAATGAAGAACAAAAATAAAATCATCTACAGTAAACACAGGTGCATCTCCCAGAGTTTTACAGTAGTTACTAATCAAAAACAGCAACACACAAACTACTGAAACAATCTTCAATCACTGTCAGGAATCCGTCTGTTGGGAACTTATTATTGCTTAATTGGCATCTTTGTTAGACATGTATAATAATAATAAAACTCAAGTCAACATTCTGCAACGCATGAGTTCAGATAACTAAACAGTTACAAACTATTAAGCTTCAAACCTGCACTCCAGAAATCCAATGGGTGACATCACAGGCATTTGCCCAGTATTAACAATTTCCAATTAATGTTAAATGCACACACACACTTACAGTCCCAACAGTGCAACAAGTCTATCCTGACTGATATGTCGCCATGATAGTATTTCAGGGTCTAGTATAATTTACTAAATTAACATCAAAGAGTATTAAAGACTCAAACCTAGTCTACTCTCTCTGGCCATGGAAAATGTATACAATCGTTAATAGCACTTTACGTGTCCTGCTTTTTGGGGAAATTCCAAAGGAATAAGGCTTCATTTATTAAATGAGTATTTACTTGGGAATAAATGGAACAGTTAATTCAAGGACACATCTCTGGCATCAAAACAAAAAGCACATGTAATTACAGTTGCCTCGCAAGTTTGTTCTCTTCTGTATTCAAATCCAAATTACACTGCACTTTTCAGGTGGTGCCCTTGTAAATATGGAACTTAATAAAGAGACATACATCCGTCCTCTGACGTATTGACGTGCCAGCCAATCATATGCATCTGCGTCACCTATTACCATGTTATCTATAGAGCCGATGCTGTAACGCTTGTTCTAAACAAGAATTATTGATAGCATAACTGGTGGCAAAATCCAAACTGTTTTTTGCATGTGTGTCTGCATCAGGCTGCATCCTGCAGCGGACGGTTGCCGCCGTCAAGGAGCGTTATTCCAACATCTAAATGATTCCCAGCACAACACTGAATTAACTCAGGATGGTCAATGTTATTTACTCCTCCTGTCAGTGGTTTTAATGCTGTGCCCCGGCAGTGTATTTAGCCTATTTGTGTGAAAAGTAAGGTCAGTTTATTTGAGCCAGTCTACCCTGATCTGTATGCATGTTCACAAACCAATGCATCTCCGTGCAGCCTTAAACTGCAGAAAGTTTCTACTACTTGTCTATGCAGCATCTTCATCCCTCCTACAAAGTTTGACCCTTCCAGTTAAAATAATTACACTGCAAAACATCTACAGAAATGGAAAACAGTAAATACATGACAGCAGCTCCTGTATCATACCTGTCCATGCAAAGTCTGTGTAATATATCCAATAAATTATCATACTATAATTTGCATATTGCAACATCGCGTACAACAGGGATCATCTCCTTGTGGTCTTCAACAAGAAAATAATCCAAACTTCTTGTTTCTAAATCTACTTTAAATTTCATAACCTGTTATTTAATCTCTCCATATTCCAGCAGCGAAACAAGGCCACAGACAGCAGGACCTATTAGTCCAATGTGCTTGTTATCGGCCACCATACATCCTGCCATCCATCCATCACAAACGCCATATTTAATTGTGCGAAAGCCGCGTTTAGATCCCGCAAAACCGCCGCTTAATTCAAAGCAGTGTACAGGAGCGGAGTTAGAAAATAACCTGGTGATGGATGACTGTGACCCTCCTCTGGGTAGACTTCGACAAGTGGACAGCTGAATGGATCGAGCATAGCGGAGAAATGAGAACGAGGGGAGAGAAGGTGGGAGAAAAGAGAAGGAAAACTTGATATTCAGAGAGTCACTCCAACTTTTCATCTGCCCTCAGGCCGGGAAGGGGCTCAAGGGAATAACAAGCATCTCCTTCAACTCGGTTCTCTGTTCCTGGGATACAGAGAAGTAAGATCCTCTAAAAATAGTGTAACTGCAACTCTTTGTGTGTACGTGTCTGCTGGCTAACGCGGGCAGACTACATGCATAATGACTCCCATTAACCTTCACACTCTTGTAGGATGGTGGAAAAGATTAACCGTGCATCTAGTATGACGCGAGTACCACGCTGAAGATTGCAGTGATGCAGTTCTACTCACAGAATCTATTCCTAACCCTGTAATATCTTGTGTACATAGTGCATGAACTGCTGTCTGAAAGACATGGCCTGGGGCACTCTACGAAGAGAATGTCTCCTTCTCTTCTACTTACATACAATACAAAAAAGAAAAAAAAAGGTGATTGAGTATGACACATGTAAACCAAGCGTGTTTCGTTCCATTTTGTGCATTTGTTGAATAATCAATCCATTTTATTCTTTTTTTCCCCCAAATACATTGGGTATAAAAATGTGATTGCAAAAGTTCATCCCTCATCAAAAACATTAGAACCAAAGACTGTATAACGATGGATGGAGGAGCAGCTCCTCAAGCGTGAATTCAAAGCAAGTAGAGCTGATCCTGGTGATTGGGTGCAGTACAGGTCAAAGGCCCAACCTCCATGTTAGTGGATGGGACTTGAGGCAATCTAAAACACTAAAATACAAGTGATTTCTTCTTTTTTATTTATTTTTTTAAAAGATGGTTTCTGTCATTTTAGGTAGTTTATATATAATATTTTCAATAAGTTCTGTTTTAGTTAGTTATTTAATGCTATAAAAACAGGATGTGACATAATGGCGATTAGCAATTGCCATGCCAACTGCTCCATAAACTGGTCCCACAGTATAATGGGTACATGAGTGAGTCTGAAGGAAGTGTGGTCCGGTCATCGGACCGTACTGATCAGACTCTGGCTCCGAAGTCACAAGATGACGCTGCCTGTATCCCCGGGAAAATAGCATTGGTTTGACCAATGTAAGGAAGCGGCGAAACGTTGTCCATATTTATACAGTCGATAATGTGAACAATAAAATTGCACCTAACCTTTCCTATCTACATGGTTATATATTTACATATTCTAACAATATTTTTTTCCTCACATACATGGTCTTTACTCTGTGACTCCGTCCATCCATTTTCTGAACATGAAGTTCACTGTGGGAAAAAAAAATGGAAACACTGTAATAAACAGGCTTTTCATTTGGACATTACAATGTTTACAGCTATTGTAATATCTTTTAATCAGGAAAGCAACCAGTGGAAAAACAACCAGTGGATCCGCAATACTGCAGCAGAACTGACAGGGTCCAGCAAGAGAGATCAGATAGGGGGGGCATGATAAGCTCTCCTTTGCATCCAGAATGAACAAAGCTGTGGCTGTGACTTTTAAAGAGGAGCATTATATTCACAACCTCATAAAGAAGGTTAGAGTTAAGAGAAGGTTCTCTAAGGACATGAGTGTGGAGATGTCTTCCGCTACCAGTACCATCTACATAAGTCACCGTATCCAGTGTTTGATTATTTATTTGTAGCACACAGTTAGAAAGCAAACTTTAAAACTGTAAATTTGAGATATAAAGATCCCAAACTGCAACATGTGCAGTATTTGAGGCTTATGGTGTTCATATTATTGGAGTAGCCTACACAGTTACTGGAGGTGTCATTTAGAGTTAGGTGATGGCTCCTATACTAGTTCAGGGCAGGTACAACTTTTTGAGTGTGGAGATGTAGGACACACATGCACTGTTTGTCAGCATAAACAGTGTTGGTTGAGGAGGCTGACGCCGCTGACAGTCCCACATCTCTGGCGGGGATGCTGTCTGGCTCACAGCCTGAGCATCTGCCCATCCAGTGACCGGGCCTGACTCTGGGGCCGTTGGCGGTCCTGTGGTAGCTGCTAATGACCTATGTGATCTATGCTGAGGGCGCCGCAGGTTCAGATGCTGACATTACCAACTGATACAGGAGGACGATGAGCCACACAAGCAACAGGCTTCAGTGACTATATCTTGAAATTCAAACAGAACAGAATGTGGAGGCTATGTCCAGTAGCCAGGTACCAGGTGAAGAAGAGGACATGGATATTGTATCTACTGGTTATACCTCCAAGGAAAAAAGAAAAAAAAAAAAGATCTATACTCCTTAGAGGAAATGAATTTGTTTTAGGATGAAATAAACAAGTCAGTGATTATTTCAGTGATGCATCTCTAAAAGCTTGTTTCAACTCCAGGGGCAAAACTGTTCAAAAAGCAAAGCTGATTAAGTAACATCATAATGCATCAAATCATATTCTCCTCTCTATTCTCTGCTGACTTTCTCTCTTCTCTCTTGTTTCTCCCCCTTTACCTCCTTATGCACAATATTAAATAATTATAATGTTCTCCCAGCTATTAACAATTTATGCAGTTAAAGTATCAGCGACTAAATCTAATTGATAGTAAACAGTTGACTTTCAATCCAACTTTGCTAACTAGCTATATAAAATTAAGCAAGTTCATGTTACGAGTCATTTCCTCTGTTTTCCTCTGAAGTCCCTTTAAATAATTGTAAATCGCCATGGTCTAAAAAATCAAGAGCATTAATATCAGTTTTTAAGAGTGACCTACCAACAAATCTAAAGCCACTCCCACGAGGAATGTGGCACAACACCACACAAAGTTGCTGCCTTCAGCCAGCTAATAACATCACAACATTCAACACCAAACTTGGGCCGACTTCTCTACAACACTAAAGGTCACACGCGCAAACAAAACAAAGCACCTGTATTTGCTGATGTTCACACATAATTCCTCCTGTCAGCTCACCCATAACATCCCCGTCTTAATAAAGAACACCGTAGAAACAAAGCCCAGCAAATTCTACCACAGGCCACCACAGAATTAGAGGTTGTCGTTCAGAATTAAAACTGTTCCAGAACTTATCGGGTTTCCTCTTTCGGTAACAGACTGAAATTATAACTACCTAGTCCTCATCTAGTCTTTGTTGGCTTTCTTTGGCACACTTAGGGTTACAGTACTAAAAAGTAATACAGTGGTGACGGTCACCCCATCACCCGGAGACTTTCAGCAGGCAAGTTCTCAAACATGCAAGGTTTACCTCATGTGGCAACATTAACTTGAATCTAATAAGTTCTAAGAGAAAACATCAACTGCAAGTTACATGATTCCAGTTTTCACCCTGAGAATAAATAAATAAATAAATAACTCTGGCAATCAGTCTCCATAAAAAAGTCCAAAAGTTATCCTGGATGAGCTCCCATTTATTGTTATGACCCGAGTCGAGAGGCGCAACATAAAGTGGAGACACACGCTGGAGTTAGAAAAATAATAGGTTTATTTCATTAAAAGAAAACAAACAAAAAAAGACAACAGGTGAGACGTGGAGTGCTTCTGCAGCTGAAAGCTGACCCCCCTAGGTCTCTCCAACCAGGCCCTTCATTCAGCCTACTCAGGTGTGACTGATTAAGGTGATTAAGCACAAGTCAAAGACACTTGCGCAGCTAGTGGGAGTACAGAGGGCGTAAAAGGCAGCAACATCAAGTTTTATTAGTGAACAATGTGAATGACTTCTCATGCTATGTGAGTTGTGGTAGTGAAGTGTTTTTTTTTTTTTTTCTCCATCAGGTTAAATTCCGCGCAGAGCAGGTGAGCAACCGGTGTGTGTGTGGAGGATCTTGGGGAGGCGGCTTTGGGGGGGGAGAGGGACGAAGAGATGATTTTAAGAGCAACGGGACAAACAGTGCAGACGCAACAATTGTACTCTAGACTTGATTATGGACAGAACAACCGAGGAGCCCCTTCCTGTCATCTCAGAGGTGTGAGGGTCAGTAATAGCAGGGAGAGTGCATTTAAACTACATCAAATGTACTGTACAGTTCCCAAAGTTTATGCTTCAGGCAAGTTTGCCGTATTATAAGTCCAGTAGGCTCTACTGACCAACATCCTGTCAGAACATGCTTGATCACTACATAAGGTAAGACATAGTTCTATAGTTTCTCTGACAGGTGAAACTGTCTCTGCGGGGCAATAGATGACCAAAAGAGAACTTTGCTACCTTGAATCACTGGTGAGAAGTTGGACAGTTGCTGTAGGAAAGAGTGAAGGGAACCGTTATCTTGGTTTCTTTAGCTATCGAGCATAGATGTTCGAACTTCTTTTGTTTTCAACCAGGAAGAGATTTGGGGCAGAAATAAAGCAGATGACCTGTCTTCCTTGGCTCAGTTCAGGGGAGAGAGTGGCCTTGGACTGTGAGCCGACACTGGAGGTGTTGACAGTGTCAACCAGATGGAATCACAACAGGAATTGATAGCCTAGCCCCTGACTTCTACATGCACTTCTGGGGTACCACTGCATGTGTTCGCTTCCTGTTATTGCCATTGACAGCCATTACCATGCCAGCGGTAACTCCTTTCAACCTGAACAAACTACTCTGAAGAAAGCTGAGCCATTTTGATTAAACAGAGTTCATTTTGGCTGTAAAAGCAGCAGTCTAGACAAGTGTTACACAAGGTTTAGAGGTATAATCCAGGGTAATGTATGGATTTTTTTATTCTATCAATGCTAGCTCTGGTAGTTTGAAAGGTGTGTGTGGTGATGCGATGTCAGCCATAAATGTTTGTCCTGCCCGCATAATGAGCAAGATGCTGGATGCTGGCAGCAGCACAGGTGAGCTGCAGGCTTCAGGTGGCACCGGCAGTAACACAACAGAGAGAGTGCAGCATGGTGTGGGGAATACCACAACCAGCACCCGACAGCCTGATGCACCGAACACTGAACCATGCAGGAGAACAGCAAGGCGAAAATTAAGAGTGCCAATAAAACTGAGAGACAGAGGCAGACTGTGGAGGAAAAGGAAGGTGGGGGGGAAAGACAAAAGGAGGAGAAACTGACACTTAGGTTGAACACCGAAATGTAGCAGGTGTGTTAAATAATCCGAACACTGCAAAGAGGAGATGACTCTTGATCACAAATCTCTGATATTGTCATGTCGTGATTCATTACAAGAGATGAGTTATTTCCTGGATGAAACTCATGGAAATGATCAGTAGAAGCAGAAAAAAAAATCTCAACAAGAAAATGGATGAATCACTGATGATGTTTTTCCTTTTCTTGGAAAGTGTCAACCACCTTTGGCTGCTCCTAATGTGATTATGGTAATGTTAGAGCAACAAGATTAGATCCTAAGCCAACCTACAGCAACAAGTTATCCAAAGCAACAATTCTACAATAACTTCACCACACGATAAAAGACTTCTCTTTAAAGGTTCAGTGGTCACCAGTGTCCATACGTGCACTTCGGCTGACTCTTAACAGAGCTTTTGGTCAAGCTTTATGCATTTCTGGAGTCAGTGGAGATTCAGAAAGGAAGTTTTTAACAGTTTGGCTCAGTGGCGGGATATAGGCAACACACAGATAAGATTTTTCTGTCAAGAGTTACACATTGCAGAAGCTATTGAAAGAAACGATTTGGACAAACCAGAAAATGAAAATTTTGGTAGTAGGAATAATATATGGAAATAATATATGGAAAACACACATAATGTGCATTAATTATAGCTTGGATAATGTTTAAAGATATAGAAGCTCCAACTTGCTTCTTCATTAAGTTTGAGAAAAGAGTCAGGGGGCACGACCAAATATCACATCTAAAGCTTCCAAGGGTGATTATAATTAATACCGTTTGTTTCAGTTTTGTTCAGGATGCTTGCCGCTGTCTTGAGAAACCGCCTCAGCTGGCACAGTCAGCTTCATTAGACTCCATCACCTTTGAAGAGATGTCTGCAGCAGTCCGGCAGCTTGACTGTGGGAAGTCATCCAGAATTGATGGACTTCCTTCAGAGTTCTGTCAAAGATTCTGGGACTTTACTGGGGAGAGACCTTTTCTATTTTTTAAGGGCTGTCTGGGCCCTGGGATTTTACCCTGAAGATGCACATGGGTGATGCTGACACTACTACCCCAAAAAAGAGATCTTGGATTTCTTAAAACTGGTTAAAAGACTGGTTTCATTGCTCCATACTCAGTACAAAAATAATTGAAAAGACTCAATCATTACTGACTGAATTTCCCTTGTTTAAATGAGGAGTTATATATGGGATTTTTTCCCCATTGATTAAGAAAATTCATTTGATAGGGATTGATCCACTCTTAAATACAAGCATATGCTGATGACATTACACTATGCATCCCTGGACAAAATGACTGATGATTAGCCTTGGATGAACAAGTCACCTGCTAAAAGGTTAACTAATCTAAGTGTGAGTGTCTTCTGCAAAGACAGTTGGAAAGTTGGATTGACAAATCGGCAGGTCTTAGGTAGGAAACTGGGACTAAACGTCTGTGTTTTCTAGAGAAGCTGTGGATGTGAAGAGTGATGTTGCTGGTCTATTCAGAACTGCACTGGGATCAACTAGTGATACAGCACTACTTCTCATCATTATCCCTCTGTGATGCAGAGAAGGAGCAACAGGAGGTGAATTGAACTGTACTTTCTTTTCCAACACCAGAACTTCTGGACCTCTACTTTCTAGCACAACAGGAGAACAAAATGTAACACTATGTATCTGTAGATGTTGAAGGTTTGGAGAAACAAATTTTGGTTGGGGAGTTCAATATGTCTTGCACATCATCATTTGAAAACTGGACCAAGAACGTAATGATCAAAGATCTAAAAGTCTCCTCTTTCCTTTTCACCTGTCCTCTCCTCTTCTCCATATGCCACATTCTTCAGTAAGCTCTGCAGTTTCCTCCCCGTCCTCCCTCTCCTTGTACATTTCTACATTATTTCTGGCTGAGGGGCTGTGTGTTTCTCCTCTGTGGTTATTGGCCACTCTTCTCGGCTCATGTTAGGATTTGGCCCTGTACATGAAAAAAGGAATTGAACTGAATCTGAAGTTGAGGTTATAGATTTTTTTTTTTTTTTTAATTCCCAAACAGCCACTTAATGGCAACATAATGCAGTGTTCTGATATACAAAGGCATTTGCTTTCAATCACCTTCCGCATCATTTGCATCACCTTCATTTGCCTTTTCTACAGATACTGTGGTAGAAATAAACGAGGCTATCTGCCGTCCCCTACTCTAGAGGCAGAACTCTAATCACAGTCTACCCATCATCCAGTCAATGAAGTTTCAGCAGCATAAATAATACACTGCTGTTATTTCAAAAAATAATGGCAATGATGTTCTATTGGAACTATGCTGGAGTACAAAATAAAAACCACTCCTTAACTTTGTGCAAACTTATTGACTGTGGAATAGATGTAGCATGGAAGTAGCAAAGTATTTCCAATGACATGCTTTAGATAATGTCTTAAATTACAGGTAAGCCATGCGAACAGAAGAACTTAATGTTACAAACCAATTGGACCCATGGGGATGCAAAATTATCATCATTTCCTTTGACTTGTTGAAAATAACTAATGCACCTGAACTGTGGTTGGCTACAACCTCTAGCTATGACATTTAGGGGCTCGAGACTATCTGGCAATGTGAAGGCCATAAGGGGTAGAGAGAGTAGGATCAAAAGGCAGCAGCCAGAAGGGTCAAGCACCCTTTGTTTAGAGGATTTTGGAGGATACCTGCACACTTCCCACGGCGGAGTAGGCGGCGTAGGAGAACTGCTGCTTCGGTATGTCATTTGGTCCACGCTGGTCACAGGGGAGCCCGTTTGGCAGGAAACACTGGTGACTAGACCTGTCGGTGATGGTGTTGGGTGTGGAACCAGGCAGGCTGAGCAGAACTGTATGATTGGAGAGGTGGACATCAGTCAAACCAAGTCCCACCCACTGCCTGTAGAGGTATCTGGCTCTGGATTCCTCACTGTCATCTGACAAGGTGGAGAAAGACCTGGAAGCACCAGACAAAGGGATGTGGCCATTATATAATGCAACACAACAACACTATGGCTTGTTAACCTACAATTTAAAGTTGCTATTAATACTTGTTCTTATCAAGGTACACTTGAATTTACTTTTCACCTTCAGTTTGTCCTGAAAATGTGTGAAATGGCTGGGCATCAATGGGGCATTTTTTTTCTTTCTTTCTTTTTTTTTTCTGCTTGAACAAAACACATTTTTGATCAAAATTAAAACTCTTAATAGAAGATTAATTGAAAAAATTAAGTGCATTTAGCAGTCCAGAAATTGCATCAACTAACTGGTCATTAATACCAATAACAAAATCTATTTCTTTTCTCTCTTTCAATATGTGGTGAACGTCTTTTTCTTTCTCACATGCTGTAGCCTCACAGGCGCTGTCAGCCTCCATCCTTTCTGTTTTCCTAATTACGGGAAAGACATGTCAATAAAATTTGATCCAGACCTTATTTGAGTCTCCTCTGCTGGTTTGTTTGGTTCATGATGTTTACTCTCTTTATTGTTTTGGCTTTGAGAAGACTGGACTCAAAAGTTCAGCAATAAGGATGCGTTCAGATTGGACTGTCTGGTATTTCGGCTTGTCGGGGAAGAACAGTCACTCAACACTGAGCAAAACTGGGGCCTCAAAATACAAGATGTCTCAATAAAAGTTCCCAAAGATACAGTTTACACAAGTTGTGCCGCCATTTGAATTTAAAAATATTACAGTGGTTGTCTGTCAAATGAAGTGCTGATAAAAGCAGTAAGGTAACTACTGGTGTTGAAATACAAGTTAAGGAGATGTTATGCTACTTTATTTCAGGCTAAACACTTCCAGACTTGGTGTGAGGCAGTTTTCTTTTGGGGAAAACTAGTTGGGGTCGCCAGTAATCCCTGACTTTCATTCGCAGTAGACAACCATAATACCATAGTCCATAGTTGTCATGCACAAATAATCGGGCTAGAAAAGAGATATTTTTTTGACATAGCTGCTCCCCATTAAGTTCCGACTCTGAGCACCAGCAGCACGATTCCTATTAAACCCTTCTCACTCCATTATACCTCACTGATAACAAAACTGTGCCCATCCAGGTCCCTTCTATACAGGCCTCATCATCTTAAACAAATGTGCTGCTGGTTATCTGCTACTTACATACATCCAACCTGATTCAGAGGTCATCCACATAGCTCAAAGATCCTTGGGGCTTTAACAGCCTTTGTAGGCATATAGTTTCTGATAGTGACTAGTTTTTATTCTTCTCTATCCAACAAAGTTCTTATTTTGTCTTTGTCTTAAAGGTTTCTCCCTCTGACCTCACGGCCTCAAGCCAATCACTGACTCTCTAGTCAGTCAAACGAGTCCCAGGATCTCAATCCGCTGTCTATAGCCAATCACAGGTACACATTCTTCAGACAGACTCTCAGCCCTGTCTTTCACTGAACAGTTACATTCTCTCTGGCTTATCTTCAATGGTCTACTACCAGTCAACATTAGCCTTTATTTTTCAGAACTGTTTAATGTAGCTGCTATATCATAATATCAAAGCTTGTTCTCTCGTCATTGAAATTAAACTTTTTGTTTCAGAAAAGACCTGTGCCGTCACATTCTATATGCATTACTGGTGAATGTGGGCTATTCCTGCTGCTCTATTTCCTCATCTCCGTCACTTTACGCTGTCTATGTCACTTCATTGTACAAGGATTTATTTGCCTGCCTTAATTACATAGTATATAAATATGTTAAAATCTATGCAATGGCACATACATCACATTGTCATTGCAGTGGGGCCTAGTAACATCTGGCTATGATGGAATGGTGTCAGAACACACAGTGCATAACATTTTGCTGCAAAGGGGGTTGTGTAACACATGCACTGCCTACATGTCATTGTTTTCAGTGACGTGACATCCGTGGTAATCTAAAATGGAGGCTCACTCCACTTGGGACCCAGCAAAATGGGGTTCAATTACCTTCAATTACAAGCCACAAATATTTTAGATCATCTGTCATCTTAAGAAAAACACAACACAACTGCAGTTCAAGGTGCTCTTTGTAGGGATGATCAATTATGGCAAACATTGTGGCAGAAAAAGGTGAAGAAGACACTCTTGAGGTCCAAATTTTAAAAAGCCTTTATACAAAATTCATTAAATTCATTAAAAGATGAATTATGGATGTAGTTTTTACCAATATCAATAACCTAAACGGTGCAGCATATCATATACAGCCCTTAATACAGTCCTCTGGCACAATAACGCCCTACCACATTACAAAAAATGTTGAGGAAGGGTTCAAGGAAGATGAAACAAAGTTGAAAGTGTTGAAGTGGCCTCCAAATCCAATCAAGCAACTGTGGATTGTGCAGGAAAACATGTCTAGTCCATTGATACTTGGTGCCTGATGTCACAAGACACCACCAGAAACATTGGGGAGATCATGCCTCAGTGGGTCAGAGCTGTCATAGTGGCACAAAATAATATTAGGCAGGTGGTATTAAGGCTGTGGCCTAACACTGTATACATACTGATGCGTCAGGTTTACAACATTTCTTTGCACGTCTATCTTTAAATGGGTGGCAAATATTTGTGTATGCCTGTACAATGCGCTTGTGTGTGTGATATCTATATCTGTTTCAGCGGCAGATGGCCCAGACACACAATGTGCCATCCTCTAGTCAGCAGGTCTCATAGCTCGCCAGGAGCAGCAGCAGGAGGCAGTGTGTGTGCTGATGTACTTTCATGAATGTGCGTGACTATGTGTGTGTGTTTACATGTTTGTGTGTGCGGGATCTTCATCTAAAAGCCAAGCTGTTGGAAGGGTTTCCTGTGGTTTGGGACGCATGCCTGATTCTAACGATGCTTCATGTCTCAAGTGACTTTGAGTGTTTGCATGTGCGTGTCCGCCTACACAGCAGCGCGTTTAGGCACACGTCTTATTTGATTAACATGTAACCCTTGTGTCATACGGGGGACAAGAAGGCTTCTCACCCCTGGTGTACGTTTTTCTGTTTGTACAACAAAAGACTTGCTCAGAATGTTTTGTAAAAAATACCAACAAAGCAGCTACAATAATAAGGCACTAAAAATAGTAGTACAAGTCTCACGTATGAAGTTTTTTTTCTGTCCTTGATTAAAAAATCGACATTTGAAAAGATAGTAGGATTTGGTGGCATCTTATTAAGCCACCACAACCTATGAATTACAGAAAAAATAGTGTACACTGGCTGAACTGCATTTAACGGAATCAGTTTCAGAGTTTGGTATTGTCCATTTAAGATGCCTTGACGTGAACAATATTTCTTCAGCCTAACTGAAATCATTCCAGACTCCAACTTAAATATTTACATGACCACTAAATAAAATTATCTGATATGTGCTGACGTGCCCCGAAAACATCACGCAGAATAGAGCATGTTTGAACCACCAAAAAGCAGTTTGTCCTGCTGTGGACTGTCTCATATAATGCATCATTCCACCCTGAGATACCCAAGTATTTTCATGGTTATCACTTCATAATATTTTTGTAGGCCACCCCTCTCAATGCAAGTAAATATTCACTCAGACTGTGGAATGTAACGTTCAAGACTATTAATCCACTTTCAAGTGAAAAATCTGCCACCTGCTGATTTTTCGTGTGATTCCACCCGGGATGTTGTCTGCTCAGCTTGACTCGGCTTCGATGTGAACAGGAATGCCACGTCGACCAACAACAAAGTTTTGGTCTACTCCCACAAGAGACTGATCTCTGAAGGGCAGAGATTTTTGAGCATGTTTTCAATGAAACAATTCAAATGTGTTGTTACACGATCGTTAATGAAAGCACATAGGTGAATTAGTACCACTCTTGGTCAGGAAATCACTCCAGGGAAACTTGATGAACTGCACGTGTGTGCTTGTGTTTATATGCAGCCTGTATAGCGATATGGCACGCTTTTTTATCGATCGTGGCAGTGCACTGGCAAGACCTTGACATCCGAAAGCTGCTCTGCATCCATGGAGAAGAGGAGATTCGGCAAACTTAAAAGTGTGATGACGTTGCTGATGTGATGATGTACATCTTAGTATAGGAGGGTGATGACGTATGAGAGGGAGGAAAAAACAGGCACCCAGTTCTCACACCTGGCAATGTGAAAGCACAACAAAAGCGGGTTGACCCTGGTCTGAAAATCCTGTGTTAACCCGGCATTTTCAATGTAAAAGAACTTTTGGTCTTGTAATTAGTTGACTACAATTCTCCATGTAAACCTTGCTACTGTCACACTTGCCAAGAGAAAGGAGCCATCATAAATTTTACATTATGGCATGAGCTTTTGGAAAATCACAGCGTTGTAGTCAAAATATGCAAAATACAAAAAAAGGCAACCATCATTGCCATGATACACAGGTAAAAGGATGCCATTTGACAAATTATGTATTAGACTTGTAAATGATGACTATTTCCACTACGTTTTCTGGAAGGGCTTTTAAAGGTTGAGGAAACAATATGTTTATGTAACAAAAATTTAACATGATCCACACAATAGAGGAGTTAGACAATTAGTATAGTTGCATTTGAACCACTAAAGCAACAAGAATATTAAGGAATCCAAAACTCCAGTCCTAGGTGGCTATACGCACTTAGGATTGCTAATCCACGCCTGGATAATCACTGTTTCAGGGAAATGATGCGCCCAAAAAATCAAAATTATTTACTTTATTTAGTCTATCATCATATCTTTCTATTCCCTGACAAGACAACAACTGTGAGCGTACAGTGCTGTTCAGAAGACAGCCTAGCGTCTCTCCTTATTTGCCGTTTCATTACTTCTTGTCCCGAGAAGATTTCCCACCAGTGTTGGAACATGACACCTGAGTTTATCAGGACAAACCGGGAGAATATATGATGTTTCATTTCTGGTGAAGGACACTGGCCACTCAGTGTAGTGGGCCACGGTGCCATTTTGTGATTTACTTTATTAAAACTTTAATGGATCCACGTTTCAGACTCCACTAAACCTGTCATTTCAGAAGGTTACTGCCCCATCAATATCATGTGGAGATGTATCCTGCTTAAGGCAGATGGCTCCCCTTCTTGACATTTTCTTCCAGCTAATAGGATTGAGCATGGATATCATGTACATCGTCTGTATTTATTTTATGTAGATATCATTCCAAAAGGCAGTTCAGAAACTTCAAATAAAGCTGTGTTATTTCCATGCTGTGTAACATTTCCTATGCCTGCAGAGATGCTGTGATTGTTTTGAAGTGTTAATACGGGCTGCATTTGAAGCCCGGTGACTGTTTTTTTTTTTTTTTTTTTTTATCTGATGAGTGGATTGAATCCTCTCCTCTGAAGCCTCCCTGCCCCACAGAGAATACTGGAAAAAAAAATGTTTAGTCAAACTTCAGTGAGCCGCAATTGTTTCATGAAAGGCTTTTTAAAAATGATTCGTATCTCGCCTCTGTGGCATATGAGCTTTAATTAATTCTTTATTCCCAGTATCACTGACAAATGTGGGGAGGATAAGAAATGTCTCTTCATCAGGACTTGAAATAGCAGTTCAATAACAAGTGTGGTCTCTAACTTCCAAGCTTAAATATCAGTGCAAGCAAAAAATCTTTTGTATAATTAAACACGGAGAACAACAGCACTGCTTCAAAGCCAAGTTTTTAGAGTCACTGCACCTTCTCCTTTGAAAGAAATTCTCTTTGGCAACTTTTGTGGATCCACATTTTTCATGTTTTATGCTTTGTACAATGATAATGTGTGAGAGCTGTTAGCATGAGGGTAGGAGGATAAAATGTATGTTTTTCTCATGAATACTGAATATGTAATTGACATAGAAAGAGAGCTCTGTGTGCTTTCTTGGGCCAAGCAGCCACCACTCTTGCCTCTGCTGGCAGCTGCCGAGGATAATATATTCCTGTAGCGCGCCATCATTTTAATAGCTCATCCATTTGTTCAGGAGACAATTGATTTTCTCTGTTTCCATACACGTTAGTCACATTTGATTTCTCTCATCCCATTTGCATTTGTCACATTTTAAGAGTGTGGCGCCTCTACTCGGGCTGCATGATAGGAAATCTTTATTCAGGTGCCAGGGCTGGTGTTAAGGTGGAATGTAAGTAATGACGTAGGATACCAATAAAGAAGATTCAACGCATTACTTGGCACTTGTGTGGAGTGCAACTTAGGGAAGCGCAAATGAGAGTTCAATCTTGATACCAGGACAGGAGTCAATATGAGTGCAGTGAAAGTCTAAAATAATAAAATAATCTGCAACATTTCCAATGTTTCTGGTCTAATTTAGTCGTGATTTAGGCCACGTTTTTGAGTGAAACCGCATAAATCTACGTGTTTCTGTCAACCGTAATGACGGATATGTTTTTTTCCATGATTCGAACCGCAGCCTTTTAAATCCAGGTTCTAGGGTGAAAAACATAATACAAACATGGTGATGTCATTGTCCCACCCTTGCCCCTCTAGCCCCAGATGACTCACAACAACAACAATGGCATCAGTGCTGCATCAGATATTGACCCCTACTGGGTAGCTAGGGCAACATATATTGTTGCTTCGCCACTACGGTGAGCTAAAACGGATTATGGACTGCAATCTGGACTGCCATCTGGATGCACATGCTCCGCCTCTTCTTGTTTTTTTCTGCAAGGATATGTACTGCAGCCTTTTTACAACTAAATGCGTCTTTGCAATGGATTGATGTTTATGGAGAAATTCTCAAAATGATGCCATGGAATACCGGGGGAAAAAAGAGATTGTTTTGGGATGTGTGGACGTGGCCTTAACCTATTTTGAAATGAATGACAAATGAACAGTCTTTTGGAGCCCAAGAAATAAATAAATAAAGACAATTAAGTTGTTGCGAGCAGCCTCTTGCAGATCCGTTCACCAGTAGCTCAGGTGGTAGAGCAGCCACTGTTGTGTGATTGTGAGTGAGTGATGTTTGGTGGAGGTCGGAGAGGCGGATTGGCAGCCACGTTTCCGTCAGTCTGCCCCAGGGCAGCTTCTGAGGCACTTTACCACCACCAGGGTGAGACTGTGTGGGCGAATGAATAATGCGCCCAATTACAAAGTGCTTTGAGCGTGTATGATAAGGCGATATAAAAAACCAAGGCATTATTTTGATTGGGTTACTCAGTTAGCATCGATCTCCCCTACACAACTCAAACATCTTTGTGCACACAAAGTATTAAACACACAAACACATGATGGTACTTTAGGTTTAAGTAAGGAATCCACTGACTGCAATCATCTGTTTACTGTTTCAGGCTCTGGCTTCTGTAAAGACGTCTTTTTGGTTATCAGCTGATCGAAATAAAACTTTACTGAATCCATATAAATAATAACTTCCAAGCAAATGTAAACAGATGTAGCTTAATTTTTTATGTAACCGACACTGACTTGTCGCTCTTTTCGCCAGTGAGACTCAATGCAGCATGATATAAAGAGCAAATGAAGTGATGATACCACTATAAAGACTAAAACTGGGATCGTACCATGTTTAACAAATTAACAGAATGTCCCTGCATCATATCACACCCTCAATACTCCAACATACTGTTTGAGACTTCGGCATTCTGGAAAATGTTGCTTCTCAAACCCAAATAATGTAATCAAACACCAATCAGGAATAATGCCAATAACAATCAATATAAACTATGTTATCCAAAGGGGCTTTACAGACTCTAGAGCACCAAACCCCCAAAGGCGTACTGACGCCAATCAGGCATAACACTGTGACCAACGGACTAATAATGTGTAGGTCTCCCCTTCCTCCAAAGCAGTTGTGACTCATCAGAGAATGGACATGAGGGTGTCCTGTGGTGTCTGTTCTTAGTGGGAGGCATCTCTGTGGATCAGACTTGTTCTAGTTCATCTCACAGATACTTGATCAGTTTGGGATCTAGTGAATTTGGAGGCCAGGTCAACACCTTATGTTATCTTTTGTCATTTTTGTGTTGCTCCTAAACCATTTTGTGTGTGTGTTCCTGTGTCAGGCTGCATCCTGCTGGAGACGGCTGTCTTTTCGCTGTGGGGTGGGGGTGCCTGATCTGGTCTAGGTGGGTGGTACATGTCTAATTAGCATCCACATGAACGTCAGGTTTCCCAGCAGAGCACTGCATTGTCACAATGTTACTTACTTCTTCTGTCAGCGGTTTTAATGTTATGCCGGATCGTGTTTATCTGTTGAATCTTAAATGGGAAGCTAAATTACTTGTAAGTGATTCAAATTGCTGTCACATTCGGAACAGTAGTGGAAAACATGTAGGTGCTAAATGACTTCTCGACATCCGACAGGTAAACTTCTTATTGGCAACAACACAAAAAGACACAGTTTTTCCTGCAGTCTGGATGTGGGCACGCATGTGTGAACTCGCTAACGTGGATGGCATGGGAGCTATGAGTATAAAACAGCAGAGATAAATGAAGACAGAGTTCAGAGACAGAATGACTTTGAATAAAGCAGCAGTTAAAGGACTGCTTCTCACTGAATATAAAACAGGTCCAGTGGTGCTGCACTAAGCTGCACCACTGAATAGTAATGCACACACGCAGACAGTACATGCACTGTACAATTAACCTTTGACACCCCTGAACAAAATATTACATTTTGCTCTTTGATTCATGCTAATAAGGGCAGTCAAAAAGATGACGGGGATTTAGAAAAGAATGGAAAGCACTGCAGTTCTAGCCACTTAACAGCCATCGTGATCCTGGCTTGCATGAGTTAAGATCTTACTTAATTAATGAATTTAACCCTACCCCTTTGACTTTTATGAATCTCATTTGCTTGGGGTAATGAAATTCAGTGATCTCGGCGCTTCCCCCAAACAGCTGTATCTCACTCAGGAACACATGTCATCGAGATAAATCAGTTAAATTACTGGACAGCTATATTTGGAGCCTTCTGGAGGCAGACATTCTTCATTCTCTTAGCGTGACACAAAACTTGTCACAAAGAGTGTCTATTTAATTGCTTATATGTATGTTTTACTGCATGTCATTCGACAAAGCATGGTGCAACTTGACTGGAAACAGACAGAACACAAACGGCAGGTCAGCTTGTGTTTAGTCTTCAAACAGTGCCAAGTTCATTGCAGGTGGCCAGGTAAATCGAATCAATAGCATGCACACTCAGTGAACACACTGCACCGGCTCATCCGCTGCATGTGTTGCGCACTGTATAGCGATCGGTGACGACCAGTGCAACAAATTACCAGCCTAATGTCACACGCCCCTCGTAGTTTTTCCCAGCTTTGTGGTACCTGATTCAAAATGTGGCTGTCATAATAAAGGTGTGGATTATAAATCACAGGAAATTCAAGCCAAAGAATTTCTCAGCCAGGGTGGAAACATGATTGATTGAGTCCTACTAGCAGGAGGCTAGTTTTAGCTGGGAACCTCAAGCTATTTTTAATAACTGTGTGATCTGTCAGTGATATTAATAATTATCAACCCCATTTCTCCCAACACAGAGGCCCGGCAGATTTGGAGGTGTGCTATTATTATTATTGTTGTGTGTGATTCGAGGCGTTTATTCAGACTTTTCATTTAGGATTCATGAAGGTTGTGTTATGCGTTAGGGTGCGAGTTGAGATGCTGTTGATCCATTCACATAAAAAAGCTCAAAATCTTTGGAATCGCAGAGGATGAAGAGATCGATAACATGCATGGTAGCACATACATTATTACACTGGATAAGATGTTACAATCCCTTGTGCCAAGATCTGAGGTAATACACATTTAGAAGCCCAGTCCAACTGAAAAACCGGCCAGCAGGCTAGCAGTCAGCTACCAACTAGCAACCAACCAGAAGACACCAGCTAACTAGCCTAGCCTAGCCAGCAGCAGTAGGCAGCAGGAGGCACATCATTGGGGTTTTACAAGTAGACGTGTAAGATTTCATTGAGGCAAGAATGAATGTGTTCATCACATCGGTAAAGCTGGGACTGCGCATTTTCAAAATACCGGTGTAAAATGTTGGATATTACCTCTGACAAACACATAGCTTTCTTATCCCGTGCAAGCGTGCCCCATGACACACAGACGTAGGGGGCGTCATTTCTAAACCCCCATGCCATTTCCAGGTAAAACTAAACCCGTGCGGATAAGGAGCCTGAAATAGGACACATGTTCGCGTTATGTCTCCCGCATCTCCTCAGCTCCTTCTCCTGCTTTAAACACCTGTTGTTCATTCTCTCATTAGCCCTGTGAGCGCCTGCCTGCCTCAACAGCTGCACCTAATCATCTCATTGCGCCGTGTGCATACTGGGGGGAGGAAAAAAAAATGTAAAGCAGAGCAACCCCCAGTTCAATTTGTTACACTGTCTAACCATGCCATGCCTTGCATAAGCACTTCTCCTTCCTATTTATAGGACAGCTGCCACGCTGTTGCTTTTTATAATTCTTAAAGAAAAAAATAAGGTAACACAGTAATACATTCGCACGAGGAACAGTCAGTTGATGATACCTGTTAATCATATACACCAATCGGTCCTTATGACCACCTTCCTAATATTGTGTATGTCTCCCACAACAGTTGTGACTCATCAGAGAATGGATGTGGACCTGGTGAGGACGTTCTGTGGTGTCTGGAAACAGAATGTTTTTAGTGGGGGTCTTTGTTTCCTATGGGTTGATGGGAGGGGTCTCTGTGAATGGGGCTTGTTCAGTTTGGGATCTAGCGAATTTGGAGGCCATGTCAACCCCGTGTGCAGTCTGTCATGTTTTTTTTGTTTTTTTTTGGGGTGGGGGTGTCTCGTCTGGTCTAATATTCACTGAACATCCACATGAATGTCAGGCCCAAAACAGAACTCTGGGTCGTCATAAGATGGTCAATGTTATTGACTTGTCCTGTCGTTGGTCATAATGTTATGGCTGATCAGTGTATCAACAGCATGCAGTTGGTAGGAGCCACAGCTGACCCTCCAAAATGTCCCCCGAACTGTATAGTCTAAGGGTAATGTTAGGGCGAGCAGCTCTGCAAGAACACTGCACTTCTTCTGTTTGCATATATATTATTGAAGTGGCATAATACTCTACCAGTAATTAGTGTAGTAATGTCACTTAGTTTTGTGCAACATAGAATAACACTGACAAAATACATCATATACATATGTATACACACACACACACACACACACACACACGTGTGTGTGTGTGTGTGTGTGTGTATATATATATATATATAGTCTGAATGTCTCTGTGTATCTGCGTTTCTTCCATATCTAAAGACTAACAATGTTTACACTCCAACAACCCGGTGCTGCCTTTATGGGTTCAACTAACAAGGTAAACTTGTTACACACTGAAGTCATGCACAGCTGCTGTCGTGCCTGGACTTTTACCTCTGTCGAAGAAGCTGTAACGGAATGAAATGAGCACGAACGCTCCTGCTGTTCTTATTCCCCAGTAAAGTCTCCAACAGTCGTAGTCATTGTCTTCTGAATGTATCTGTACTGTGCTCTACTATACTGCAATAAAAGTCGCAAACATTCGAGCACAAAAAAAGAAAAATATCTCTATTTATGAGAGATATTACTTTTGTCAACTGCAGTGATTCAAATTATTATCTTTAAAGTTCATTATGTACAGCTTGTTCCAGGTCAGTCATGCATAACACTGCATCTACAAACAATGACTGCGCACTTGACAACTGTTATCTTATTATACTTTAGACCTTGCCATAATTAATTTAATTAACCCCATTTACTCCCTGACTTTGTTGATGCATCTTGCTGTTTTGTATTTCAGTAAGGCCACTTGCAAGTGTTTATCTTAATCCACAGAGTGATTTATTTACTTATGGAATATATGATGTAATATTGCATTGTGTTAAAACTGAATAAATAAAACTTAGAATTCTATATATTATAGTTTATCACATAGTATTATTTTGGTCTGTAGTCTCTCTGTTGGGGGCTCGTCATGTGCCCGCGAAGACCAATGAAATCTTTGGGGTCTGATGCTGTATTGGACAAAAGAGTAACAGCAATGTAGCCATTCACGCAAAACGAGATTGTAATTGTATGAAGAACTAACCCGTTAAGTGCAGCGGTTATGTTGCTTCTTTTCCAGTTTAAATGCGCCACTTGATGAATATATGAATATATTTATTTGCACATACAAGTTTTAGTGTGTCAGTGCAAGAGGCGTAAATACAATGAGATGAATCAACAACACAGATGAATCATATCAGCGTTAATAGTGTGAAAGTCAAGCTACGTGTGCAGAGGAGCTGTGATGTTACTCCGACTACTGAGATGGCAACGCTGAAGCCTGCATATTTATTCAAAATAACGTGATCAGGATGAATCAACATGTCACATCTCAGTGATTCCAACACTATTCAAGAGGTGTACTCCTTGAGGAAATAAAAAGCGCAACCTCTCACCCACTCAGACTGAATATACAGTATTAGTTTTGGAATAAATATCAAAAGGAAAGGAAATCTGCTGGGGAGCTTTGATGCCTATGACAAATAAAATCACATCAACTCACACTTGGATAGGAGTTCGCAAGCGAGTTTATACAAAGAAAGGAACCTACGCGAAATGTGTGATTTAGGTTTATTTTTTTTTTAAGGATTTAGTGATTAAGACAATGAGTAAACACACTACCCCTCTCCAAGCACACTATTTTTTTGTCACCAAACTTCATTGCTTTTGAAAATGAAAATAGGAAAGAAGAATGTGTGATACAATGAGATCTGTGAGCAGCGCTGGCGTGAGTCAGAAAGCTGTCAATTAACTGATCAAACACTTCTTGGACTGCTACTGATTATTGTAGTATCATTTTGGCAAAATTCAATTGTTCAAGTGTTTTCCACACAGAAACCTTTAAGCCTCAGAACATTGTGTTTTAACATGTTATAGCTGATCAATAGTTTATTTTTTCTCACTTGTATGAGGCCACAAATTGCAGTTGAGAGCCACCAGCTAGAAAGTGAATGATGAATTATGGCTGTTTGAATTATGCAAAAATTTCTATGTCACTTAACCAAATTAGTGGGGTTAAACTTGGTTAATTTTTTTGGACCCAGGTTGGTCTGAATCACTCACTAAAGTTATCCGGTTCACTTGAGTGTCTTGAGTCACTGAACCGAGTCAAGTGAATCACCTGAGTCTGCGGTGTTTCCGGTGACTCCGCTAATTCGCCTTGTTTACTTAGCAGCAGCCGGCCAAATGACTCATAAAATCCAGGTCAGTGTTGCCAGATGGGAAGTGAAGAAATATCATTCCGTTGCTTTAAAATGATTGTGTGTGTATGTGTGTGTGTGTGCTTGCGCGTGTGTGTGTGTACACACACACACATATATATACTGCATCAACCAAAGGAATGAACGCGGAGGCTTGGGAATTTGTTTAAAAGAACTGCTTTATTCATTGTCAGTTAAATGGCAAAACTTTTGTAGATTTGCCATTTTGTACTGTAAATATAAATATGGTACTTATTGTATACACTTATTTTATTAGGTGCACCTGTTGAACTGGTTGTTAACAAATAGATAATCAGCCAATCACATGGCGGCAATTCAGTGCATTTAGTCATGTAGAGGTGATCAAGACAACTTGCTGAAGTTCAAACTGAGCATCAGAATGGGGAAGAAAGGGGATTTAAGTGACTTTGAACATGGTATGGCTGTCGGTAACTGGGATTTTCACACACAACCATCTCTTGGGTTTACAGAGAATGGTACAAAAAAAGAAAATATCCAATCAGCGGCAGTTATGTGGACGAAATTGATGTGAGAGGTCAGAGGAGAATGGGCAGACTGGTTGGAGATGATAGAAAGGCAACAGTAACTCAAATAACCACTCATTACAATCAAGGAATGCAGAATACCGTCTCTGAACACACAACACGTCCAACCTTGAAGAAGATGGGCTACAGTAGCAGAAGACCACACCAGGTGCCACTCCTGTCAGCTAAGAACAGGAAACTGAGACTACAGTTCACACAGGCTCAGTTCACACAAGCTCACCAAAACTGGACAATAGAAGACTGGATAAACGTTGCCTGGTCTGACAAGTGGCAGGGTCAGAATTTGGCGTCAACAACATGAAAGCATGGATCCATCCTGCCTTGTATCAATGGTTCAGGCTGGTGGTGGTGGTGTAATGGTGTGGGGGATATTTTCTTGGCACAGTTTGAGGCCCTTAGTACAAACTGATCATGGTTTAAATGCCACAGCCTGCCTGAGTATTGTTTCTGACCATGTCTATCCCTTTATGACCACAGTGTACCCATCTTCTGACGGCTACTTCCAGCCGGATAATGCACCATGTCACAAAGCTCATATCATCTCAATCTGGTTCCTTGAACATGACAATGAGTTCACTGTGCTCCAATCACCTCCACAGTTACCAGATCTCAACCTTATAGAGCACCTTTGGGATGTGGTGGAATGGGAGATTCACATCATAGATGTGCAGCCGACAAATCTGCAGCAACTCCGTGATGCTGTCATGTCAATATGGACCAGAATCTCTGGGGAATGTTTCCAACACCTTGTTGAAAGTATGCCACGAAAAATTAAGGCAGTTCTGAAGACAAAAAGTGGGTCCAACCTTTTACTAGCAAGGTGTACCTAATAAAGTGGCTGTTGAGTGTATATGGCAACACTGATCCAGGTTAAAGGAGTGAAACGTACCCAATTCTTCCATATATTCACCTTATTACATCGATATGGTAGGTTTAAATGATGGTTCGTCAGTATGACTGACCACAATAGACTACGTGTTCTTTTTTATATTAGTGCAGCTTTAAAGTCTTTAAAGGGATTTAAAAGTGATGCCGCCTTGATTTATTATGAAATAAATGTCTGAGACACAAAGGGACAGGTGGAGTGTGCACTTCACACACTAGTCATTAAAAACAGGTACAAAATCGTACTGCTGATTCCAAGAAGACAAGTGCCTTTTCATAATGACTTTAAGTGCGATGACGGCTTAAAGGCAACTCCACGGTGCAATTATTAACAGCCTTGTGTTTTTTTGTTAGATGATTACCAAGAAGCAGTGTAAATGGCAAAAGGTCGGTTTTCAGGTAATAACTACGCGGGTCACGTAAAAGCACTCGAGAACAAGTCTTCTTTACACATCGATTGTCTGTGGTGGTGAAGAGAAAGTTGTAAACAGTTTTAATGAAGGACGGCATATTTAAATGTCAGATGCCACCATCAGCTTACAAAAAATATACTTGTGTTACTTTTTACACGTGTTTGTGCAGATAAGGGGACGAATAAGAAACTGGCAGAGCATTTATGTGGGTTTGTGTAATCCTGGTTTCAGTTTCTAATTTTACACCATAATATTCATGAAAGAACAGCAATGCTCATGACAAAGGTGTAGTGGTAAGGATTTGAGTGCTTTGGGATAAAGACTCTTTAAAGTCTTGTCTGGATACAGATAGTGTAGTTCATGTTCATATTTTTATGTGATGCCTTTCAAAGCCTCTTTTTACATCTCTTGTTACATGTACCTATTTCAACATCTTGTGTTCATGTGGAGGGCAAGGAAGAATTTCATCGTACAACGTGTTTCCGCACGGTGCAAATGACAATAAACTCTTTGAATCTTGAGAAGATGTCTGATGCAAGTGTACAAGTGGCTGCTCAGTTGCATTGTGTATAAACAAGCAAACACTTGTAATTTATTTATGGCAAGTAAGGAAAGAAAGGAAAGAAAACATATCAGAAATGTTATTTCACATAGAAACCAAGGCTTTGCTGCTGAGGCGACAGGAATAGAAGTGCTCTATGTGCACAAAACTGCATACAAATGTTTAAATAACAAATTCATTGAATCGTCATGAACTGAATAAATGCATCACTTCCCAAATGTGAGAGGACAGAAGAACGGAAGAAATACTCTATTCAGAGAAAGCATGACTGCCAAGAAAGAAAATCTTGGGACACACTGATATATATTTTCCTTACTGTAAAGAGTTGAAAGGAAGGATGAGACTGAGTACCGTAGACATACTCTCAAACTGTCACATAAGATCATCAGCTGCACCTTGTATTATTAGATTCTACATGTTTACTTCAGCTCGATGCATGCATCTATGACAGAAGTTTGTTTATCTTGTTCCTCCTGCTCTTCCTTTCTCTCTATCTTCCCTGGTTCTACCTGGCTGGCCTTGGGCAGATGGGTCCCTCCATATGAGCTGGGTTAAAAGGGAGTCTTTCCTTGCCACCGTCGCCTTCAGGCTTGCTCTTGGAGGTTTCACGTTATTTTTTGTAAAGCGCCTTGAGATAAGTTGTATTGTAATTGTATATATTGCCATATAAGTAAAATTGAATTGAGTACGTCATACACCGGCATCCGCGTTTGTGCGGATAACAATGGCAGAAGTCTTCCCCAGCAGGAGAATATGCTCCACCAACTCAGAAAACTGCTCAGGACTGGCTCAAGAACCACAATAAAGAGCCCGAAGCATTGGCCGACCTGAGCGACTCCCTGATTCATAAGTCAACTGAGCATCTAAAGGATATGCCACATCTAAGGACGACCCACCTCGCAGCACCTCTACCAACATCTCAGAGTTGAAAGTAAAACAAAAAAGAAGCATCCAGGGAATCTGGCTGATAGATGGGTATAGGGGTATAATGGGTTACAGAAAAGAGAAACGTAGGTGATCTTGTACTTACTTACCTACTAAGTCAAAATAATAGCTTTTTAAACTCAGTTAACCTGCAGTTGGACATACCTTAAAAATCCTTCACAGTCCCCTTTGTATGCTCTATCCGTATAATGTTGGTTACCATCACTGTCTGCCTGCTACCCTATCGGTGCATCCATTTCCAGGAGTGTACAAATAAAAATAAGCAAGTCTATTGAGCGCAGCGTTTTCGCCATTTTGGATGATTTGTGGAAGAGCTTTGCTCCCCTACCAGGTACACTGCCATGCTGGCTGTGCTATGCGAAGCTTTCCATCCGGCCAGGTGATTTAAAAACCAGTGGGCCATAATAATGAAGTCTTAATAGCCAAGCAGGACCTTAACCTCCGTGCTCATCCAATGTCTTTGAGAACTGGCACTTAAACAGCTACCAACGCAGGAAAAAACAGCGATTTACTCACTTGTGTCCAGAGTCAAATGATCAGACTAAGGAGTCGTTTATGTGAAGGAACATGCAGAAATCAGACGAGCTGAAGGCGGAATTGTACGCGGTGATCACTTATGTCAAAATCTCAGTTAACCACAACATCAGTGGCTTGCTGACATAACTCCTAGTGCAACTGCCTTGATTCACACGGTGAAGTCAGAGAAATAACCCAATCTACACTAGTTTGACAACCAAAAGGCAAAACAAGAGCGCCGAAATCCCAGCTAAATCTAACTAATACAGCTGAACAGTAAACTGTCACCCTGCACCTAATTCACTTGGACGCAAAGAGTAAAAGAACAACTAAGAGACACAGAAGACACTAATGTGGAAGAATGTGTTCTCTGCAGCATGTTCTCACTCTGATTTCCATTCATGAATTTTGAAGAGAGTTTTGATGTGATGAGCTTAGAGTGTGGATGCCAGCGGGGAAGTTTTGTCAGATTAGATCAAAGATGTCAGGCCACGTTTCTGGCTGTAGGTTGCAGTGGGGTGTGTGACCTGAGCCCTGGTGCAGTGGAGCACAGGGTCACGGCTACACAGGTCGAAGGGGACCCATTTTTTTTAAAGTGACAGTGGGAAGGATTACAACATCCATATACACAGATCAGTCATAATATTATGACCTAATATTGCATGGACTGTGCCTCCAAAACAGTTGGGACTCATCAGAGGGTGGACATGGGTCTTCTGAGAGTGTCCTGCGGTAGGATGGTAGTAGTGGGGGCCCTTGAAGGAGCCGGCCTCTGCGGATCAGACTTGTTCCAGTCCATCCAACAGATACTTGACCAGCTTGTGATCTAGGGAATTTAGAGGCCAGGTCAACACCTTGTGCTGTTTTTCATGTTTTCTTTCGTTTTGTTTTTCTCTCCTGCTATAAAATGCTATATGAATAGAATTGAATTGAATTGTGCCCAAAATCTAACAACAGGGATTTTTGTAAAGCTGTTTTGTCAAAGGAAAACACCAACATTTGTGAAAAGAAAGGAAAGAAGAATACAACAAAAAAATAGCAACACAGAATTATGCAGGAATTATATCTGCCACGTACAGCAATCAGCTCCCAGTTTCCTGAACACGAAACACAATTGCAACGGCTCAGTGTACCACTTCAAGCCACAGCAGGCAACGGTTCATAATGAAAAAGTTCTGATGAACTCACTGTACGCAACTTAGGCTACCTAGGAGATCTGTGACACAATATGTGCAAGAGAAAAGCCTCCACACACTATTGTTACTCTCTTCTTTCTTCACACCTTTTTGTCCTTAATTTGGACTAGTGCAACGTTATATGTTAATAATAGAGAATTACAGCTTGAGGAGATCATGACATGTTGTCTCTATCCGCATTTATAGCCCCTCCTTGTTGTCATTTTGATTTTGATTTGACTGCTTTTTTTTGTCTTTCTTATCGAAATCCATTTAAATTCAGTGTTATTCATATAGTCTCAGTAACAATTAAAATTGTCTAAAGAGGCTTTACAGACCTCAGAGCTGCTGTAAGAGGGGCTTCGGCTAAATGAGCGTCTATTTAGGTACTTCAGCTGTTGGCAAACAGGTGACCCGAGGCTGTTCTCTAATGGCTTTCATCAGATTTTCCAGAGAGCTGACTGCACGCGATTTGTTTATTCTCACGCTGTGTGTAAGCCTGGCATTACCTTTGCGTGCCAGACTCTTATTGCACTTAGCAGCCTGTTGGCTCGCCAGCAGAAGATGCCAATGCAACTCCTATAGCCAGGTTTGAGGTTTGAAGAGCTCACCAGATGGAAGAAAAGGCATGTTTAAAATCACGTTCACTGGAAACTGTATCTGACAAAAGAAGAGGTTATTTACTGTATTTCCTCTAATAGTGGTTCAATTCAATTAATAGCCGGGTCTCTTATAAAGGCCGGGGCGGTGGTTTACACGAACATATAAAGATGGGCCTCAAACACATACTGAGTGTGCTAGTCAGCCAACTATAGATGTAGTAACACACAGGTGCCACAGATGGCAGTAGCTACATTTGAAGTGCCACATGAACCTAGATTTTCAACAAAACACTGTCAAAACAACAGAGAGCTTTAGCAGCGTGGCGCAAAGAAGAAAACTTGACGTGAACTTCAAGTCGAAGGTTTTGAAATATGCAGGTATAGAGGAGATAGAGCAAGATACAGGAGAGGAAGCTGCTTTAATATTTACCACCAGGACAGTTACCCTTTGGTACGCAATGGCCATTTAAGTTGTGTTAAATTTTTCATGTGTCTACGTACCGTATAATAATACAATTATTAAATAACGTAAATGGCAGGAAAACTTAAAGAAATATACCAGTATGTGTTATTCAGATGTGACGAAGGAAACGTTTCTCAGTAAGTGCCATTCAGTGTTTGATCCGGACCAATTTCCCCTATTGCCAAGAATGTCTGATTGGCCAATTTAAGGATGACTGTTTAAGAATAGCATTAGGAATTCAGCACAGGCCTTTTGGTTTCCCCAGAAAGTATCTGTGTAAACAAAATCAATCTCGCCTTTCTCACATTCTCTCGCTCCATTTACCAGGTCATGGTGGATCTCTAGCTGTGTGTTAATTGGCCCGGCCCAATGTGTTGGCATTGATTATTAACCCTTCAGAGAATCCCAGCGGGATGGCTTTTAATGTTGAGTACAATCGCACCACTAATACCTTGCTCGCTCTTCCATGTGCCTCTTGCTCATGTGCGTCCTTGCCTCAGCTCATCTTCTTTTTTTTTTCCTCCCTGTGTTCTTCTAAACCTGTGAGCTTCCTGTTCATCCCTTGTCACTCTGCGCATAACTTTATTCTTCATTATTTTCCTTCTCTCATATCTTCTCTACACCCCTTTAATTAACAGACACTTGCTGGCTGCTGTGCGACTTGGAATAGTTTTCCTTTGTGGCTAAGGAGTAATAAGGAGTAGGCTAGAAGTTGTCACATATCATGTATTGCAGGTAGACATATACTTGCACAAGGCTTGCAAAACTTTAATAAATTTAACCTACAAATATATTTATAATTATGTTAACAGTATTGAATATTTGCGTGCATACAGTGTACTCCTGACAAAATGCTAGCCCATTTATGTTACTTTGCAAGACAGCTGAATCTTTGTGAGAGATCACTCAAGAATCCATCTTGCCAAGCTTCAAGCTATGTTCCAATTTGTAGCCAAACCGCAGCAAATCAGACCAATCTCACACCTCATAGGAACCACAAGTGGCTACAGTCCTGCATGTGTGAGAAATAATTGTTAATAAAAACAAAAGTAGTATCTCTCTAAAAAAAAAAAAAAAAGCCTGAAGTTTGTTGTGGTGTTTGCGCTTAAGTTAGCTATGAGCCTTTTTGAAGAAAATCTGACATACCCTAAAGATTCAACTATGTAGAACCATTTTAAATTTGGAAAACCTTTGCTGGGTTCTTAAGCAGCTGGTTGCAGCATCAGCATCAACCATACACACCTTCCTGATATTGTGCAGGTCTCCCTCGTGCCTCCAAAACAGTTGTGACTCATCAGAGAATGGTGATCTTTGTCTTCTTCTACAAAAGTTGAAATGGAGATTCAGTGACACTACGTCTTGCGGCTACAACGTCTTAAATTGGTCATGTGAAGTGGACTCTCCGGCGCGTCCGTCGATTCCAGTAGGGACCCCCTACCTACTATATGTGTTCTATATTAAACTCGGCCTAGTGCTATTTATGAATATACTATATTTATACAGTGCGTGTATGTATATACTATTATTATTATCGTTTTGCAATTAATATTAAACTATCCCTTATGCCTTTACTAAAAAATGTTGGATTCATGTTAGGGTTAATGTTAGGGTTAATGTATATGTAGAGAAATTTAAATTCATGGTGGGAATTAAAAAAATATATAAAGTGTCTAATCAACCAAAGATTTTGCGACCCCCCTGCAGTACCTCCGCAGACCCCCTAGGGGGTTAAAGACCTACGTCCTAAAATGTTTTTGTGTGTGTGCTTGTGTCAGGCTGCATCTTGCTGAGGATGTTTCTTGCCAACAAGGAGTGGTGGTCAGCGTTATTCACCTCTCCTGTCAGCGGTTTTAATGTTGTGACCACAGAAGCGCGGTTTCAAGGTACCTCCCCCTTTTCCAAACTGTTTGGTTTTGTTGAAGACTTCTCAGATGATTCTGTGTGGCAAAATATCTGATATCTATTTGTATGCTGACTATTTTAGCAGTTGGACACGTTGGAATATTAGGCAGACGACGGCTTATCAGTTCCATATAAACCATCTTCCTGCCGTCTGAAGCTGTTGGATCATTAAGGTCATTGTCTCAAAGTGCTGCACCGCCAGCTGTGATTCAGCAGCATCTAATGAAGAATCTCTTTCAAATATCTGATGACGTCACTCCATCTGTTCCTCATTTCGGTTTGCTTAATCACTCCTGCAGCGTTAATTTAACAGATCAAAGCTATTATTATAATCAAATGAGTCATGATGTTGACACACTTTTTTTTTTTTTTTTGCCTTTTTCATGTGGATATTAATAGCCGTCTTTGCAAACATTTCGGAATGTTGTTATTTCATTATTGAGTATTTCTATTAGAGCGTCAGGCAACATTTTGACATCTTTTATGAGCTCGCTGATTTGAGCTGGGCCTGTAATTAGCATGCCTCTGCAAATCAAATGATTTCACGCACATTATGGGTGTGGGTGAAATGAAAGGCAAATTTGTGCCGCACTTTCATGTATTTAAATATAGCTTTTAGCATTTGCACCATTGCCACATCTGTCAACACTGCACATATGCTACACTGAAGCAAGATTTCAACACTTAAAAAAAAACAAAAAACAACAAAAAAAAACACTCAGAGCAGCACTGTTTTTCACGCTGAATATAGTTTCAGACTTTAATTAGAGTTGTATTTATTGGTCATGAGAGAGTTATATTTTATCCTAAATACAACATTGTTAAGCTGACTTTAAAGTAAACCCTGGTTATGAGTGGAACATGTACAACACATGAACTTATCAGGACCAAAAATGTCATCAGTTATCCGTCTAACAAGATCATGTGTCTCCGCTTTTTTAAAAAAACACCTTCTCTAGAGTTAGACACTTTAGCCTGCCTTTTTCTTTTTTTTTTAATTGTGGCTGTGAGTTGCTGCAAATCAAATCAATTCAAATTAAATAAATAAACATCCGTCAGTCTAACGGTTCAGACTGATAGAGATCTGACAAAAACAACCAGCGTCTAGCGCACGCATTAATTAAAACAGTCACAAATTTTCCTTTAAAGTGTTTGAGAGTGCCAGAAAGCCAGAAGCTATGTGGCAGCTCATCTGTTTCGTAATACTGGTCTGTCCCCAGCTCAGAGTTGGCAAGTGATGTTTGCTCAAAGCCAGCCCTCCTCCTGTGACACGGTGTTGTGATTATGAGCTGGGAACGCAGTTCGCAGTTAGCTTGGTTTAAATATAGTTAAAGTTTTGGTGAAGTGGAGCGAAATTGTGGCCATGCTCGCTGTGAATTACATGGGCCTTTACTGATTTAAGAATCAAGTGCTACTACTCATGACACGGTGATAAATGTATACTCAGTCAGTGGGTATTAGATATTGGATTTTCATTCAACTGAGGAGGCGCCATCTTGCACCCCATTAATCAACTATCTATAGAATATCTGTTGAATTGCGAGCCGCTGAGACATTACTACATGGTTTTGTTCTCCATTTATGTCCCAGTAAATCACAGCAGAACCGCTGGCCAAAGAAACAGACAATTTTTTTTGTTTGTTTTGGAGTTTTTTTGTGACAGCTTACACAGATTTTCATTGCTGCTTAATGTGCACACCTGATAAATGTGTGGTGAACTTCTATCCTTACCACAAACACAACCTGGCCATGGGGGTGTTAGCCTCAGAAAGAAAGGATCAGAAAGGAGTTAGTGTCATTCTTTCTTGTTTCTTTATTTGCTTTGCTTTATTTCCCAGTCGATCCCAGGGCTAAATTTTGAAGACTTTTCAATGTAAAACATTTTCTGGTTGTTTAGAACTTTTTTGTTCATCTTTCTAAAGAACTGTTTGATCAAACATTTGAACAACATGCAGCACACACCAATTCAACTCTTTGAAAGTATCTGCAGTTATAATTAAATCTGGTCTTTAGATATTATCAAATCTTCATATGCCATGGCATACTTAGACAAGTAAATCCGTAGGCCTCTGTGAATTTATCAGTGAAAGCACCGTGCACCATACCTCCCAGAAGACATACAGTCAAGAATGGTTGGTGACCAAAGTAATTTCAAAGTGTTTAGCATCCAAACCATATGCTGAACGCTGGCTACAAGGGTCACCAGTTAAAGGTGGCTCCAAACTGACGGTACAGAATGATTAAAGAACCCCTGAGTAACAGACACTATCTAGTGCTTCTATGAACCTAAGGTAGAATAGTTGCTATTGTATCACAGTATCACTATATATGGCTTGAACAAGAGGGCTGCATAGCAACAGGGCAAGATAATTCCAAAGGAGGAGTAAATCTTTGCCACAATGGCTTCATACTTAATATATTTGAATTTTGCACAGGCTCAGTCAGAAACCAGATTTCAACTCTATAGAAATGTTGAGTATATGTGCAAGATTGGCAGCTGGCATGACGCTACGTGTTTGTGTCTTCAGCCTCAAGCACATTTTCCAAGTGGTTCTCCTACAGTATATTTCTAATCACTGGATCACTTGTCCAGAGCGATCAGAAACAAAATGGAATAAATTAGTACCTTACGATATTGTATGTCATTCCAGTATACCGTTACTATTGACTATCATCCAACTTTAAGGAGGAAAATAATAATTAACTGTGTTGTATTAACAAGATAGTGTCAAAAACTCAATAAAATTGAAGGAACATCTAATCACAGATTCATTTACCACGTTCCCGCCTTGCTCTATGTAAATGTACTCATTCAAAGGAGTATTGTGTGTTTTTGTTTAAGTATGTACACGTTCCATGTGAGACATGAGAGTCAAAATTCAATGCAAGACAAAAGCCATCTACATGCACACAATTTCACAAGTTGAATGACAGCTTCCTTTGTCATTAAACTCCTTTTAGAAGATAAATCACCCCTAATTCTTGAGTAAATGCAAAGGAAGTGGAAATAACTGCAATTACCCTTCACTATGATATAGTTATTCTTGTGCCTTCTGTTCCCGGTTAAAGCTGTACATTCAAACAATAGGGAAAGATGTTGGATGTAAAAGTGTATAATTTTAGCCTTAAGAAGCTGTCACTTTAGCACATGCGCTCACATCCTAAGTCTTAGCCCTCCAGTGGGCCTCCTACTGATGCACCGCGTTCACTGCCTACCTGACTGTGTCTGAAGTCAGCACATCATCCACGGGTCATGAAAAGCAATAGGCATTATGAGGAAACTAATATGCTAATGCTTTTTTTGATGGAATTCTAGCTGTAGGCTTTGGGGAGACTGATAGCAACGTGGCTCTTTAATCTTTAAAACATAAGATGCTATGCCGTTTCTTTGTGCCTCATATTCTGACTACAGTGACGCCAGTGATCAGTCTCTTCCCAGATGTTACTAAACTGCTAAATGTCACACACATTCAGAGCTAGGGAATCTGAAAATCAAATGTGAGGAGAAAAGCGCTTCTGATCATACACTGAAAAGAAGGAAGTGAAGGGAATTACAAGAAAAGTTGAAAAACAATAACAGCAAAGACAACAGAACAGAGTCACAGAAAAGACAAGGAAATGGGTCAAGAGAGTGCTCGTATTTGCAAAAAACACATGAACAAGTGCAGCTACAGTTCCTGATCTAACTGCAGATTCCCACAGGATGAAAGGTTACCATGCACAACAGTCATTATAAAGCGATAATGAGAACAGCTGGCACTGGAAACAGACTGGTAGATGGTGAGACGAGGTTTGATTGTACAAACCCATATACCTCTCATTAATCTTCCCCAGACATACGACTTCCGTCTGTCTTATACATGTTTGTAGCCTGATAATGCTCTAAAGAAATGTACTTGAGCACTTCCACAGTTTCATCTTTACAAGTCTCATTAATGCCTTTTTTTTCTTTTTTTTATTTGTCATAGGATGTTGCTATAGGGGTGAATTCTGATACTTAAAGACAATTAGTTTGTCTTCTGGAGACATAACCCAGGAACTTCATGGGAGAGCTTTAGAAGAATGGGTGGAAACACTACATGTGTGGATGCCTGCTGTGAAACAGCTGCCGTTCAAATCAGCGTTTTTGTGGCTTGTGGTGGAGAACGGTAGATGTGGAGGCTGGCAGAGATTCATAGCCAAAGAATGGACGTGTGTTCATTGCTGGGTCTCTCAGGGCAACGCACACGGGGCCAGGGAGGCTTGACTATCACTCACTGTGACACAGACAAACACACAGCCACACATAGCCCAGAATACAAACTTACACATACACGCACAGACAGGTCTGGAAAGGCAAATTCACGTAGGTGTACTGTGGTGTACACACCTCCACCATTGGTAGTTCCAGGTCACCAATGTCTGTCACACTGTCAGAGTAGGTTCGCAGATTGGACAGGGTGACAATCATTCAATGGGACTCATTTATATATATACGGCTACTAAGTAAAAGTACAATTTCTTAACAAACCAGCCTGAGTAGATTGTTCGGCAAATGTCTCCTTTCAGCAACAATGAGCAACAATGACCCTGGGCTCATAATAATAACAATAATAATTGGTATGCATTGGTTTTATACAATGCTTTACCATTAGATGCTCAAAGCACTTACAAGTGAATACATTATTCATCTGCTGACACAGTCACACTCTGGTGGTGGTCGTCACAGCTGCCCTGGAGCAGACTGACGGAAATGTAGCTGCCAATCCATGCCGACGGCCTCTCCGATGACCACCAAACATCACTCACTCTCAGTCATACACCAGTGGAGTTCACACTGGGAGAAAGGAGGGCTACCTGTCTTGCCCAAGGACACAAGGGATAGACAAGGGATAGGATGGGATCGAACTGCCAGCCTTTCGGTTACCGAGCTACTGCCAACCCACTCATCACTCTTCCAACAAAGAGAACACATAGGGCTTTCTGTAGTCCAGGACAAAATTTCTGCCTCATTTCATGATGACATGATGCAACTTTTAAGGCGTTACATGTAAAAACAGCTACATTAAATCTCAGAGACATTGCGCCGGTTGTCTTGGCCATTTACGAGGTGTATCGTGCAGTAGTGCACAGTGTTCTGGTGTTTCTCTACCTCTTCCGTGAAGGGAGAGGTACAAACAGTACATGGTCAGGGCGTGTGGGATCTGCAGTGATCCTGCTGGCCCTCTTTCAGACCTGGATGGCATAAACTGAGTCCAAATCTGGTAGAGAACACCCCACAATCCCCTGTGCAGTTCCAGCTAAGTCCTTCCTGTCCTATGCCGTGCAGCTCCCATACCACGCCTCGCTGTCACACCGAGACAGAGGACAGCTTGCATTGTGGTCCTGTAGGAGTTTCTAAGTAATCAACAGGAGAGTCCAGCCCTCTTCAGCTTCCAGAGGAAGGAGAGCCTCTGTTGGACCTTCTTCACCAGAAGAGCAGTGTCCACAGACTTTTTAGGTGCTGGTACAGAAACTATGGCCAGCGGTACAGACTGGTTGAGAAAGTCCAGAAAAACTCCTGCCAGCTGGTCGGCACAAAGTTTCAGGGTAAGGCCTACCACTTTGTAGACTTTCTCAGTGAACTGAATGAGAAGTGTGTCCATACTTTTGACTGTTAGTGTAAACTCTCACAGTATAGGCTCATGGTTCAGCATAGTCTCATGTAATAGTGTAACACTACATCAGAAGGCAATATGTATTTTTTGGCATGTTATTTAATGGAATGTAAGCTATGTCTGCCCTTAACTTTAAACATACTGTATATCATTTAATGGTTTAAGTCTAGATTGTCTAAGTGACCTTTTTGTATACGTCCCACCCCAAGTGTTTCAGAGAGTAACTCAAGCGCTTAGATGTAGTTAGGAAGGCTCCTTCTCTGCTCTCTATTCGAAAAGAAAATGCCAGAAAATATCGTCAACAACTCCTCCACTCCATCTGCGTTCACCCCATTCCTCCAGGCCCACTAACAGCATGGTGAATTTGCTCAAATGTAAAGCCGACAGCGCTTATGTTTGGACAACTCTGTGTTTGTGTAAGTTAGTCAACTGTATCAATAGCTCAAAGACGAGATTAGTTGTATTTGGCACTTGTCCACTTTGCCACACCAAAGTTTACCGCAAAGCTGCTTCTCTTCCTGTGTGTGCGCCTCTCATAATGACGTGCGTCTCATGTGGCGTGCTATTTATATTGATTCCATGATGTTACTTAGCATAATTTCGCTTTAATTTTTGGCCGCAACTGGATGTCAATACTGGAAAACACAAAATGAAAATTTAATACAGTTATTTGGGACACAAAATTCTGTTTTTACTGTTTCATTCTTTTATTTTTGTCTCCATCTGCCAGCCAGCTCAATATTGGAAGTTTTCTTTTTGTGGAGCTGCAACAAAGAGTGAGCATAAAACTTTGAAAAGAAAAGGGAATGGGGGAGGGGGAGGGCTGCCAGGTGGACCAGTCAATGTTTTGACAGTTTACCCACAGCACAGTACAGTCATGGCAGCAGCCTGTCACTCTCAGATACCCTCCTGAGGCTCATTTACGTCTGTGTCTCTCCTGCTTTCTCTCTCCTGGTTTGTGTTCTTCTCCTCTCGTTCTCTCCATCCTCATGCTGGCTTTTTTCCTGGCTTATTCATCCAACAAATTCCTCTCCTCTCTCCTTCGTACCTCCTTCCCTTTCAAGTTTTATGAAGACAGACTTAGAAAGCTAGTGGGCTCCTTCAGTGCAGTTTGTCTCCTTCCAAATCCACACCTCCTTCTGTGCTTTAAGGGTTCCCGAAACGGCTAAAATATCCAACATTCGCTGACATCATGTATCTCCAGAGATTCTCTCTATTCCTCTTTTTCTGTAATAACATCAAATGCTCTTTTCGGACCACAATGAATTAATGAGGGCAAATATTGTCTGATCTTTTTTTTAAACTGTCAGAAAAAAATATTCATCATACTCAAATTCAATTTACACCCATTGTCCTGACATGGTATTCACGTTATTGGCATGATGGAGATGCGGTTTAGACTTTTCTTGTAAACAAGGACAAGTTAAATTTACACATCTTGTGTTTTACTGCATGCCACTGGATGCTCCTACAACCAAGTGGAGCCATTTTGTTGTTAACAAATTCAACTCCACAGTGCTTGGGTGAACAAGATGTCAATGTTGCTGTTACTCATCTGTCCATACAAAGCCCTCCCGAACTATTTGATTGGCCCAGCAGATCTTTGCCGGAGCACACTCAGTTTCCAACAGAGGGCTTCCAGACCAACCCTTTGCCACAAAATAAAAATATTGGCTTGACTTCCAGCAGTAAGAAGTTTGCATGATTTCAAACATCCCTGAGAGCTCCCTGAGAGCTTCCTTGGATGCTGGAGGCTGACAGCTTCGGTAGTGTTGCATCTAGTGTCTCATCCTCAGGTTTTGAATGTACTAAGACATCTGACATAGCTTAGCATGCTAGCATGGGATTCCGTATGCAGCCCACGCATTTGCATGTGTTTAAATACCGTGTGGACTTATGTATGCGCAATATACAAACCACTCAAGATGACACATAATGGCTGTGTGCCATTATCATTAGCTGGAAACTCCACAGAGTCTCTTCATTGAAGAAACATGCCGAGGCAAACAGGAGCTGTGCAGCTGGGCAAAACGGTTCAAGTCTTTTTTAATGTTCTGCCAATACACCAGTGACAAAGCTACAGATGGAGAAGCATCACGTTTAACGTAATTATTTGAATTGTAGCCAGGGTCAATGCGTTTTGTCTCGTGGGCATTTTTTATCTTAAAACGTACAGAAACAATGAATAATCACAAATAGGTCCACAGGCATTTGTTTTTAAAAGAACTGTCACCAAAAGAATAGTGAGATTAGAGACAGGAAAAGGAAGAAGAAAAAGATTAGAGTTGAGTAATTAATTCTGAGACCCTATTTAATGCACAGTATTGTATAAATTTACAGTCAAAGAAGGAATTTCATTTTTTAGATTTAATGGTTCCAGCGGCAGATACATGATTACTTTATGTTTATGTCTCTGTGTACAAACACACAAGTGTGTGGGGACAAACACACAAGAAAATGGAACAATTTCAGTGTGATTTCACTTTTACAGTTGGTCTGATGAATTAGACTAATCAAATTAATAAACATGTGCAAAGGTTTGGGCACATCAACAAACTAATAGAGTACATTATGACAGCCTGGAGCTATGGCAGTTCTGTTTAATTGCCGAAAAAGGCATTTTTTGCATTTCATTGTGTTTTATTATAGGTTTTATTTTTGGATCCTTGCTTAAAAGAGCTTGAGTGCAAACACATGCAAATTCAGTTTGCAAACACTACAGTATGCAATGCATGTATGCAGTATTTAATAATGTGCTTTTAATAATATGATGTCCATAAATTTCCTACTGTCATTCAGGTTTATCTGGGGAGTGGCACAGAAAAAAAGAAAAAAGCTATTCATACCCATCACTTAAAGCTTCATCTGATGTAACATTGCTGTTATATTTACTGGTTCAGTTAAGTAAAACACCATATACAGTACTCTAAATAAAATAGAAACTAAATAAACCAATGACCAAAATAAAATAACAAAATCTGAATAATTTTAAGAACCCTTTTAAAGGTTAATACTATAAAATAAAATTCCCTTGGGAAGTTAATTTCACTGTATAAAGCTGTTAGCACCTGCTGCTAACACCGGTATTGATCAGAGGGACACTGCTGTGGCAGACAGCACCATGGTAAAGTAATTACCTGCAGGCGTCACACTCCGGGGAAGTGTGTTTAAAGTCTGTGCGAGCACGTCTGCACGCATGTGCGCCTGTGTGCCCACGAGTGTGTTAGATGATATGCACATGCATGCAGCTGTAATTGAAAGTGGATGACTTTTCACAGTGTGGTCCACCGTCGAGAACTAAACTACATTAGCGTCTCAGTTCCCGGCTTATTACAAGCTTTGGTAATTACCCAGTTGTGCAGTGTGAGCAACTCACAAGAGGGAGAGCAGAACATGCATATTGGTTAAGAGAGTCCTTGATTAATGCCTTATAGGTATAATCCTAATAATGAATAAATGGAGGCAGCGGAGAGTCATTTATTTGGATGTCACACAGTCAGACCTGTCTAAAAATACACTAATGACGGAGCGTAAATAGGACATGTGCAGATATTCAAGTAAATTTCCTACCTCGCTTTTTGATTTATAATTCTAAAACAAGGCCTGTCCTGCAATAAGCCAGCATCTGTAGCACCCATAACGCGGATATAAAAATATTGACATCCACAAGAACGCAACGATAATGCCAAGTGGATGAAAAATGTAAAATTGAAGAAGTGCGGCGCGGTGATTTCCCAGCGATGCCGCGCATAATAAAACCGTGCACTCTTTGTAGTGCAAATTCTAATGTTTATCAAATGGTATACAATCCACCGGTGCCTCATATGTAAGCATTCGGGTGAGTGAATGGGCCTCAGCTATCTTAACTGCCTCTATTCCCACTGGCTCCAGATAAATGAGCTTCCACTGTAATTTGCACTGAGCTGTGCAAAACGACTGTACCAACTTTTTGTTTATTTATACTCTCCCTGCGTGTGAGGGCAGAAATTTCAAGGGAAACTTCAAGGGCTTTCCAAAAGGAAGGAAAAGACTAATGACTGTGAAACTTTTAAACTTTTTTTTTTTTTAATGTAATAAATAAATAAATAAAAACAACCCCAAAGCCTTATAACTGCAGCCAGCAGCGCAACGTGTGCCTGCCCACTAGCAATTAAACATTTAGTTGGGAAGTGTCAAACTCATCACCAGCCATCAAGCAAAAAGCCTTGATGTAAGTCTACATCAAAATGACAGGCAGCAGAGACATCTGTTCTGAAGGCAACCAACACACACACACACACACACACACACGCACACACACATGCTTCAAGTCGCTTCTAGCACCAGCCCTCATCAACACTGCTGATTTGTTGTCGTGGCAGCTCTCAGCCATGTTCGAGGCTGATTGGCCGTGTAACCTTTTTACTTGATGTCTGACTGTCTTGTCACATCTTAACAACAAACACAACCCCCAAACCCATCATCTCACACAACACTGACATTTGTCTGTCTTGTCAAGTCTTAGCAGAGCAGTGTAAGGAATGATGGATGTTGGGCGTTACGTAAGTCTCGAGGTAAGCAGCATGAACTGTAACAGCGACGGAGAATTGACGCTCTTCTGCGAAACAAAATATATCCCCAGACACGCACGCAAAGCTTGACTGAAGCGGTAGAGGATATCTAGCGAGCGTTACTGCATCGTGGGACGTGTAATAGCATTTTTTTTTTTTTTTTTTTGGAAACACAGACTTTTAATTTGTCATTTTTCAAACAGACTAATGTTGTGGGCTCCTGCCTACAGGACAGAGACAGTCTGTATCAAAATCCGCACCACAAAATCATTTGGAAAGAACGTTAGAAGTCCTCAGTTTCGGCTGGTGCGTAAAGATGTCCTTGCTCACGGCGGTCTGCTAATGGTCTTTAAAATGTCTTTTACACACACCTCTCTTTCGAGGGACATTTTCCTTTACTGCATCAGAACGTTATTTCATCATTATATACCTTAGTACATTTTTTTTCTTGAAGGATCTGCCTGGCTGGTAATTATGTGGAAATAGTTCATCCTGTTTAGTTTTACTGCTAATAAAAAGAAAAGACTCCTGAGATGCCCCCACAGCACATGTAGGAGACTGGACTGAAAGACGTTCACTGGTAGCTTGTCTATCAAAGGCTGCTAAAGGAACTTAATGATCAAATGCTTTCCAAATGCAATCACTGCTGAGTGACTAATTCTTAATGAACAGTTGTTTTAATGTAACATAAGAAAATTGTGGTTGCAGAAAAGCAGCAAAATTCTGGATTACAGTAAAATGAGGAAGTGGTGCATAAATTGGGTGGTGGCCCCGGTCTCATATTAGATAGTTAGGGATTAAGTCATTTTAGATTTAAATCCATTTATGGGATAAAACTGGTGTTATTCAGTGTTTTTCTGTCTAACAACAAATCCCACAAACAAACTAAAACCAAAATTACTGTACATTTTACCAGTTTCCCCAATGGGGATCAATAAATTACTATCTTATCTTATATCTGTGACACTCCGCTCAAAGCTGACTTAAATTGAGTACAAATCGTTTCAACAGATATTTAGTTTTATTCTAAGGCCAAGTCATTTCCTTACACAGCTTGACTCTGAGGTACAGTTGGAAGCCGTCCAGTACAACCACAGCTTGACGTGCTGGTGAATGAGCAGCTCTACTGAAGCAGTTGAAGTTCTGTACCTTGCTAAAGGGCACCTCAGGGGCCAAACTTAGATATGCTTTTTTTCCTGCTCATATTTATGGAATGACTGTCTTTCTGTCTAGGACTCGCTGATGACTTCATTCTGTACTGATACACAGGTTGAACTTCACTGAGGCTGCCCATTCTGGGGTGACGAGGGTGCTCTGTCTGGGAAACTTTGTGGATGACATGGCTACAGTATGTCACCAGCATCATCAGATGGTGGACTTCAGCTCATGTTGAGGTGATTTGCACACAAGTGTGCAGTGGCCATTGTCAGAGCCACCAACTCTAGGTCTGAAGGCACTGAGCTCGGATGGAAAACGGCCATAGAAAATCAAGCAAAACAAACATGTTGGTGCAGCAGTAGCTCAGGAGGTAGAGTGCTTGTCCAATAGCCGGTTCGATTCTGCTCTTTCTGTACTCTGTCCTTAGTTTGGGAAGGGCAAGACACTTAAGCTAACATTGCAAGTGAGTGATGTTTGGTGGTGGTCGGAGAAGCTGTAGGACTGGCAGCCATGTTTCCATCAGTCTGCCTCAGGGCAGCTGTGACTGCCATGGTAGTTTACCACCACCAGGGTGTGACTGTGTAAGCGAATTAATAATGTATCCAATGTACTCTTTGAGTACCTATGGTAACACGCTATATAAAAGTGATGCATTATTATTATTATTATTACAATTGTCAACACTTTCCTGGGACAAGATCCAAGAGTGGCGGGAGTACAAAATACATGTGGCCTGTGAATACTTTGGGATCCCTCATAAGGAAGTGGAAAAGGCTGCTATAGAGAGGGACATCTAGGATACATAGTAAATGAAAACAGATAGATAGATAGATAGATAGATAGATAGATAGATAGATAGATAGATAGATAGATAGATAGATAGATAGATAGATAGATAGATAGATAGATAGAAGATCATGATTGCTGACGCTATATTAATTTTTTAAACACATGTTATGATCACTTTTGATACAATACTAAATTTTATTCTCACATGAACAATGTGTCAATCACCAAATGCATGTGCTTTTGTGGCAGTGTCCAGCCACTCTAAAGTTAAAACTGAACTGTGAACCCACGATCTTTTTGACTGGATTGACATTCCTTCAACCTGACATTATGATAATAAATAGGATATGGCACATGCCACCGCTGCACTACCGCCGTGCCCCAGATTATTTGGATCAGCCTTGGCATTTGACCTTAAACACAGCCTTTGTGTCTGTCAAATACAGACAGATGCAAATGTACTCATAGGCTCATATGAGTTTTTACTCGGTTGTGGACGAAGGTCGTAGTAAATGACAAAATGTCAAACCTTATTTATTTATTTTTTTCTCTACCAGCAATCAAACCTTCAATTTATAATTTAGAAATCGTGTTCCTGTTGGGAAAGCTGGTACATGACAGAGTGCACTCTACCTACACTTGGATTTATGGTCCCACTAGACAATTGTAAAGGCACTTAAAGATGTGTCAAGGGGAAAACATCCAACTCCACCGTCAGGAGCAGCAAATGCGAGCTGCCATGCTGCCAGGCATCCGTCTCAGTCATGTACCATGTAAAAAGATGACAACCTACACTTGAGTCTGATCCAGGATCTTTATAGAATGTGATCCAAATCTTTACTGCGTGAGGCCCATTTGCAAAATGCTAATCTGAACACAAACACAAGGCAAATTTAAAAGCTTTCATGTAGGAGTTCTCTATCTCACGACATATAGAGTGGGATGGATATAGTAACCTATGTAAGTCAAGCTGATTGCTAAAATATGAATATCCTCTACCTTGGGAGCTTCAACTGACTGAAGTCAAACTGGATAAGTTAAAAAAGCATCATGAAGACAGACTTCACCTCAACTGTCTTAGCATGCATGTTTTATAAAAACCCTCTCCCGTGAATCAGTCCATGTTAGCGAGTCACAAATGGATCCCATGAGCAATTCCCAACATAACGTGGAATTACAATTTCAAACTCAAGGACATCAAAACATACATTAAACAGATTTTTCTGGGCCATGTTCTTGGCTGGGTGGAAGAAATTCTTCAAAGCCATTACAAATGAGACAGAAATGGTTCCAGTAAAGCCCAGTGTGAAGCCTATGAAACTATTATCACAGAGAGTAAATCACCTGGGTCTTCTCATCATGCTCGGTGTAGTTCAAAAGCTGCAGGTGCTAAAAGTAGAGTGTGCTTTCAGAAATTAGAACCTAAATAGTTTAGTCAATAATAATAATAATTCACAGAAAAAGCTGAAAACACATGTGAAAGTAAATGGTCTGACTTATATAGTGACAAGGGCATTGGCTTGACAATCAGGACTGTCCCTTTTTTTAATCAGTACATCAAGCTACAATCATGTTGACTAATCAGCCACCGAAAATGAGTTCAAACATTACTGTGTGGAACTGAGGTGTGAGCATGCATTTATGTGTGGGGGAAGCTGTGGTCATGGCACTACCTTCAGCCAAATCACAACACACCAACCAACAGAGAGATTTGTATACTGTGGAAAATAAGACATTTCGGTTTTCTAAGAAAGCCTACTGAAGCATTAACTTAATTTCAGTTTCAGTGTGGTTTTTGCTTAGACAAGAAGCAAAGAGTCTTGTCCTTATAATGGTCCCTCCGTGAGGAGTGGATGCTATAAAGTCAGACATGTACATCTCCCAGCATATTAATGCTTTAGTAAGGAAGATATTAAAGCTTGCAGTCTGGATCATGTAGATGGAAAGGTCTTCATTCTGTTTTTTTTTTTTTTTTCTGCCTGTACCACTGGCTCCATTTCAACCACTTAGTTTGATTCAAGTCAATAAATTAGTTACTCATGTCGATGGTTTTAATGTACTGTTTTCTGTGGTCAAGATGTGGAGGTCTTTTAGAGCCACTTCCATTACTCCCTACAGTCGCATCTAACAGTGGTTGGGTGCTCAATTCCATGGACATAAGATTGTTGTCACCTGTGGCCTGAATACTTGGATTTTCTCCCCTGTTGGGCCTGGATTGATTTTGGGATCTCAGTTGTCATAGATACTCTCCTCTTCACCTGGGATTTGGATGCAGCTGTGGGTTGTGCACCGCCGCAGAGCTTCACTCCCTCATCTCGGGAGAAAACGGTCGATGCAAGACCCTAGTCTCAGTAACTTAAAGGATTTTGCTACGCAACAATTTCAGTTCAAGCTCAGATCCAGAACGTTTATTCTCCATTGTTCTATTTTTTTTTTCATTTCAATGTGCGACCAACACTATATATATATATATACATATACATATATATTGACCTCAGTAGTTGGAGCGAGCTGCACTGTTAGCTTCTCTTCTGCTAATATCGCAGCGTGCATCTGGGAGTGAACAGGCTAGCGGCCAATTGCAGGGAACCTGACAGAGCCGGTGTGTAATATGCAGCCTCGTGATTGGTTCAGCAGCGATGGGGGCGGGGCCTAGTGTGTAGAGGAAGCTTAGATTGACAGGTCTCAGCTACTGTGTGAAATGGTGCGCTGCTGAGTACCTGCAGTACTTCTGCGGATCCCTAGGGGTCTCTGAAACCCCTTTTGAAGACCTATGTCATACGGCGCAGAAATTTTATAGTGACCAGTGTTGGGCAGAGTTAGACCACAAACAAACTCATCTAACATCATGTTATCGTCACTCTATATGTTTCTCTCTTCAATCTGCACACTGTATTTTTGTAAAACTGTGTTCTCTCTCAGCCTAGCTATAGAAACAACAAATTGTAAATCAAATATAAAGTTATTCTAAGTCTGGAGTTCAACTTTTTGTCAATCAAAATTCATCTCTCCCTACTTAATGACCAGCCGCAGACTCCTCAGGGTGTCGTCTGCTTTTATGTTACACCCATTAGTCGTAAAACACAAATGAGGATATTCTCAGAATAGAGCCAAGAGCCGTGTGTCTGTAGCAGAGCAGGCTACAGTTGGATGTTACTCGGCTTTGACTGCTGTCTTCTTCCCATCTCGTGATTTACATACGACGTGATAATCCAGGCAAGTCACATAATAAGGCTGGTATCACACACTCACAAGGGATAGTAGAGCTCCCTCTTTATCCCCCAGACTCGAATACACGCCGAGGCACACACGGTACCTCACTCAGAGACAAAAAAAAAAAAAAAAAAAAAGTAATTAATTGCACTCAAAGTTGTTAGACTGTGAAATTCCAGGTACTGGTTTGTAAAAACCAATTTAAACTCCAACAACTTGCACATGTTCTGTGTGCACATATTCAGGTGTGTAAGTATGTGTGTGTGAGTGGGAACGAGCAGAGAGCAGCATGCAAAAACTCGTTGCTTTTTGCTTTGTAACAAATTTGAGCCTAAGACCGAACCCTGAACCTAGGGTTATAAGACATATTGTACTGCACCACAAAGAGTTTGAATAGCAGCATAGATGGAGTAGAACTAAGTGTTCTGCCTTGATTTTGGTATTGTAAATGCAATTACTCCTGTTAGGCATTTTTCACATGACCCTTAACAGCAGAACAGGTTACTATATTCGTCAGCAAGTGACAGAAGGCGGCCTTGTCACCGAACACCAATCAGAGTCGAAGATTTAACAAAACCGGGGCCAAATATTACTGTACCGTGTAAAAGCCTATTTAACAGTAATTAAAATGCTGTAGGTGTCGAAATCCTTGAAAAGGGAGTACAAGGAAATTCACTTATTCACAATCAGTCACAAACACCAAAACGCTGCCTCCCCCACCATCTGGTGTCCAAATCTTCATGACTCTACGTATTTCCATTATAGTTTCCAGTTTTAATTCCAATATTAAAACTTTGAATAAAGGCAATAAACGGCACTGAGTGGCAATGTAAGGTTCATGCTGCCTGATTTAAATGTATGTTTTAAAATAAGGATGTCAAACACGTGGCTCTTGGGCCAAGAATGACCCGCCAGAGTGCTCAATCTGGCCCCAAGGGATGACTTTCCAAAGGAAAGAAGAGATTTTTCAACTCGTGCTGGGAGGGTTACATCTGAAACATAACTCTCTCAGCACTGTTGTTCTATCTGTATTTATCAGGTCTCTATACATCAAGCCCGTATGATTTTGATGTGGACTAGCTAGTGCATTATTAATAAAACTGAGCATTATTAATTCTGTTTAATACTGCTGTGGTTGACTTCAGCCTGACAATATACGCGTACATATTATATAATACATTGCCCATCTGCACTGTGCTGTGTAAAACCGGCGGCTGATACTTGGCCTTATTGAGCTTTTAAGGAGCTTATACATATTTATTTTGAACCTGCTTGTTGAACGTGGAGGGGTAGCCTTTGAAGATAAGTGCGTGTACCAGCACGTCTACGGCGCCACATCTGCACCCATCAGCCTCTCAGCAGTTACGCTGCACCTTCAAAGCAACCGGCGAAAATTAAAGGCATATTCAGTGCGAGCTCAGCATTGTAGGATTCAATTACGGTATGCGTTTCGCTTGTTTGCCGAGTTCTTTTGTTCATAGAATCCAAACTCAGGATTGCTGCGCTGAATGAAGCACCAGGAGACGTTATACAGTATTATATTCTAACTCAGCTTAAATGGAACCCTCCTGTATAAGGCACAGACAGAAACACACACAAAACAGAAAAGCAAATGGAGAAAAAAAAGTTATGAAAGTGTCATCACTCTACAGATCCTCTTATACTTTGCATTATTATTGTTGTCATTACTAATATCATTAATAATTATAATGTGATGACACTGAAGGCATCATTATTACATGTAAAGGATTCAGTCACCATACCACTGTGCTACATCAGAGAAAAAACGGATCAAATTGTTTTACCAGTTCTTTCTTCACTCACTGCTGCTGAGTAATACATTTTCTTGGGGTTTCCATGTTGCCGCATGTTTTTTACAGCATTATATTTGGTAAAGAATTAATACGCACTAACATCCTGAACACTACACCTTCTCTTCTAATGCAATTTTAATCTAAAACTGGCAGCGAGACACATCCGCAGATTCAACACATACTTCCAATATAGTCAGGAACACAAGAGAAACAGATGGCTGTGTCTGAAATTGACCCCAAACCTCATTTTGTAGTGGTGTCCAAAACTGCACCCCGTGTCTGAAAATTATTCACTCACTTCCCAAACCCTACTCCCTATGTAGGGTGGCACTATATAGTGAGCTCACTCCCAACAGCTTTCAGACGCTACACGTGTCATCGTTTGATGTCACTGTCGTCGCATCATTACGTGTCACACTGCTGCGGCTCCCCTGGTCATCCCATTATAATTTACACATTACTAAAATGTAATTTTGTAAACAAATATGTGTGATGTTCATGAAATAAAAAATGATAGGTGTAGCGTCCGTAAGCTGGTGGGATTGAGTTCACTATATAGTGCAACCCTACATAGGGAGGAAGGGATAGTAGGGGGACATGGAGTGGCTTCTTGCATCAGTTCCATTGGAAGTGAGATGTTTCTTTAAAATATTTCGAATACCGATCAGGCATAACATTATGACCACTGACAGGAGAAGTGAACAACACTGACCATCTTGTGACAACACGATGTTCTGCTGGGAATCTTTTGGACCTGACTGGCTGGTGTACACGTACTATGTCATGGGATAAATAGGCACATCTCCTGTGTCATGCATTTTAAAGTTTTCGCAAGCCACTATGTTACACACGCACACTTATTGCCAAGGTTCTGGCCTTGTATAGATACAATGAGATTATAAGATTCTAGGAACCTATGTATAACAACATTTATCGTTTGACCTGGGTATTTATATTGTGCTTTTCCACTCAAAGTGCTTCAGCATCACAATGACACATTTAAGCACCCATTGACTTCACACAACAGTGCCATACTTTTGTGTCTTACTCAAGGACAGGATGGCATGCGCTCCGCCAGCTTTTTTTTTTTTTTTTTTTTGCAGCGCTTAACCTCTGATTCGTGGACAACCCATTCTACCTACCGAGGCACACACGTTTCATTTAGTTTGAAATAAAACATAAACTACATGTATCATCATCCAGACTTTTCAGTGTCTCAAATCTGGGTAAATGTTTTTTGTTTTATTTTTTTATAAATTTCCTCTGTTGTTTACTATTAAATTTCAGAAGGCAGTCGGATGTCTACAACTGCCATTTTTACTTGCATGTGTGCATATACATCGATCAGGCATAACATTATGACCACCTCCTTAATATTGTGTTCGGAAATGGGCCTTCTGACGGTGTCCTGTGGTGTCTGGTAACACACAGTTGTTACTGAGGGGCTTTGGGTCCTGTGAGTGAAAGGATCTCTGTGGATCAGGCTTGTTCCAGTGCATCCCACACACAACCCTTGATCAGTTTGGAATCTATGAAACTTGGAGGCCAGGTCAACACCCTGTGTTGATTTTCATGGTTTTCGAGTTGTTTCTGAACCATTGTGGTGTGTGCGTCTGTGTCAGGCTGCATCCTGTTGGGGAGGAGGAAGGAGTGTCATTGCTACTGGGTGGGGGTGCCTAGGTGGGTGCCACACATCTAAGCAATATCCACTTGAATTCCAGGTCCAAAAGTTTAATTGGATAACATTGTATTGTCACAAGATGGTCAATGTCATTCACTTAGTGGTCATAATGTTATGCCTGATCAATGTATGTGACCCATTTATTAATGCTCAGTGTATGTTCCTTATTTTGTTTTTTGTAGTGCTGCAATTACTCGACTTTGATTGCCGCCTAAGTACGGCTAACCTTCAATTAATCCTGTGCCTGTACGTGACTGCTGCTCGCTCTGCACTGCGGCTGAACGCGTACTTTTGATATGTGCTCTCCAACTACTTCCAAACGGAGCCGATTAATCACCCTGGAATTGCAGTGATTTAATTGAAACGACAAAACACTCCCAACTCAAAGCGAAGTAACAAATAACTTGGAGTCGTATTTCTCACTGGCCTTCAGTAGCCGGACCTCCGTGACAAGTCCTTGAGATGACTACGGAGAAAAGGTCCGTAAGCATGTTTTGTAAAAAAAAAAAAAACGCATGAGGAATGGCGCCACGGAAAGACAAACAAGCGTTCACCTAAAACTGATGTCTTTGGACCGTGCAGGAAGTTGAGTTTGCGCTCTGTGCTGCCTTTAAAACACACTACGACCGGTAAATATAACATGTCAGCCATTAAAAATAACAAGGAAGCAAGAAAGCACATAATTTAACATGCCCCACCCGCTACAGTATTCTCCATATCATCGCAGTGCTCGTGTGCATCATGTTCCCCGATGCCCTCCCGTTCTCTCTCCATTTGTATTCACGCCCTGACGACTGCTCACCCTTTCCATCTTCATTTGCTCCTCTCGTTCCCTTCCCAGTGTAGCCACCTCCTCTCTCTGCTCTCGCTGATCGCTTTATATCAGCAAGAAATCATCTAAGTGAGAATAAAATAAGCCTCCTCTGTGTTTCCGTACCAAACACTGGAACACTGAACATTAGAATAATTCAAATGTAACCCCTGCAAATTGTATAATGTCTGAGTTCGCGTTCTGCCTTGCTTATTACGCTGCGGATTTGTATTCATCTATTCAGTATCATTCCGCTATTCACACTCTGCCGTTATTAGGAACGCCAAGCGCAGCGTTATTGATATGGCTGTCATATCGCCGCAGTGTTATTTCTGACAAGGGCTGTGGCGCGCGGGCACAGCGGTTCGCAAGTCTCCGGCGTACGCGTGTTTGCGCTAACATCTAAACACACATGCAGATTCCAGTAGAGGACTGGATGAATGGACCAACAGGCTGACCTCTAAACAGTTCCGCTGTAACTTCTACTCAAACTCAGAACCCATGCCTCCTACGGTCTTTGGCCCCTCACTCCTTTTAAAATATGCTGGGAAAGAGGTTTCCAGCGGGGCATGGTTACCCTTTAGTACGCAGCATTTAGACCACACAATTAAACCTGATAAAACATTACGGTCCGGCTCCGTATTATTTTGGAAACAGTACGGGAGGCTTCCATTCACTTCTATAGTGTAGTAAGTTCTGAGCACCGTTTCTACAGTTGCATCCCATTTAATATGGGGTGCCGGTTTAAACTGTATTATGCGCTGAAGCCATGCGGTTTGAAATGCACCCGCAACACCCGCAGACTCCTAGAGGGTACCGGCATTACGTAAAGGCCCTAAAACGTTCCCACAGACGCCTGATTTTGAAAAGTGCTTGCGCTGGAACGGCCAAAGAGTCACTGCAATCAGTCACTAAAGCAGCAGATTTCTCTGATTAGCACAGCTCTAATGAGAAGAAGGGGTAATCAGTGAAATGAGCTGCACTGATGTCAAGGTGGATGAGAACCTATAGGCCGCTGGGTCACACTGTAGCGCAACGCAAAGTCCCGGTTGCCGGAGATGTGCTTTACATGTAAATGCATCGTATATATATTATTTTATCTTCTGTCCGTTTTTCCTCATCCCAAGGCACTGTCATCCTCACCGTAGCTACCCCAGTCTAGTTTTATTCATTTAGTTATTACGTCTAAAATGATGCATGTCAATCATTTTATTTGTGAATAGCGTTGGAGCCACCCCCAAATTCCACCCCACTCTCCTACAGAAGCCCTCATTAAGTCTATCTAAATAGTAACCTTTCAATAATTTTAGACAACAATACTGTAATCGTACACACACACACGCAAAGATACACGGATCAGGTATAACATTATGACCAAGGACAGATGAAATAAATAACACTGACCATCAAGGTGGTCATAATGATATGCCTGGTCATTGTATACACGCAGGTCAAAAATGGGAACTAAATTCTTCTTCAGAAAGTTGTAAAGACCACCCAAAAGACACCCCAAAGATGCTTGAGCCCTGTTCTGTACTGTTGGTGTCATGAAAAAAAGTCAGATCTATCCTGAGTTAGAGCCTCGGTGCTTCACAACATGAAAACAGCCACTTTGCTGTTCATCCAGATGTTGCTTGCACATGACATACGCATGGAATTAAACTATCATTACACATTTGAGCAGGAGATAAAATACAGTAATGCTCTGCAGCTCCTGAAAGGCCAGCCCTGGACCCCCCACCCCCCCGACCCACTGTACAAGTCTGCATTGGACCCCCTAAAATGGCAACCGGATGCAGGGCTTGATTTTTGCTATCATCTTCACTCCGCCGTGCCAACACCCAGCTGTGCAGGCCAGAGGGGCGCTGCCAGATCGCGTCCTTTGATTACTCCGGTGGCTTTCAGATTGCCCTGCTGAGGAAGAAGATGACTACAATACAGGTTAATGCTCCTCTGGTGTCCTAGCTCACTGACTGCGTTATTGGCTGCCCTCAGCATGGGTGCCTTTAGAACTGTGTATCAGGCACAGTGAGGAGCAGAACTGGAGCCCCACAAGAGACTGCCCTGCCCACCTGAGTGTACAGCTGGGTAATCTTTGTCAAGGAGCACAGAGGGAGACGTTGTCAAAATTCCTCTCCATGAAGAACAATGTCTCACACCCTGCACACGGCGCTCTGATTAAGCCAGAGGAGCGTGTTCAGCTAAAGACTAAATCTTTCATATCTGCAGCAGTATAGTCATTACTCTTTAATAATTTGTGACAAAGCTGCTGCATGTCCCTCTAGGGATTAATGCACATATTCTAGGAATATGAAGGAGATGGACTAGTGGGAATCATGGTATCATGGTAAATGGTAATCCAAAAGGTGTTTAAAAAAGCCTACACAACTAGACTTGTGGAGTTTCTTGAAGATGTTTCGCCGCTCATCCGAGTAGCTTCTTCAGTTCTGCAAGACTGGTGGGAAGTTGAGGTAATAATTAGGAAAACTGTGTGGAAAAAACAAGAAAAAACGTCAGAAATTGGCTTGACTTGTTTCTGTAAGAAACAGAAACTGGTCCCAATAATTGCCATTAACAGTTCCACCTACTTACATGTCGTTAAGGGGGGGAAAGTTACTGTATTGTTAATTTATAATACAGTCTTAACTTCTGTCTCCAAGGAGCTTCAACCCAATTCACACCTTGAACATGGAGTCTCTCACTCACAGTGGCTTCGTTAGAGCACAGTTCATGGGAGAAGTTTCCTATGTATCCAGCCATTACTGACTATTAGTGGCGCCAGTTTGTGGCTCTTACAGAGACAAGTCTAGCAAGTTTCTGACGAGTTTTTACCCACAGAATTTCCAATTTAAAACCACAACTTGTGACCGAACCCACAAACGAAGATTAAAGAGTGATGACTTTTTAAGACCTTATAATAACTAAATACCGATACCTAGGCTGGAGCGCAACTACTCACACGACGTACACGTCAAGAACACACGTGTGTACACACACGCGCATACACTTACGCATATACACACACGCATATGCATTTACACATGTAAGTGTGTGTGTGTACAGGCGTACAAGGTGTATGCGCATATTTGATTTACTATATAGTTTAACCCTTTAAGTGCTAAACATCCATTACAGGGGGGAGGAAAAAAAAAACTTGCTGTAAGGAATAATCTGATGTGTTACTATTTCCAAACCTGGAATCAGATTAAAGTTACTTATCCAAGTAACTGTGTGTTACCATTTTCCGCATTTCACATGAGTAAAAAGCGACATTTTTGCTTTCTTCTTGCGGGAGTGGCGTCACGTATGCGACAAGCCGTAAACCATGTAAACAGCAATGGAAGGAGGAGAGAGATGCCATTTTCTAGCAGGAAATACCGCTACTAGGAGCGGAGGGGCGCCTAATCATCAGTGACGTTCCTCTGTTATTGATCACATTATTTACATATGCACACACAGCTGCTGAATAAAGAGAATACTAAATAACTTTCAATGCATTGCTTTGGCGCCCCCTAGACATATTTGGATTTTCGAATGTGGCCTATTCTTATCAGGGTCCAGTGTTTAAGGCGATGGTAAGGACTGTTTTTTATCGAGGCAAGTGGTTCCTTAGGTTTTGTGAAGTGCATGTAAAATCTCCCAGTGGGACTTATCGCCAACTAAAAAAGCAAGTGATAGCTCCATGTATAGCAAACTTTAATCTACAATCCATCTTATCATTGGTTAAATGCGGTGCTCCACGCTGTGTTTGATTTGTAACCGAGATAGTACATATTCCTATGAACACGATACTCCCAAGGAACGAGCCAGGGATGCATAGTAGGAAGATTGTGATCTATAATGCTGGATGCACTGGTGCCAGTGCAGGATGATGCATATCATCCAGATGAAGCCATAACAGCACGATAAAGATCTGAAGATGGGATACGCACAGAATCTGTTGCAATAAAAGCCTTAAAAACTGCATCTCGAGGATTACCCCTAAACTCCAATCATTCTCCAACGGAACACATTTGCTACTATTTGACACATGCCTGATTATTTTTAGAGAAACGAACAAAACAAATATGTGTTGATGCACTTTCCTCTAGCTCTGAGGATGAATTTATTACAGTCGTATAATTAGCAGGAGAGATAAGTATTAGACGAGCCAAGATACTAACAGTGAGAAACCATCTTCGAGGGATTTGAACTTAATCCAGTTTCTCTCAAAGTGGCTGTGCGTGCTTACACACCTCTTTGAAGTGTAAATTGAAGAGGGGGGGGGGGGATTTGGTTTCATAAAGTTTCTGCTGTGACAAGTTTGTAGAAAAAAACAAAAAAAATGTCTTAAGTGTTTTGGTCCTTTTAAAGAAAAAAAAGCAACAACATCGGATGCTCTTTGGCTAAGAAGCGACGACGAGTGTAAGTATATAATTATAAACACAGGCAGAATTCATCTATCTATCTATGCGAAGACAGCTATTCTGTTCCAAACAAAACACATGCTGATTGTTATTCGTCGAGTATGGAGCTATTCATGCAAGTACAATAATCACTCAATGTGGGAGAATCCTACAAACCGAAGAGCAATTAATTCATGCAGATATATTCCCCCTGTCTAGTCAAGCAAAGCTGTTTAAATATGCTCCTCCTCTGCCATCATCTTCTTAGTATCTCCCCCCATTCCAGTTTGGTCTTTATCTGCCTTCAGAGCTCCATTCAGATATCTTTCACTTTGTCTGCCTCTGTTATGCTTTTGCTCGGCTTCTCCCACATTTAACACAAAGTCAGGACGCTTTCCTTTTTTTACAATTGTGTGCACCATTATCAGGCTCAAAATTAGGATAGTGTAGGTAGGACAAACATTTGCCGAACCCTAAGCTGTAGTAAAAGTCCATTCACAAAAATGAATTTTGTCTTCAGATACTCCCAGTTGCCGACCAGGTATTTATGTCTCAGCTGAAAACAGCAGTGACGGTGCAGGCTGCTATGTTGTGCTGTCAGTGGACAGCGTCCCTCGTCATGTTTTTTATATAAATGTAAAAACTGATTGGTATACCCACAGTGACAATGTAAGAGAAGGCGATGAGGCCTTGGATCATTTGTTGTCTGTGGCTTATTATCTGTATTAGCATGGATCCACTATGTCAGTCCACAAACACATACAAAATACAAAAGACAAACCTAAAATGAACTATAACTGAGGAGGAAATCATTCATTGTACAGTATATCTGCGTCATTTATTAACCCCACAAATTTGATATTTTGACTGTGGCAAGTTGTCACTGCACTTTTTCCTATTGCCCCTTTATCAGTATACAAAACACATATCTCCTCAGCTTCCACTTAACACAACTGTTAGTCCAAGACACAAGTTAATTGTATTTTGTACTCATGGCTATTTACATGCATCAAATACTGAAGGAGCACTATGCTGATTGCATTATTTTCATTAGGTGAATCATTTGACCTCATCATCAAACAGGAGTTTTCTTTTACAAATTAAACATCAAACATAATTTCAAACACTATTGCAGATTGGTTGCGGGTTAATATTTGGAGTAGAGAGTATTTAATTACAGCCATATAACGATTGAACTAAAACGCATTTCTTCTGCTTCACAGCACAAAGGCATTATTCATTAAGAGTTCATAAGGTTCAATAGCCTCCAGGTAAACCTTGTATTACCGCTACGTGGATGTATCTTTTAGATCTCAGGCGTCTGTTTTAATCTTCTGCATCGCGGACTCACTTTACAGTACAGAGCAACCACATGGAACAGGTTTACATAGCGTCCATGAGATTATAAGAGTACATCTCGTTAATGCTGCCATCTGACAGACAGAGGTCACATAATAAGCAATATACTGCTTAACTGGTGTGTACTAGGTGGAGAAAATATCCATTTAATTTCATTGGTGACTGTGTTTGCCATCCATTTACAGTGACAAGTACCCCACCATTCGCACAGGTGGTTGTGATTCAGTGTGTGTGGGTCGCCTTGGTGGATATGGATGCTTAGGTGGGGGTGTTCCTGGCACCTAGACACACGAATGTGAGAAAATAAACGGTATAAAGCGTGGTAAACTCAGAGAGGGAAACCATGGTGACATGATTGTCTCAGTTCAGCGGCAAAGCCAGTTATCTCATACAGACACATACACCCAGGCATCCCGTGATCCTTTGGCTTGGAGAAAACAATGTTCGGGTTGACAGAGGTTAGTATTTGTATTGGGAAAAAAAATGGTATCTGGTGGGGTCTTTATCTCTCGTACCCCTCTTTCTCTTCCCCCACATCACCCTTTGGATATAAATAGATAAGTGCCTGGCTAGAAAGCTACAAGTGCACATAATGCTGATCTTAGAGTGCAGCAATCTGTGATCACAGCATCACAACAGTATTGGTTTTCTTTCCCAGAAACTCCTCCCTAAAACCCTTCATCACTAGCATGCTACTCTTACTTTACAGAAATAAGTAGTATCTGCAAAGATGCTGACTCTGGTTCTCAGGAGAACAACAAAGGAACAACAACCTGATTTGTTGGTTGTGTCGGAAACAAATACAGATCACAATGATACACACTTAAGTGACTCTTTTCCATTGTAGAACCTCAGTATTTGACTCGGTTTAAACCCCATGCACGTATAAGATGATTTACCCAGTGTACACTGCTTTGCAGTTGACAATCTATATTGTATGGACGGAGCTAGCTAGTTCTTCTTTCTATCACAAAGCAGGGTCAACAACACCGCCGTCTGGGTTCACCCAATCTATCTGCTATCAACATGGGGGATTCAGTGGTAGTGGTAATGGATGGTGTTTTCTTCAGGTAAACAACGGGGGGAACATTGGGGAATGGCACAATCAATCAACAATCAACCTGATCAGTCGCTAGCCATTGGTTGTACCACAAATCATGATGCCTCAGAGTTGAGACTGGTTCAACTTGGTAACCGCCCACTTTGTATGTCCATCAGTAATTACGACTTTCTGGCTCCTAGTCATGCTTCCTGCTTTTGCCTTGGCACAAAATGGATTATTGGCCAAGGATAAAAATGAACACAGACAATGTAGCTTTATTTTACACCTGCAAACTGTATATTTCACCACCTCTCTTGCTAAGACAGTGTACAAGTGTAGGACAAGATCTCGTCATGAGGAAAATTTAATATACTGCACATTTCACCTCATTTTCACACTTAATGGGAAACTGGCACAAACTGATTCAGATTACTTTGAAAGTTTTGTTAGCGCTTCATATTAAACTCGAGCTTACCTTTGAAGGGCATCTATCTTGTCAGCTGTGATCCCTCTCAGCAGCTCCTCCAGCAGGTCGGAGCTGTCGAGTGGAGGGATCGGTGGTTTGACTCTAGATGTGTGACTGAACCAGCCAATCAAGATACCCAGGACAAAAAGCCCAACGCCTGCCAGGAAGTATCTATACAAAAAACGAAACACAATATTGCCACAAATAAATCGTATTTCATCTGAACTTCCAACAGCTTCTATTATATTCATCAGTGTAGAGGGATCTTTCTTAGTATGTTGTAAAATGCTAGATGGGCAAATGAAAGCTTGTCTGTGGATCTTAAGCTACATTTAGTTTCACGGTAATTTCCTATCAAGGTCAAGGAACTGCTACAAGGAACTGTATATAATGGTCATTCTTACCAGCTCTTTCTTATTTAACTTTGAGGAAAGAGTGATCAGTAGAAGCCTTTAGGCATTTGAAGCACTTCAACGGCAAGAAAATGCCTCCACTTTATGTACAACATAACAGTTGATGGACGGCTTTTATCAAACAGGTTTTGTGGTACAGGCAGGCCTTAACTTCAAGTACCTTGTAGTGGCACTTACGCAGATAATATGCAAGTTTTCCAACCTGGCAGGTGGTGTGTCAGTTGGACAATAAATGTTCTAGGCCAACTCACTCTCATCTGTGCAGTACTTTGAGTGGGGAGTGGTTCATTCTCTGAACTGTCAGTGATAGTTGAGTGAATTAAACATTTGCCAAAATAAGGTACCTCCTGAAAGTGCCTTTGTGAAGGAGCAGTGAAAATCAAACTCGTTTTGGACAGCTGTGATTTGACCTCCGTTCTGACCCTCATCGGGGTTCAATTGATTTTTGACGTTCGCGGTAGCAAAGATGGAGTAGAAGGAAATTGTGCAATAATATCAGGGTCTCACTCTGTTGCACTGCTGACATGACAAGCTTAACCTTGATATACAGCAGCAGGATACAAACTGTATTTGTGAATATTTTTTGGTACTATCAAGTTATGAGCCAAGTGAACAATCAAAAAACTTCATGAAGAATGCATCTGTTCACTATACATTCTAGCAAATTAAGGTCCCAGTAGTACAGTCTAAATCGGTCCACAACTGCATAACTATTCCAACGTATTGTGGTGCAAATAAACAAGAAAACAGCAAAGTCATATAAGTACAGGTGCTGGTTTGCTCTATAAAATTCCACTGGATCGCATGTTGTAACAAGAATCAACAGTACATGAAACAAGGATGTTCTTGAGTTGTTCAAGTGGTTCTAAAACGGTCCTTGTATTACCTGAGGAGGAAACAGTGGAGTCGCCTTTGGCCTTTATGGCCAGGAGCCCTGGTGAAGTGGGAGATGTAGTTGGGATCTTCCTGGAGTCGTTCAAATCGCCCATGTGGTGAAACTGAGACCGATGGCTGAATCGGTTCCATCAGTTCAGGGTCAGGGTCCGGGCCAGGGTCTGAACATCCTGAAAATCAAAATTAATTAAACGCAATTAAACCGGAACACACAATTAATAAAAGGCTAAAACAAAATATATCCCCTGGATGAAAGACAATATGTCGACAATTCATATTTGTTTTGGACAGATACAGCCACCTAGAATAGCCAACTGGTCCAAGAAAGGGCAAAACCAGAGCAGTGACAGGTCCTTACTAGGACTGGGACGGGAGGAATGATGTCACCGACAGTGACGCAGTAAATCAAGTCCCGACAATGAACACCTTCTTAGCACATTGTGTCTCACTGCTTTGTCTACCCACAAGGAGGGGCGGTGATTACAGAAGCCTAAATGGTTTACAGCCATCAGGTTGCTGTCCATATTAAATCATATTACATCATATTAAATTAATCTGTGCCCTGTGAACAATATGCATGTAGTTGATCATATAAAAGAAGTAAGACATGAAGATGTGCGCGACACGGTGGATGCTGTTGAGATAATGCAAGAAATGGTGACTTTGTACATTTTTTTTTTTGTACAAAAATACTTTTCAAAATACACAAAATTGATACCAACATGGCTCAAATGCTGAGTATATTTGTTCTATTCGATCAAAGAATATGGGTTAGAACCGTTGTATCAGCAGTTTATGTGTTTCAGTGTGTGTTCTCATACAAAAAAAGGAAAAGGAATTTGCCATAGGCAGCATTTTTAAATAGATTATGAAGCTTCTCCTAACTCGTCAAAGACAAAGTTTTTTATGGGAGCCTGCAGAGCGTTTACACCTCCTCACGGTGGCAGTTAAGGGAGCCCAAACAAATCATTAGCACTGAGTGGATGAACAATTAACAACTCTCACAGCCGCCACAGGTGTAGTTTCCTCAGAAGGAGACACTTTGTTCCGATCCACAGCCAAATGACCAATTCCACGTCTGATTTCATCACAGGGAATGTGCATGGTTATCTCTGAAGGAATTACTGAAAGTCAATATTTTGAAGACACAACCGGGCATGGCAGGGGAGCATAATTTCTTTGGTGACCTCTTTCTCATGTATCCGCATCACAAGGTCAGCAAGGTTTATTGCTTTTCTGCTGTAGCGTTTAGCAAGCAGCAATCACATAAAACTAAGGACATAAACACTGTTGACACTGTTACTACATTACATTGCTATAATGAGCATGTCAGCATGTAGCTCAAAACTGCCTAATTACAAACTTACTGTAAGCAGTTAGCCTCTTTGGGTTGTGTTAAGTTCACAATGACATAAAAAGAAAACTTGTCGCGGCCACAAGGTACATTTTCGAGGATAGAAAACAACCACTGAATCACTGAACTTCAAGCACAATCAGAGAGAGAGAGAGAGAGAGAGAGAGTCTTTCACAGCTGACAAACTCAAGTCTAGCTTCAGGCTACTTACGAAGTATCTGCCTTTCTCTGGTAGCGGTGAGATTTTCACAATAAATACATCTTTTTTTTTTTCTCACAGTGACAGTTTATTCCTGTGAAGTCGTGCTTTGAGATTTTAAAGGCATTTGTTTTGTCGTGATGCAACAAAATTAAACAATCGCCATTTGCATTATGATGGTGTTAAACATGAAATCACGCATCATTTAGTCATTTTATATGCAGCGATTGCGGGTGAATAACTGCTGCCTTTGTTAAAATGTGTAGATTCTCAGTGATTTAGTCAAATGGAATGAATGGAAAATTATGGATAATTGCAAATTCCATCACGTTACGTGATCTGATATTAATTTCACAGTGTTCAGATGCATTTAATATGAGCTATAATTGTCCTCTTAATATACTTAACGAATCACCTCTTTAAAAACAGCCTGCTGCTTTGTGAAACCAGCTGCACAAATCTGCAATTACTTGCACACCTTGACAACAATCATCAACCGAGTAGTAACTGTGTTCAAGTACCCAATCCTAAGTATTACTATATGACATTATATGTACTTGTGTTTTATTAACATTAATAATAATAATAATAATAATAACAATAACAATAATAATAATAATCATAATCAGAAGGAGAAGAAGAATGCATTGGTTTTATATTGCACTCATCCAGATGCTCCAAGCGCTTACAATTGCATGCATTATTCATTCGCTCACACAGTCACACCCTGGTGATGGTAAACTTCCTCAGCAGCCACGGCTGCTGACGGAAACGTGGCTGTCAATGTGCGCCTACGGCCTCCAACCACCACCAACATCACTCACTCGCAATCGTACACCAGGGAGCATGCGCCTACACATTAAAAGTCCTACCAGATCTCTGGCAGTCCACATGTTGCATCTGCATGCGGTCCATGCTCGGTCCTGATTCCTGTAGCTCCTCTTCCTTGTCAAGATCCCAGTCAAGGTCCAGATCTCCAGAGCAGTGGAGAACCTCACCAACAAGTGGACCGCCCTGCGCGTCACACACCTTCCTATATGCCATGTCACCTGGAACACACAGTCGACATAAATTGTGGTTCTCAGTGATGTAAAAATGTCGCGTATAGATTTAGATGATGGGAAATTCTGTCCTACTTGCAATTGTGGATGAATAACAATAGTTTAGATCACTGGTCTTTTTTCAGGCCAAGGAATAGATCAGAAAGGCTGATGGATAGATTAAATAGGGACCCCTATCTACTATGTGTTCTGTATTAAACTCTGTTAAATAGCCTAGTGCTATTTATACATATACATTATTATTATCATTTTGTATTCCATATTAAGCTATCCCTTTTCCCTTTACTAAAATATGTATGGTTCATGTAAATGTGTGTTTAAAGAAATTAAATATATATATATATATATATATATATATATATATATATATATATATATATATATGTGTGTGTATATATATATATATATATGTGTGTGTGTGTGTGTATACACAAATTGTCTAATTAACCTCTGCAGCACAGACCCCTACTAATGGTTGCCGACCCCCTTTGAAGACCTATGGTTTAGATTGAGTAATGTTCGGTGAAGTACTTCTGGGTTATCCATTCACAAGTTAAAAACATTCTGAATTTGTTTAGGGATGACTGACTAGATGCCTCTCTGAAACTATCAACTGTTATGTCATGTGATAAAAATATTGCAGTAATGAATTAAACATTTAATGAAACATTAAATGGCGCACATGCTGACCTTACGCCCAAACATGAAACATCAACCACGGATTCTTCCCCTCTGTTGCACCATGCAAGAAGGCCAAAAGCTATTAAGCAGATATGGTAATTATCACCAATTATCATATGCTTATATTCTTATTAAATTGTTGGCCTGTCCTGCAGTTTATAAAATATGGGGGGAAAAAAACAACAAAAAAAACATGCATGGCAACATTATATTATGCTTTCTGTAAGGACACTGTCTGTAGCTGGCCCAGACAGTATTTCCTGAAAGCCTGGTATCAGTCACCTGGGTCAGTTTAAGACTACTCATTTGACTTAAGGTAATGGATGTTACATTAGTATTGTAAATTGAAGAAAATGTGATAAATGTGGTTAAAAGCTACTTGGACTAAGTGACTGACCGGAGCACACAATTACGGAGACTAAAAGCACCGTAGGGTGGTGGGATGCACTTACACACATTTACATGGCTGCGATGGCAAGTCAGACTGCGGCACAGAGTCAAGAGAGGAAGGAAACAGAGAGAGGTGGGGAATCCGTGTGTTGGCAGTGTTTTGCTCAGTAAAACCGACTCTGGGGTCAATACAGCTCTTAAACAGCATCATTAAGCCTCACCATGGTTGATATCAGGTGGGTGGCGACCGTCTGTGCGCGGGCCTGTGGTATCTGACTGGGGATCAGCTGTATATAATCCCTCAGCTAGTGTCTCGGTGCGCCATCAAGTTTAACAGCGCTTTTTACATGCTCCATCATCAAAGTCCACCATGAACGGACAAATGAACTGCCCAATCAATAATCGCTTGGGGTAAAAAAAAAAAAAAAAAGAGACGAAAAAGAATAAAAAAGAAAAGAAAACTGCCTCAGACTGGCAGTCAAACTTAAGGCCCATTAATCTGTGAAACTCCACTTTATACTAGGTGCTTAATTCAAATGATCACCGGGTCAAAGTGAAGAAGAAAGGATATTGGAGAAGAAAACGACTTGTCCGTGAAAGCCGGTGATTTAATGGCTGGTGGACAACACCAAAGCATCTCTGAGCAAGAGGCTGAGTTTTAATCCAAAGCTATATTTGTCCTTCATAGATTTCCATGAAAATGAGCTTGGTCTTGTGTTTATTTTGATCCGACACACTATTGTGCTTTTCAACCACTTTTGTTCTTCTTTGATTGTTTGGAGCCATTTCCATGCCTAAAAGGTGTTTCATTTAATCTGCATGTCCAACCCTAAAAAAAAGCTTTATTATTATTAAGCTTGGTCTGTTAATTAATATAGGAGAAGTAAGGTATACATTTTGAAACTGTGATTGTACCCAGCAGTAGCTTAATGTCACTGTTCATACCGTATATATCGAGTATGTCACATAAAAAGTCATATTTTTGTATAATTCTGCTTGTTTATGTATGGATTTCCAGTGAAAGGGGCCATTCCTTCAAATACCCACACTCATAGAACACATGACCATAATAAGCTACGGTGATGACTGTCATTTTACAATTCAAGATCAGTTCGGCCCCTAAATTAGTCACAGATGTCTGAGTGATTGCTGGATTGTCCTTGTTTATGCAACGCGACCCTCTTTGTGCACAGGAAGCCGACAGAGGGAAGGAGAGACAGGCGGCGACAATTAGGAGGAGAGCCTCAGAGAAGAGGAGGGATACGGCGAGGCGGATAGAGGCACAAAAGCAGCGGCAGAGACACAAAGCGAAAACGGGTGAAAAACAGGAAGGCAGGAAAAGAGGAGGAAGAGCGTTTGTAGATGAATGAGAGGGGGTGAAAGGCAGAGGGAAGAGGTCTGGGAGTTCCTTGGCATCAATCTTCAATGCTCCACCACACTTTCATTACTTCTAGCTCAATGCAGATGAAGGCTCCCCTCACTAAAATGGAACAAAAGTTCATTTAACTGCTGACCTCCTGTTCCAGACCCTCACAGTGCAGTGGGCTTCACCTGATACCTATTACAGCTCCAGAGTAGAACACTTATTAGATTTTTTTTTTGTACATGGACTATAGCTTACAAGCCTTCTATTATTCTATGTTGGTACATCAGAGATTTAATAAAAAACAGCCTGTCTTCTCACTACAGCTACTGCCTTTCCTGTTACTTTTATACCAATCAGAACACATGTGTTTGAGCAGTTAAACACTGAACACAGCTGCTTCAGAAGATAAAAAGAAAAAATACTGAATTTAAATCTCATACACGGATCCAAACCAATAATGATCTGCTTCGAGATAGCAGCCATTGTCGATTGAAACAAAAAAAACACACTGAGTCACTCGCTCAGCTGCGCACACCAGCCTGCTCCTGGAAGAGATCCACAGAAAACCAGACAGATCTTAACCTGTGGCTAAAAATACTGTACATCATGTCAACTTGTAGACATAACGGTTGGAGAAAAAAAGTACACCTGGCTGCGTTAGAAAATAATTGAACCTAACATTTGAACATTAAATGCACCATCCTTTTCTTTAAAGATTTGGGGGATTAGGTGCTGCCATGGATAGACCAAGCTAAAAAGCTAGTAAGATACAGACAGGTTTTATGATGTTTATTGATAACTATGATTAACACAGCAACTGAGCTTTGGCATCGTAGATACTTTTGCTTGGCGATGGAAAATCGACTTTAGAAGTGTTTTGAAAAGTGTTCAGTCTGTCCAACCCACACACACTTTGCTGGCCCCTGTTCGGTTTAGCTGGGAGGAGCTGGGAGTCCTTAGCAGCTTCACTGAAACTCACTCGAAGAGATTTCACGGAGCGAGAAAATTTTAATAGTAGAGAGCATTATTGTGTTTATATAATGAGACTGAGAATAAAAATGCAGGCGTGTGTGGGTAATTATGTGCAATGATGTCAGTGGAATAAATTGGAGGAATGAAAACTCATAGTAAGATCCTGCCAAGGGACAACGCATCAGTGCTTGCTCACTGGTAGCTGACATATCTGTGGTATTCATATCTTTGGTGTAAAGTAACAACGGCCAATGACACAACACCTTATCTGTGTTACTTAATATAATATTTTCGCTTGCTTCTTTGTGTAGGTAGAGGAGAATACGGGGGGGCCGGGTTGGGAATGGAATGAATGTAGCTATGTACCATAAGTGGCTGCATATATCACCAAGAGGAGTCACTAAAAAGAAGAATTTGTGGTCTTCTTCCAATTATTCTGACGTGTTACAAGTTGTAGAAATACCAAAAGCCTGGAGAAACCTGGTATAGTCCTAACCTTGCAGTTAGTATGCAGTGCTGTCTGCCGAGATGTCTTTTACTTATCCATACTGTTTAGATTCTATTAACACCAATGCAGCAAGCTAAAATGGAGGATTTTCCAACTTCATTGATTTTATACTTTAATACCAAATGGTTCGAGAAGTGTTTGAAGCATTTAAATTTGGAATAAATGATTCATGTAAATCTGTGATTATGTAATATTTTATGTTAGGTCCCATGGTGAAAATTAAGAAGTTGTAAAAAGAAAATGAGAATCAAATTAAGCATTTAGAGCATTCTGGTACAGTTTAAGCACACTATCCGCAAGCTGTACTGAATCAAATTAGATATTAGCTTTTCTTTACATGATCGGACACCAGGGCAGCAATCACTGCATTTTTTTTCTTCACTTAAAGCTCTGGGCTGCTTTTGTGCTGGGTGTTTGTTACTCTTCATGTAACTTCTGCTCCACTGCCTCCTTGTCATTTCAAGTTAGATGGTCTCTGCTGACTGTGAAGAAAACATAATCAGACTTTAAAGCTTTTCAGCGTATCATGCAGTAAAGGGTGACTCTTGCCCGTCATCTTGCCTGATTTTTTAAGGTTTGTGGTTAAATGGCTACGAATAGCTAGCTGTTCAGGTTGCATTTTCAGTAATTTCTCACATTTATAATTTTAACTAAATTAGTTTTTGTCGTTGTGATTTGAGACTTGGTGAAACTTTCGTCTCATTATAACCAAATTGTGCTTACGTGCTGTTGCAGAGTGAAAAAACTATTTTCTCAGAATCAAAAGACGCATTTACTGAATGTTTTTAGGCGCTTACTCAAGGAACTCCAGACATAGAAAGGATCGAACTAGTGACATTAAAACACATTAAACAACAGAGTACTTCCTGCTGAAAACTGTATGCAATGGCTGCTGTGGAAAAGTCATGACATGGTTAATGTGTTGAGATCCTTCACTGTAAGCTCTAATTGCTCTAAACCTGTCGACTTAAAACTGTTGACTTATACCTGTCACCTATAACTCTGACCATCTTGTGACAATTCATCTTCTGCTGGGAATCTTTTGAACGTTACTTAAACATGTACCACCCACCCCCACCCCATTGCAATGATTCTCCTTGACGTAAACATTAGAAATGGATGACCTTACAGAACAAATGTGTCTCTCGTATTAACTGTGGTGATTTATTGTCCCATCAGCAACTGAGCTAGCTTACTTACTTGCACTAGCATGTTTCTGGCATGTTTCTACGCTGGCTGTGGCTATGTTGTGTGGGTGTAAGTATCATTTCCATCACTGGCAGACATCCTTCTGGCATTTTATTCTCTTGGCCGGTGCATTCTTCTGATCCAACAGCGCCCTCGAATGCTGTGCATAACAGACATTACTTGACACTTACTTATCAATAAATTGTGTGGGCAAAGAAGGCGAGGGTAAATGCTTAGGAGTCATAATGAGGAAAAAAAACAATGTCAAATCAATCATGCAGTTCGTTCAATGACTCATAACTGCCTCCATTATGTGCAATTGCAAATCAAAGGAGTCTTTTTTAATAGCAATCACTTTTATAGTCACATCAAAGAACAAACTCTGCATAGCAACTAAAATGCCCGACGCAACAGCTTCTCGCTTTGACCTTCATAGCGTTATAATAGGAAACAGCTGCTTGAAAAGATCCGGGACAATGGCATTTGTATGCTTGGACGAAGTCACCTGTCAGATCCTTTGTCTGATATCAACACTTGCACATGGAGACACGACGCACAGATCACTGTTTGTATAGGTAGATGAATGCAGGCTTGAGATACAAAGTTGTCTTTTATCTTGGATCCAAACAGATTGACAGATCATCTGTATGCATGCAGATGCTTTATCTGCTGCCTTTCACTACCATTTACCCCTCATTCATAAATTACTGCAATGCCAGTGAGCTGAGGTGGTCGAATACACTTAGTACAATCAAGTCAGAGAGACAAAGCGCCAGAGAGGGAGAATATTTCCCCAAACACTCCTCCACACCAACGATCTTATTTGACATGCCCTTGTCAGCTGGTGTAGTTAGAGAGCATGAAGCATGCTGTCAATCATGGCTTCCCCCCTCGCTGCCACAGAGGAGCACCAGGAGGGCAAAAGGAAGTATTCACAAAGACCACAAATTATTCATAATTCCACATAAATTATACATTAAAACAACCTCAAAGTTGCCATTCATTGTATATGTTCACATCCATGAATAAAACACATGCAGATTATACAATAACCTCTACGCCCTAATGGGGCTCCCAGTGGTATTCGAAGATAATGGAGGAAAGGCTAAGAACCACCGACGACAAATAGAGAAGCAAACCACAATGTAATGAAATGATTGAGGGTCTCCATGGAGACCCGGCTCATATTTTGTGGTGGTCGGAGCCAAATCATACGCTTGCTGGGAGCAAAAGCTTTTTCCCATGTGTACGACAGAGGAAGTTTAAACTTAGCTTTGAGCGTCTTATTTCGGCCAGCCTGTATAAAGGTGATCATGACAGTAATAATGCATTATTTCATGGGGGGGTACTGATCGTGTCTTCTTCTGTGGTCACCTGCAGGTAAGCCTGTTATATTAGGGTCCAGCCATTAATCCACAGTAACACATTTCAGATCTACAGAGTCATACTAATAGTTGTACTCGGACAGGTACTATAGTACAGGTGTTGTTACGACCCAGTTCACTAGGCATGAAAAGGTGGTAACAGGTTCGAAAAAAATGGATGTTCAAACAGAAACATCTGTGTGTTTGGCAAAGTAATGAGAAAATGTTGTTATACAGTAAGTTCACTAACAGGACATCTTAGTCTGCCAAAATAGGTGCTGTGAACACTTGTTTAAAGTTCAAGAAAAGCTTGTGGTGTACTCAAGTACCTATTCTAAGACCTTTAGCACATTCATCAATACATCCTGTTTGTTCTAAGATATGTGGCTGAATAATGACATAAAAAATAAGCTGTGTGTTTATGTGATTTATGATTTAAAATGGGTACACAGCTTAAACTAATTGGCTTATCGTAGGTCAGTAATATTAAACGGCACCTGCTACAGATTTATAACGAGCCGTGTCTGTGGTTTGGACAGTTACTTGGTCCCAATACAATGGCTGTAAAAGTTTATTAGATTTAGCAATTCACTCTGAGATTATAATTTTTTGGCTTTCTGGACAGATGGTAATACCTTTGTCTAATAGCATGCTCAAATGAAATATATCTGGCCTTGAGCACAATAACAAAGAGATAAACTAAACGGGGCATCTCATTGTTTCTTAAGACAGCTGGACACTATCATGGTGTCAGCATCTTTACAATTTTTAGTATCTGTTTGCGGAATCTTGATTAAAGGCTAATATTTCAACCCATATCAAAACACTTTCAAATGTTTGCTTGATCATGTGGAAAGGAAAGACAAATAGGTCGAACCTTTAAAGTCTCTGCTTACCTTTATGATACGTAGCCCTACATTCATACTTTTCTATTTTAATGTGACTTACACAGAACAGCTGCTCATTGTACTTGTCATGCAGAATAGATGTAGGCGCGCTACAATGAGAACTGACGAATACCTCCTGCCTAAAAACTTGATACATTGTTGGTTCAGGGTTCTTGTCGCATAGCCAGAAATATCTCAAACACCTTGCATAATTATCGGAGAATGGTCTGGAAATACTTTACGGGGGTGACTTGTTTTGGAGGAAACTTTGCTCGTGGGGAGGCAAGCATTAACAGTGCTGCTAAAACCTTGTTTGATAGATTCGAGATAGAAAGATTCCTGAAGTGGGGTTTTGAAGCTCAGTGTGGGTGGCAGCACCTGACAAATTCAAAAATGGTAAAAGGTGTGGAGTGTGAGTGGAGCTGAGTCGGGCGGGTGATGCCTTGACAGCTTGCAACATGTGAGGGCACTCAAAAAAAAAAAATAAAAAAAGCCTGGATTGAGTTATATGGCATCGGTAGACTGAAGGTGGTACCTGTACGACAGTATGTTGCACGCGTTAGCCTGACCTGCACTGCACTTTGGAGGGAGATGGATATCACTTCTCTCCAGAGATTTATAGTAACCCAGATATTGTCCTCTAAAAAAAAAGATAAAACATGCTATGTATAAAAATCCCTCAGGCCTTCATTGTTCCTTTATACACCAACAGTGATAGGCTTGTTTGTGGGAGGGTTCCTATGATGTTTCTCAACACATATTTTTCTGTTCCCAAAGTATTTCAAGTGGAATCTGCCAAATATCACCGTGTGAGGGTAATCAGGACCTCATCGTTTGTAGTCCGTCTCTAATTTAATTAAAAGGTGAGGGTCGGTTTGGGATTCCCTTCAGAAACTTCATCTTTCCACGGAACAGTGACATACTACCTAGAACTGGTAAAATCATCCATTTACCTTACCTAAGTTCAATTGAATAAATGCGGATAACATTGGTGTAGCCCCCTCTGTGACCCTCTCCAAGATGAGTGGTTGCAGAAAAAGAATGAATGACTAACCACAGATCTTTTTCCCCCCCTGAAAGACAGGTTAGTGTAAAATGTGTCTGAGGTTGTTGCAATACACTATATCATGGGTCTTCAAGAGAGGGTCCACGACCCCTAGGGATTCCACGGAGGTACTGCAAAGGGGGTTGCAGAATTGTTGGTTGATTAGACATTTTTATAATTTTTTTTTTTTTTTTTATAAATTTCCCTCACTATTTTAAATTTCTTTATATACACGTTAACATGAATCCACCATATATTAGTAAAGGGATAAACGGAGGTAGAAGACGTTATCTTTCAGTCACCGCTTCACTCATTTGGCGATACAGGAGCTGCCTCAGCAGTGCTTCGGTTCACACAGAGCGCCACACAAGAACTGTCAATCTAAGCCTCCTGTACACAATAGGCCCCGCCCCCATTGCTGCTGGGCCAATCATGAGGCCGCATATTACACTGTTAGGTTCCTCGCAAAATAACCCTAAGCCAATTGTTCACAGCAGTTGTATATGTCTAAAATAAATAAAATTATTTGAATAACTGAATATTGAATGCAAAATTATAATAATAATAACGTATATAAACAGCACTAGGCTGAGTTTAATATAGAACCTACACATATAGTAGGTAGGGGGTCCATACTTAATCTCTCCATCAGTTTGGGGGTCCGTGGCCTGAAAAACGTTGATGAGCCCTGACCTATACTTTACCGATCATCCCAAATTACACACACTTTGTGCAGGATAAGAAAGTAATGCCAGAGGTAATATAACGTCAAAACAATATATGGGTGTAATAAAAGTACAATTCAGAATAAGAGTGCAGCCTGTATAGCAGATGAAAAAAGGAATAGAAAAAACACAGGAGTGAGAACTCATCCTCCTCACTCTACATAGACAACCATGCACCTAATCCTGGTTATATATATATCATCAGCATGTTCCTGATACATTTGGAAAGTTTGCACAATGCAATATCCTGGGCATACCGTAAGTTAGTATAACCCATTGCTGAACTCCATCCCAAGCCCATGTAAATAATTTAGCCTGGCTTCAATAGCATGTGTAGTGTTGAAGGTCAGGGGAGGAAGCCTTAGCTTTTACAATAAATGTGCTTTGGTATGAATTTAAAGAAAATCTATTCAATTTTTATCTTTATAGCAACAGTAACGATACAAATTGTCTCAAGACGCTTTACAGAAACTGGCCTGAAACCTTCAGAGCAAGCCTGAAGGCGGCAGTGGCAAGGAAAAACCTTTCCCTCTGTTTGTCGTGTTGTTATCAACACGACACGATCATTCTCGATGTTTATGTCATGCAAACAAAAGCAGACGTTATTTAGTTTCCTCAGGCTTAAATTAAAGTTCCTGACTGTCACAGAAAGAAAACTGCACAGAACATGTGCCTGTTCCGTTTCCCAAAAAAGAAAAGAAAAAAAAAATCTACTGAACAACAAAACCTGACCTTCAGCCGTGATGGACTACGTAACCTGTTGACTTGTGGGTAATGCAGTTTTTAATGGACTGGCTTGAACTTTCTGAGCTGGGAATGTAGCAAGAACGAGAGCGAGAGCACGGACGAGGGGGACATGAAAGGAAACTGGTATCGAGAGGAAGAAATACAAAAAAAAAAAAAGACAAAAAAACAACCAAGCTAGATAAGAATGTTTGGCTGTTATTGTTTTCCGTGTCTAACATCCTGAGACATGGCCTGTGGTATTCAGGAGATTTAATGCAGAGAGGGGAGAGAGAGAGAGAGAGAGAGAGAGAGAGAGAGAGAGAGAGAGAGAGATAGAGAGAGAGAGAGAGATCCATAAAGCCTCTGCTCTCCCTCAACACCCCAGGGGAAGCCATCTTTAATTCATGAACACTATAAAAATAAAGGTTTTTCTCTGATGGCCCTGCAGCCTGTAACAAACTCTCCCAGCTACACGGGACTGTGCAGATGTTGCTGCCGTGGTTATGGATGGATACCGGCGTGTGAGACCAGGTTACATTTTAATGCTCTTTCTCTCGGCAGATGCGGAGAGAAGCAGACACGTGATTTTAAATGAGAGGGCTGCCAAGCCGCCGCCGCTGACTAAAGTTCAAGGAGAAAAGAACTGTCGAACTCTGGCTGTACTGATTAACTTTGAACATTAAACATTCACATGAACATTATTTTACATGTGCACATCGCTTCATTCATTAAATATATAGATATAGATGTAGATACAAAAGGTTCTTGCTGTATAATTTACAGTTGGCCACGTAATTCAATGATAATGAACAAGATTTGGTTCCCGAAAGAAAGAGGACAACACAACTTTTGTATGTATGAATAAAAAAAAACAAAAGACAGTGTTTTCCAAAGGGCTTTGGGAAAGGGGATGATGCTTAAATCCCTGCAGCTGATTGGACTAGCTTAGAGCAGTTATCCTTACCTGACAGATAAGGATAAAAGATTATAAGAATAACTCTGGTGATTATCTACATCTTTTTCATGACTAAGCCAACAATCAGTGCATCCAACATGTCATGGCTTCGTTCAAGGCACTGAACTGCACTGATTGCCCACACTTGTGACAAACATATACATACGGAAAAATCGAACTATTCTCTGCACTCTTCCTGTTGCCCCTGGTTATTTCTTTAAGTTTAACTTCAAAGGAAATCCCACGCCATTTACTGGACCCTTCTAGTACTCCCGCTTATTGTTCAAAGCAACTTATTGTTTCTGTGTTTTTTCCAGCAGTGAAGACTGGTTCAAACAAAGTTCTTAAGCGCGATATCAAAGGTAATCCTTTCTCTTCTTTGGGTGCTTATATAAGACAATAAGCCCTGAACTGTCAAGTGTTCCTTTAAAGTGTTTTAAAGTATCTACTGTACCGGAGACACACACACACACGCAAACGCACAAGCAGAAGTCCTGTTTACTTGTCTGTACAGATTTTCTTGTTGCGGCAGAAGGGTTGGGTATTCTTTTCCTTTCCCTCCTGTGTGCCATTCTGCAGCTGGTGACTGAAAGCGCCTTTTGCCTTCTGTGTATATATATATATATATATATATATATGTGTATCATTACTTACCTCATCCCCTTACACATTACAGAGGATGCTTCACTTCCACTGAAGATTGCTCTATTTCTCCATATTTGATAGGCACGTTAAATAAGCATCACAATAGCATGCATCAGAAACAGCCCTTCTTTATTCAGAGGGTGGCAGGAAGCCAAATACGATCCCCTCCTCGCCTCTCTTATCCCCTCACAAGTCAGTGCGCTCGGATGTAACTTCAACTTTACAATATCGACTCTCATTTTATGCATGTCATTTGTGAACTTCCTCTGTAAAGTTGAATTCAAAAGGCTTTCCCCTTTTAGCCGAAACGAGCAGTGAAGCGTTTACCTCGGCCTCTTCTGGTGACAAAAGCAAACTGCAGACGTCAATGGACGTCACTTCCAACCAGCTCCGCGTTTAAACAATGCTCCCCCACTACAGGTAACAATGAAACATGAAATTATCCAGGAGGAATGAATGTGGAGGTTTATCACACACCAAAACCCTGCGCCACCTGTTCCACTCAAAGACAGGATTTTCTTTCTTTCTTTGAACACATATTTGTTTTATGTCCATTGCAGTGATCTAGTTTCTTTAAAAAATGTGATGAAGCACATGCAGGGAACAATGGCCCTACACGCTCGTATTACGAAACCAAAAGCTCTAAACTGATTAGTCAAAAAATTCAAAACACTGAGGAGAGATAGACACCATTGACCATGTTGTGAGAATTCAATGCTCTGCTGGGAAATGTTTGGACCTGGCCTTCCTGTGGACGATACTTAGACATGTACCACCACCAGGCACCTCCCCCTAACAACATTCTGCTGCCAGACACCGCAGAACACCCTCAGAAGGTCCATGTCCATTCTCTGATGAGTCACAACTGTTTTGGAGACACAAGGAAAGCTACGTAATATCAGGTGGTCATAATGTTATGCCTGATCGGTGCATATCTACTCCATCAAATAATGATGATTATTTTCTGTATAGTTGAAATTATCATTTAGTGAGCAATACACTCACATTACCAACTGTAATTGCTTCAAAAATAAAGTATATCACACACATTTAATCCCTTCAGTAGTATATCGTCTGAGTGGGTGTTCACATTTGATACAGATTCTGTGTAATCCAGAGACTTACTTGGACAGCGCGCACTTACCAAAAGTTTAGTACATCATCGCAGCATGCAACCATTATGTACAAGACTGATTACATTACAGTCCCCCCTTCCTTTGCTTGAATGAAATAAAACTTCCTCTGAAGCTCTGGGATTGGTTTGATGATGATTTTCATAAGCAGCATAGAGGCAATTTGATGAAAGTGAAGCCTATATATATATATATATATATATATATATATATATATATATATATATATATATATATATACACACACACGCATGTTTGTATGGCTATATTTGTGAGGACACTCATTGGCATAAGCTTGCACCTTACGCTGACCTTAACCATCTCAACTAAATGTTTAACCCTAACCCTAACCCTAACCCAATTGTAAGCTTTATCCTAAATCTCAGTTTTAACCCTCAAACAGCCTCATAAAGAAGTGAGCACAAATGTCCTCAATCTGATGGTGTAAGACTTAAACTAGTCCTCAAAAAGATATTTGTACAAGTACACCCCCACATACACACACTGTTTGAATGCTCTGTGAAGTACACCGATTTCTAAATGAAAACTACAATGAGCAAGTTCCAGTTTCAGTAGCTGGGATTCTCATTTTTTACAAATAATTTTCCTTCCACAAAACTGTATACACGCACAAGCACATTTTACTGTTCGTTTCCAACATCTGCCATCAGCCCTGTCTTCTTGCGGCCCTTTTTGTCTGAGCATCGTGCTGGCACACCATTGTGCACAGCTAACGGGAGATCCATGGACACATACAGTTTCACAGGACTAAACCTCTCCATCTCTCCATCCCTCCAGCCTCGAACGCCTCTCCTGCTTGATCTCTGCTATCCATCCCCCTGTTTAATCCCTGCTTCTCCCATGGCTTCCACCAAATGAAATGCAAATAGCCCAGCATAACCTGGGGCGTCATTTATCTAAATTAGAGTGCCGAGTGTGGATCCCCATGGGGCGCCCATATGCTTGCGCGGCTAGCGCCATTAGCTTCATTAGCCCATGTCAGACCATTAATTACACATCAAGCCTATCAGTTAACTGGGGCTGAGAGTTCCCATTCACTCTGGACTTCAGTTGGCAGGAAACACATTGAAGCTTTTTGTCAGAACACCATACAAATTATTTTGGTATGAGTGAATCATCCAAAAAGGAAACGTCTATGAAAAACAATGTTTTCATATCAAGCACTTATCATAGGATACCAAGGTCAGTAGTAATCACCAATTAAAACGAGGTGAACTCCTTGATCTCATTTTGTAAAGAAGTCAAACCTGTTTGTTTTGTAAATAACCTAGCGACACAGTAATGTAGTGAATGTCTCTCTGTTTAAGGGTAATTGCGGGATAATTTGGCTTGTCTTTTTTTTAAAGATTAAAAGCATCATTCAGGGAGGGAGGTACATAGAGGAGAAAAATTTGTGGGTTTCTGCTAATTAGCATCATCCGGCATGAAGCCATACCAGATAAAGTAAGGCTGTACTCACTTGGAGTATTCATATGTGCAGGATCATATACTCTGACTAAAAAAAAAACAAAGAAGACTATTAACAAGACAGTTATCAATTAAATTCCACAGAAAAAATCTAAACTAATTTTCAAGCTTGCGCTGGCTCGATGTCCTACTGCCAAGCCTCACTAGTACAATTGAGTAGAATTGGAACATATTTAATATTAACCTCAGGTCAACTCTGTGAGAAAAAAAAAACCAAAGGACCATTATGCAGCCACATATTTTTTTGCTGACCAATTAACAGATGGTATAGTTAAAGGTTGGAGTGATTTACTGAACCATTATGTGCCAAGTGCATTATCCGGGAACTACAGGATGAGTGGTTGCTTTTCTTTCTTTGGCATTTAGGAGACACTTTTTGACCAGGGGTGAGTATTTCAGGCAGCACTTAGGGCATCTTCAGACTGACGAAAGTCCTCTGGCAAAAGGGTCTGTGTCAGCGTGGGCAACTCGCTATAGATCACTCACTAGAGGATGGACCAGAAAGTTCAGTGTAAAAGCTCATCAGAAACAACGGCACATCACAGGTTTTTTTATACTCTGCAGTGGCAGGATTGAACAACTCAGGCTGATGTCAGGCAGGGAAACCCAAGCTCATTAGATTATGTTTTCGTTAATTAGGACTCTTGCACCTGCCTACATTTTTGTGAGCCATTAATACTTGTGCACTCTGGCTCCCTTTGTAAAGAAAATACTGGTCTTTTTTGCCATTTGCTTTAATTTTTCTTTCTTCTACCTGCTTCACTTTTTAATTCACATTCAACAGTGACGACCAACTTTCAACAAAATTTCGATGCAGGCAGGTCATACAAATGTCCGTGTCTCTCTCGCCTCAGTTAACCTTTCCTCAATGTGTTCCACCTTTATTGATCCAAAACCACCAGCAGCTCAATCACAGATCTTGTTGTCTGCATCGTTGTGGCGTGTGGTTACATTTTTGGATAGGGGCAAATCAGGCTACGGCGTTAGGGTCTGGGTTGACACCCAAAGCTACAGTGTCAAACTGAAGTGGACGTATAAACCACGCAATATGCTACACATTATGGTAAGTGGCAAAAGGTTTTGCTCTTTTTCTTGGACGACACTTTTATTCTTCATTGGTTTATCTATTTCCCAGCGCTTACTGTCTTACAGCAATTGTCTTATTATCATATCTTGTTACAGTGTCCCCATTTATAGCATTCATGGTTGTATGATTTGTTGTTATTTGAAAGGTTTGTTCCAAATGGACACACTCACAAGTCTTAGCTTCTTGCAGTTCCTACAAGGCAACATATAGCAACATATTGACTTACTGGCAGCTTTCTGACCCCTTGATTGGCAGAATGTCTAGCTGGGAGAGCCAACATAGTAATTTAAGGGAGAAACATAATGGCATCAAAATCAGACATACGTATGTGGACAATATAAAGACTCCAGTAATACCCGGTGCTGTTAATCCTACTGATGAACACCCAGTCAGTCTGCTAAACCCCCTGAGCTTTAAATGGAAAACGGTGTTGTCTGAGTAAGACTGATGGTTTCATTTCTAACTGCATGTTAGGAGGCCACTTGTTTGTTTGACCGCTTTCTTTTCTCGCCTCAGGTGTGTGGGGTCGAGCTGCTGATCGTTACGCCGGGGCTGGGCCGCCATCTCACCCGCTGCTCATCACTCAATCAAGCTGAACCCTACTTAAGGACTTTCCATTCTGCCACTTCTTCCATTCACCTACGTGATGCAGTCCTCACCCTAGCCTGCCTCTCTGGCCGGCTCCTCCTGATCTTTGTAGTTGGAACTCTGCTCCAGATCTTTGTTCGTTAAACTCTTATGTTTGGGCCTCAACTCCTGAGTCCTGTGCATGGGTTCTTCCCATCGCATTTTCCACACGCTGCTTGTTTTTAGCATTATGTGCTTAAAAAAGTCACAAATGTAAACATGTGGAAGGTTGACTTTTAGCCACCATTATTCACCATTGCATGCTAAGTGTTTGACTTCCACTGAAAAAATGTTGTGTCAACTACCACCACTACCAGGGCATAACATTTTCAACTCCATATAGTTGGGAGGGTGCAAATAATGCCAAAAATTGCTGTCCTTTTGTGTTTTTTTTTTTTTTTTTTTTTACTTCATCCGTCCAGCATTTCAAACTATATGAACAAAACAAAAAATGCTGTTTGAATAGAGTTTGTGCTTCAACGTCCCTGAGTGCCTTACAACCACCTTTGCGTCATCTAAGTCTTCCGATATTTCGTTTGGAATTATAATCTGGCCAGTCCTGGCCTTGGTCATCCAGATCTGTCCTAGACATTCATTTATTATTTATTTATTTTCTGGACATTTCAGACAGTAAAAATTGGAAACCAGAAGAACTTTACCTTTGTTTTTGTCGGTATCCTCATTGTCTGAAATTTCTGAGTGAGGGATACCACTGAGAGTAAATATGTTGTGGTAGGTTGTATTAACAATACATGCAAATATCAGCAAAATGTGTTTGTCTCTTGGGGCAGCCAAACCATTCCAGCCAAGAAAGAGCCACTGTCTCAAATTCTGTTTAACATTACAGTGTGTTTCATATTGCGGCTGTAATATATTCCGTGTAGTGCCCAGATATGCCTGCGAGGAACACCCACATTTTCACGAAAAGTGTCAAGAGGAAATCGGAAAGACAAATGAGGTTGTTTTGCTCAACAACCCTGTGACTCAGTTATGATAAACTTCTACTTTGTTGAAAGTCACACCTTCTTTCAAGCCCTCTGTACACACACACACACACACACACACACACACAAAAAACACAATTAGTTCTAAATATAGCCTGGATCATGCTGCTGAACGACCAATGCACATCACTCATTATCACCTGCCACTGTTACAGCACACACACAAGCACACACAAACGCACACGAATAGTGTCACTGTCACCTTCCCGCTCCCTTAAAAATGAGACTATCAAAGTGACTGTGTTGACAGTTGCATGTGTAGCACCAGCCAAAAGTTGGCGCCTTCACCTTCTCATTCAAAGGCTTTATTATATTCGCCATTGTAGATTAATACTGAAGACATCAAAACTATGAAGAAATGTGTACGGCATGTTTTATGGTTTATATTGCATCATACTTAAGCTTCTTCAAAGCAGCCATCTTTTGTTTTGACAACACGTTTGCAAAGTCTTGCCATCAGCTTCATGAATGGCAAGGTTTTCTGTTAATACGTGAGCCTTCGCAAGAGTCAATTTGTGGAATTTCTTGCCTTAATAATGTGTTTGACAACATCCGTTGTGCTGTGCAGAGGTTGGGTTGGTCCACAGTGAGTAGCTTTTCTGATCCATATTATGGCAAGAACCACTCAACTAAGTGAAGAGAAGCAGCGACCATCATTTCTTCAGGACATGAAGCTCAGACAGACTAGATCTCAAAACTTGAGATAAGACTGTGTCCTCAAGTACATTCACTAAACACTGTGATGAAACTGGCTCTTGTGAAGAAAGACCAAGAGTTACCTCTACTGCACAGGTGAGATGAGAAGGTCATTAGCGTTACCAGCCTCAGAAACCATAAATGAATGGCTCCTTCAATAAGAACTTACATAGAAGAAATGGAGTGAATCAGACCTCTGTGGTTAAAATGAACAAGAAGAGAAGATACAAAAGGAGTGGAGGTAAAACCAGTATTGTATTGTATCTGTACTTTAGTCTGATGTGGTGTGTGGCTCCACTATACATGTCTTTCTGAGACTCGGAGAAGGTGAATGGAGGGTTTGCTACATGCCCTGTGCCTGTTCTGTCACTCCCTAACCCCTACTAACCACTACATCACTATACATTGAGCTCAATCCCAACAGCTTTTGGACACTACACGTATCATTATGTTCATTTGACGTGCAGTCAATGATGTGACACATTACTAAAATGTGATGATTCTGTAAACAAATATGTTCATGAAATTTGTTTAAAAAAATGTGTCTCACAAACAGGATGTCCGCCACCCATTGAGTGACCATCGGATGGTCACTACTTTTCGAAATGCTTTATGGGAAATTTTGAGTGCCCTGTGTCAGGCACAGAATTTGATCACTTACATTTCAGATACCACTACAATGTGGTATATAACCCACATACAGGGCCCTATATGGGGGTAAGGGGGCGATTTCGGACACAGACATGGTCACCACCATGAACCAGGAGGAGGTGTGATGGTGTGTGGGTCCTTTGCCCGTGACTGTTGGAACATCTTTTATGTTTCAATAAGACAATGACCCTAAAAGAATCTGGGCTATTAAAGGGCTCTTTGACCTAGGAGGAGAGTGGTGGAGCGCTGTGTCAGATCACCTGGCATCCACAGTCTACAAAACTATACTCAATAGCGATAGTTAGGGATGAGTTGGACCACAGAATGAAGTCAAAGCAGCCAACAGGTGCTCAACACCTCCAGGGACTCTTTCAAGACTGTTCCCGGTGAAGTCCTCCCCCCTGAAGCTGACAGAGAGAATGACAAGACTTTGCCAAGCTGTCGTCAAAGTAAAGGGTGGCTACTTTCAAGACTCTAAAATATACTTAAATATGAAACATACAAGGCCGTAGGTGCGAGTATGAATGGTTGTCTGTCTCCCTGTGTTGGCCTGCGATAGACTGGCGACCTGTCCAGGGTCTACACCTCCTCTCGCACAATGACAGCTACACAATGACTAGCTACAGAAAAAGAATGAATACATACATACATAAATACATACATACATAGCATGTTCCTTCATGGCTTTCATGTAATCACTATTAACAAATAAAAATTAATGAAAGTGACAGTGAAAAAATGTTCAATGAGATGATTGATTCTTGATAAAACATTTTCTAAGGACATGCATTTGGTGCATCCAACAGATGTACACAGTGCACAGTGTGTGTGTGTGTGTGTACTTTAATTCTTCCTGCCTCCCTCTAGGAACTAAAACTCCTAGAAGAAAAGCTTCATTGTAAATTATTATTTTCTTTTGCACAACAACTGGATTACATTGAAGTTATTATTGGGTAAAAAGTAGTTGTATTATCTTCAGGGCTATACTGGTACATAAACTGTATGGATTGTTATATTACTCACTGTTGTGAAGTCTTTGTTCAGCACAGCTCTAATAAAGCAGATAAAAAACTTGTAATATAATTTTTATCTTTCATTTTCCTCCTCAAAAAAAGCCAAAATACTTATGATAGTGATGCAAACTGTACTGCTACCATGCCATCCATGTTATTTGAATGCATATTTATTAGTATTAAAAATAAAAGAGTAGCATTTATGTAACGATCTTGGCAAGGAGACTTTCTATGTTCCCTGTGGCTGCATCTAGTTAAACCTTTGCACCCTCAAGCCTGGTATAGTTAATTGCTGTTGAACTGCAAAAATTGCTAAAGGCGGTCACACAATCAAGCACTCGGTCAGCAAAGGCTCCCTGGTAATCAGAATAACCGACCATGTTGATTCACTCGTTTCAGTCTTTGTTTTCAGACTCTGAGACCTTCCAAGAACTGAAATGCACTAATTACAACCATGCAAAAACATGAATTGATATGGTATGTTATGGCATTAAAGTGACTAATAATCTATACTGGCTATTTACACCAACTGAACTGAGCACAAACTGAGACCTATTCGGCCGCTCACTTGCAATCAGTTCCACAGTGACGATATGTTTCCTTGTTCTGCAGTTTTGTCTCAGGACGATAAACTGTTCACCTTTGTTTTATTGTTTGTTTTTGCCTAGGCAAACAGTAGCAAGATATATATGCATCGTGCTAAAATTATTTTGAATCGCCACGGAAGCTTGCGAACCTGTAACACATTCATCCATGAAAAAGGCTGATACAACAGTACCTGTGCTCATCTCACAACTAACTGTGCAGATTCATCACGTTATTGCTCCGTTGCCGTCCATGCTCATTTTATATCCAGCTTACAATGCCCTGATTGAGTTGACTTGAATCGGTAAGGGAAAAAGAAAATCACTGCGAAAGCTCTGCCTTTATTTTTTCCTCCAAAAAAAATATCACATAAATCTAACACTGTCTCCCACCCGTTGGTGCCTGTGCCCGTTAATTCTAACTTCAGGCTGTTGTTAAAGTTGTGGGTGTAATTATATTTAGCCGGTGCTACTCTTAACCAATGGCTGCACCACTTGGCTGGGTGAAATGGCTGATGGTCTTCACCATCTGTACCTGGAGGCATGCAGACACTGCACGCTGACCAGAAACCTCATCAGTGTTACACACACACATGCGTGCCACATTATACTGGAGCCAGACACCTGCATATGCAGAGTGTACCACTCAAGAACGCACTGTGTGTTTGCACATACAGAAAAGACGACGGAAATGCACGGACGGCCACGTGACCAATGTTTAGTTTTGTTTTTTTTTTTTGTTTTTTTTTCCAGCTCTTCCCGAATCACAATTGTTCAACATTTCACATCTTCCTGTTGTCCAAAACCTACCTGGCAACCCTTCAGGCTGTGTGTGCCCACGTATGAGTGTGTTTCAGAGTGTGAGTGTGTCTCTACTTGGCAGAGTTGTCAGCCAGCTCCAGTGAACAGATGGTCCTCCAGCAGGTAATAATGACCCAAGACAAACTCTTAAATTGATTATGCCTTTGTGAGGGCATAGATACAAAGTATCAGCGCCACTGTGAGTGAGACAGAGGGAGGGAGTCTGAAAAGAAAATATGGTGGGTCATACGACGTATTTAAAGGAGTAGAAGGAAAGTGGTGAAGAAAAAATAAAAACGCTTCAAAATGTTGTAGCAGTTTTGAGCTTACTGAACCTATTAAAAAGCAAAGGAAATGATCAGTTATGGTACGGCACGTTGAATACCATTATCACCAAGGTCATTTCCTTGTTACGCTCTCCTTAAGAAATCTAGCACTGACATTTCAAGCTTGTTAGGAAAATAAGTCATTTTGACTTGCCAACACCTGAAAACTGTGGGATATATTTTTTTTAACTCAATGTTGCTTGAAGCAGTCTTGTACTCATTGGGAACAGTGACACTTCATGCTTAAGCTGCGGGGTTTCATTAATCAGAATTAGACTGCAAATGAAGATTACCAGCTCCTCATAATGAATACACCCCAATTGTGTAATTTTGTCCTGCTCGGTGTGTAATTTTATTGAGAAATTCAGAAACCTACAATATTCATTCAGCTGAAGTAAAGTGAGATGTGTTGTGGTGGTACTTTTGACTCCTTCTTGACATTTGCTTTGAATCTGGATGGAGTACATTGTTTTTCACGGCAAAGCAGAGAAACAAGGACACACAAGGATATTAGGGGGGACAATGGGACACAATAAGTAATAGGGTAATGAAAGGAGAAAGAGAGAGAGAGGAAATGAAGAGATGGCGTAACTCTCAAATTCTCAGTCAGCCCTGAGGCAATGGGTAATTTAGATATGAATACTTTCCCCTCAAGTATTCAGTGCAAAATGAGACCCACACAGAGGATGGTGGAATGCCCTTCCTGCAGGGCCTATATGTTGCCATTGGTGGGGCAGTGTGTGCTGTCTTTATATTATGTCCGACGATTTGATGAGATGCTACAGTGACAAATACTGACAAAGGGACGGCATTAAAAATGAATGCCACCAGGTAAGATAATACCTCTTCTGAAATTAAAAATCTCTATATGCAAATTCAGCGACATGATTAGTACGTGCTGACGCTGCCCATGAACAAAAATCTAACGCAGAACAAGCTGACTGCAGCCTCTTCAAAGGCAGGGACGATAATAGGACGAAAGTTACTGCTGATCCTTGGAGGAGATTTCTCCAAAAAAAAATAAAATAAAAATCATTTCAGTGGAGTGACAATTCCCGTGGATCAAATTCTACAAAATATAAAAGCCGATGACAAAGCACCCTGTCTGTTATTTTAAAACACACATCACCATTCAGTGACGCATGTCACAACACTCACTCCTATTGTTCACAGTGCACCCACTGCAGATTCGTCGTGGGGTGGGGTGACGCACATCTCCGCCTTAAGACGTAGCACGACGTTCATCTGCCAAATACACGGATGAGCCAACATTAAAACCAATGAAAACTAAAGAGCTAAATGAGACTAGCCAACTGTTGAGAATCCAATGTTCTGCTGGGAAACTTTTGGACCCGACGTCTGTGTGGATGTTACTTAGACACAGTGGTGGGAAACACATGTGCAGTGACGCTGTTCCTTTAACATTTTAAGTTCATATTCTTAGGCCTTCTCTGTGGCCTACGGTATCGTTTTCTTGTCCTCTGATCGGAGGATCAGAGAGCTGATATTCATGTCTTTTATATATGTACAGGGAGTGAATATTTTAAGTAAGGTTCTCGTCTCCAGTTATGGCATTCATCTCGCAAAATTAGATCTCCGTCTACCATGTGTCGTTCTGTTTTATTAGGCCTAGGTGGAAACTGCATGGCCCACCGGTGCTTATGCACGTACCACCCACCGAGACCATCCCCAACAGGATGCAGCCTGACACAGGTACACACACAAAAACGATTAAGGAACAACTCAAAATAACATGTCAAACAGCACAAGGTGTTGACCTGGCCTCCAAATTCACTAGATCCCAAACTGATCAAGTATTTGTGTGATGCACTGGAACAAGTCTGATCCACAGAGACCCCTCCACTTCAGCCCATAGGACCCAAAGGACCCCACTGACAACATCCTGTTGCCAGACACCGCAGGACACCTTCAGAAGGTGGGCATTCTGTGCCATGTGCATTCTCTGATGAGTCAAAGTTTTAGCAGTTTTAGTTAAAGAGAAACCTATTTACGTAATAATAATTGGAAACAAAATATAATCTAACAGACTTGGTCTGGATTGAAGGATTGTTTAGCACCTGCATGGTACCGTACGTACAGCCTAAAAGAGCTGATAACTTGGTTAGAAAAGAGCTGATAAGATAAGGTACCGGTGCGCAGTTGGAGAAATGTTTTCTTACATCATGGATTAATTAATGTTTTGATTATTGATAGCGGAATCATTTTCACCAATTAAACACCCAAAGACCCAATTTCCACCAAAATGTAACCTCAGCGCCAGTCCTGATGCTCTTGAATCCCCCCCAAAATAGCTCCCCAGGCACCTTGCAGGTCTGCTCACTGCTCCTATGTACTCACTTAAATGCAGGGGACAAAATCCTTGTTTGTGCCTTGTTTGTGTGAGCATGTATAAAGACAGACCAAGTTGATTCGCTTTTGAACCTCAGTCTGTAGCAACTGCACACCAATCTAAGAAATGTAAGAGAACAGTGACAACCTGTGCACCGAGACTCAGTCAGATACAAAATAAATTCACAGCAATGGCTGCCAGTAAGAGGACATTTTATTTATTTTTGGCTGAATGGTTGTTGTTAAAGTGAACATTTTAAATCAGCAGTAGATTGGCTGCATAACCTCAATACAGCGTGACATCCCACAGAATATCCTAATATCCTTGTGTGTCCTTGTTTCTCTGCTTTGCTGTGGAAAACAATGTACTCCATCCAGCTTGAAAGCAAATGTTGAAAAGGACGTGGTCACAGTGGTACTGTCACACTGCCACTCCCTGTGGGATGTCAATGGAGTCAAAGTGAAGGAACATAATTTATCATTCCAACTGATTGAAAATAATCCTGCAATGTTGACTCACAATGGAAAATTATCAATGGGCTACAGATGAGACTGAGTGGCAGGGATGATGTGTTTGCATTTTTCAGCAGAGTAACCTTCCTGTTCCATTAAAATTATTACAGGATGTTGATTGATCTCAGTGCAGTGAGGAGCACACACCCACAAGCCAGTGGATATCGGTGTTGTCAGCATCACATGGAGCACATGTGTCATATCAAGTCTAAACAACCTAATGAGACCATGTTCAGGCAATGACAGAACTCCACGTAAGTCCTAGCGACACCGATTTTATTCTGTTGGTGCTTTGTCAAATTTCACCCTCTAGGCATCAGATTTGAACTCTTGTTAATCATGGTAATACGGCAAACACAACATCTTATCAAACAAACACTTACTCTAAGTCATTTACACATTTCAAAATTGCTGTGGGTGGATGCAACTTGGACATTCAGAGGTCGCATCTTCTCACCAAACCTTGTTTGCACAGGAAGTCATCATCTTTTGCCAAGATTCATCTCTTTTGTAACTCATGGGGAAGTGGTAAGCCATCTCTATATAGCGTTTATGGTACATAGGTATTGAACATACTATTGTAGTAATGTAGAGTATACAGTAGACTAGGAGTCTGCCTTGTCTGATTTTAATGTAAATTCTTACATAAATGTCTGTGGGATCTGTTGCATTTGCATGAGTATTATATCACAGGTCATGGTTTTAAATTAGTCGACTTTTGTGATGGTAATGGAAATGGTAACCCTACATCCATTTAATGAAAAAAAAAATCACAATTAGATGGATGTCTAAGGATGAGCACTGTTATGTAAAATGTCAAACTATATGCAAAGAAAAGAAATGTAAAGCCTCTTTCACAACGCACAAAAAACCCGGGTCAATGTGGGTTGACCTGGCAAATGATTTTATTGGCTCGGCTTCGATGTGAACAGGAATGCCGCATCGACACGCTAATTCACACGATGGCGTTGATGATGGCCTGTCAGACTATCATTGTAGAAGCTCCAGGGCTGCGAGCAGCTCATAAACAGAGCAAAGGTCCACGATCTGAAAATCTCGTGTCAACCAGGTATGACTGTTTTTGTTTCCAAATCTCCTTAAGATATTTGTACGTCTTGGCACCACGAGAATACACATATGAATACAAGTTTTCATTAAGGATTAAGGACGATGAGTAAACAGTCACTTATTAAGAGGCATCAAAAAAGGGCCAGACTGATGAATTACTCTACAAACCCCAGTTGAAAACAGGCTGCAGGTCACTGTTTGTCCCAGACCTGTTTCCTGGAGGAGTGGAGAAGCCTCCATAGGAACAACTCTACTACAGCAGACAAAACCAATACTAACAAAATTATCTGACACTGCATATATACCACATAACTCTAAACCGTCAACAGAATCAGTGGAAATTAAATTGTACAATTCAACAGATAGACCGAATGGCACTTGGCCGTGCCCACTGAAACTGATACTTTCATCCTCAGTAAAAAGATTTTCTACCACAAACCCTCTCTATTGCGTAACGTCGGCTCTCCTTCATGTAATGTAGTTGAGGGTTTTCTGCGAGAGTGTGTTTCAGACCCTGTTTACAATTTGATTTTATGGACTAATGAACAGAAAGGTACAGTGATGTAAACTCGTTACCAGTCATAATGTTCATACTCCAATGTTCATATTACCAAACAGATAAGAGCCCAAAAGACAAAGCACTTTCAAAAAGACTTTCTCATGCAGTGCTGCAGCCATAAGTGTGTGTGCAACTGTTTTAAATATATTATTATGTATATGACCTGACAGTCAAATAGATACTCCCTTTCATGAAGTGTAACAGCAACTAAAAAAAACTTACGTCAATTGCACAGCAATATCTAACATATATGAAGCCCCACAAGTTTAATGGCAAGTAAGGACTGCTTTTATATTTATCCTCACTTAACCATTCAGATTTTGCCGCAGTCTCAACCAGCCAATAAAGCCCCTTTGAGCAATTAGCAGAGTATTTGTACTAATTGCACCCAGAGGTGTTTTGCCTGGAGCTGAATTTCCAAAGAAAGAATGCACATGATGTCCTTTTTAAAACCGTGATACGGAATGGGCATGTGTTGAGTGCTGAAAACTGTGTATAACTACACTGTGTGTGTGTGTGTGTGTGTTTCTATGAATAACAATTCTAATCAAATCCAAGTAGCATCAAACTGACTGTGATTGTGCTGGTCTGACCCATTTCCCAGACTGGAAAGAGTCGGCATCCGCAGCCAACCTGCTGAGCTCCGGGGCAGTTGGCTGCTGGAGAGATGGTTCTGTCTGGTAATGTGTTGGCTGTGGCATTCTAAACTTGGGCTGGGATCTGCCTCCATGGCCATCTGGACTGCTGGTCCATCTAGTTTCCCCCACTTTGATCTCTTCATCTCCATCTGTCTCAGTGACTTAACCCACTGACTGACTCTCCAAGCATCCATCTGACTGAATGGCTCTTGAATTCTCTCGCCGATTGGGATGGGGACAGACTACATGCTTTTATCAGTCGGTATGAATAACAAATTGCACATTTTGCTATCTGATAAACTAACCACATGGATTATGTTTAAATCATTTTCTTTTTTTTTTCTCTGTATCCAGTTCACATCCAGTTAAAAGCAGCGATGATAAAGCAGTGACTGAATGGAAAGGAACTCGCTAACTGCCAGTTCTCTCAACATTTTCCATTTTAACCAAGACTATGTCAAAAATGTGCTCAGCATGAGCCAGCCCTACTATAGGACTATACAATATGTACTGGGTTTTGGCCATTTGTCAATTTTTTTTCCAGTTTTCTAACTGCTTACCTTGCTTCTCTCCCTATTTTTTCTGTCTCAGCAGGCTGAGACTGACTATGTTTTTACATTACAGGGGTTAACCACTGAGCCGGAAAGCCAGGAATACTACTATTATTATTACTATAAGGCAAAAGGGGTGTTGATGGGGTTGAATGTATAGGTAAAGAACACACACAGGACATTTGATCAAGCCTTTGTTTTTTTCACTCTGGAAAGCCCATAATGAAATAATCAAACCGACCACACGAGTGATAAATTTAGACAATGGAAATTAATCATTTACTTTAGAAAACCAAACACATACAGTGTATTAAATTAAAACACAAAGGTGAACACAAGTTCACCTCCTCCCCTCTCATGCATAATAAAGCAGTGAGAGGTCACAGTGAATTTTAACTGACGAATGCTTTAATAAATGTTAAAGGGGAAGTGGGAGTTTCACATAGCAACGTGGTTGTTTTTCAGCTGCCTGATTTAATTAACGCGGCGATGCTAAACAGCAATCCGTGTGCATTATCCTTATATTTAATTAAGTGGCAAGTTGAAAGTCTGGTCAGATACTGAGTAACGAATGTGCGCGCAATTCCAGGGATCGTCAGCAGCATCCATTTTATGTGAAGTGATAATGCGGGGATGATCTTGCACATGTGAGAGGCATATCTAAAGAACCATTGATTCAATCTCCAAACTGGAACAAAACGGTGCAAAAAAAAAAAAAATCAGTTCAAAAGGTCAAATCGTTTCATGTTTACATTCGTAATTCTTGTTTAGCCCGTTATCGTCTCTGTGTAGATAATTAAGATCACCGTGACCTTATTGCAGCACTTCCTGTTCGCAGTCTCCCTTTATCCCTCAGGTTTCGCATATGACAGATGAGCGGGAGAAATACCCTCAGCCCTTAATCGGGTGCCTTTTTATCATAGCAGCCGCGATCCTGCGAGAGCCATTGATTAGATGGTCCACAATTCATCTTGCCGGTAATTGGAACAAACACTGTTTAATGCCACTGAGGTCCAATAGTTGTTAGAGCAAGAAAGCTCCTATAACAGAACACCTCAGAAGAACAATATAATTCATACAGGATTTCAGTTTTGCATTAAAAACCACAGCTGTGCTGTACTGAGGAAAAACGGTAACAAATGATACTATTCAAGCGTACTTGCTTTGGAGTTGTCTTTTTGAGCTCCTTAATGGTGCCTTGATACTACATGCAACAAGAGCTACAACTGGCTATGTGCTATGTACACATAGCACATAGCAACGGCATTGCACTGTATATACTGTACATACACACTCACAGATAGGACAATTCACTGTACTGTTCACTTTTGGACCTGGCATTCATGTGGATGTTACCAAGATATGTGCCACCCACCTAGACCTAGCCAGGCACCCCCAGCCCCATAGCAATACCCTCAGAAGGTCCATGCCCATTCACTGATGAGTCACAACCATTTTGGAGGCACAAGAGAGACCTACACAATATCAGATCATAATGTTATGCCTAATTGGTGTGAAAAGGAATGGGTGAGACTGGCTGGTGAGTCACCAGTTCAGTGGAGCAACTGTAACAACTGGGACAGCTTACTTTCATTTAAAACGTCATATCCATCATGTAGCCGTCAGCATGTTGCTTCAGCTTCTAGTTCTAGTTTGGTTTTCACTACCCTGGCTGCAATGAGTACATTTTCTAAGTTCAGATTTTGAGGCATTAGAATAAACATACCGTAACCTCAAGTACTTAAACATGGACATTAGTTGTTTAAATGTACCTTGTGGATCAGATAACAAGTATTCCTCCATTATAGCGCATCCAGACCCTGTTCAAATCCCTAACAGTAGAGCTCAGCACGTTCAACCATTATTTCTGTCTTGCACCAAATATCCATAGCGTGGCACATTTGTGGAGGGAAGTAGGAGAATAGCCAGTCTGAGTTGACAGAAGAAACACAGTGACAGATGACCAGCCTGTACAAACGTGATAAGACAAAAAGCATCTCAGAACACACAAGATGGATGCTCAAACACAGAAGAAGACCATGTCAGGTTCCACTTCAGTGAGCAAAAAAAGAGGAAAACTAAAGCTGCGGTTGGCCCAGGATCACAGGAACTGGAAAGCTTAAAGTCACGTGACAGTCTGGAGTCGGTATCTTACATATTTACTCACCTACAACTTACATTACAGAAACAACTGGCCCCTACCTGCTTTGGGTCAGCGATTAAGGGTGGTGTTGAGAATGAAAGGTTACCTACCTACCACCAGTCAGTCAAAGCTTTAACGCTGTAGCCGGTCTTGGTATTCCAGACGATAACGTGCCTCCCTTTTATGGCACCCGTCGTCTAATGGCTGCAGAGAGCATGATTTCTTACACAAAGCAAAAGCTGTGCATGCTTAGTTTCCTGAACGTCACAGTGAGTACAGTGGGCTCCAGTGGCCTCGCAAGTCACCAGATCTGAATCCAACACAACACCTTTGGGATGGGTTACTTGCAGCGAGAGCGTGAAGCTGACAAACCTACAGAAATAACGTGACACAGATATGTCAACATGGAGCCGAATCTCAATGGAGTGCTTCCAACATCTTTTGGATTCGGGCCAAGAAGAACTGAGGTTTTGGAAGCCCTACCCCAGTCTCAGCGCAGTGGACTTAACAGTGTGAGTGGTAGATAACACATATACACTGTAGTTTTAAGAGGACCTAAATACCACGGTGTAGCAGGGAAAGGGAAGGACCCAAATGCAAGACACAGGAGGAAACACAATAACTTTCTAAAATATGAAGTCCAATAAAGGGAGAAGTAATCCAATGGAGAAATTAAGAAAAGTTGGAATCCAAAAAGGACAAAAGGCCAAGGCACACAAAAACCAGGAGACACAAGCAAGAGACATATGCAGGGCATGCAGGGAAAAATGCAAATGAACTGACAAAGGACAAGAGGAAAGACGGGTCTCTAAATACACACAAAGGCAGATAAGTTAAAGACAAGCAATGAGGGCGGACCAAACAATTATACAGGTCAGAAAACACGAAGGAAGTAAAACCAATTTTCAAAGTAAAACAGGAAGAACAAACACTGAACCCTCAGTTTAATAAACGTCCAAACTCTTCAACTTCAAATCACAGAAAAAATCCAAAGAGGTAAAATCTATGTTACACTATACCACTGAACAGGAGGTCTTAATATGCCACATAGCACAGGAAGTTGCAGAAAAAATGCAGGAAGGACACTTTGTGTTTAAATATAGGTGTTATACAACACAATCAATGTTTCCCATTTATTGAAAACTAATCGCTTGGCTCATTGCAATGAACCTTTTACAACTATGGTCTTGTTTCTACTCAAGCGCTGTGAAGTCGGTCCCTGCTGCTGGCTATTGATCAACTAATATACTGGGACCCTGACTTCACTTACCAAGGCTTCGCATCCATCCATTTGAGAATTAAAGTCGGTATGAACCGTGATTAACCCCGATACATTCAAAACCATCTTGCTCAAAAGAATCGCTGGATGTGGATGCAGTACTTATGAACGCGAGTGACACCATGACAGCCATATAAAAATCAGTAATTCAATACATGAGCAAAGGACTGAAAAAAACGCAGCCCGTTGAAACTGATTTAACCACAGCATGGTTTATGTAGCTGACTGCAGACCATTCTTTTCTACCACAGTAAAATAAATCACCGGCAGCCCAACAAGACTACTGTGTAGTACATTATAGTGTACACTATGTACTGAGGGTTTATGATGGGCATTTCATATTTATGCATTTCCCTTTTAGACATTATATAGCATAACAAATTGTCATTGTAAAATGATGGCTGTTAAATAATGTAGGGCTATTCTAACAGGGTTAAATGTAGGTCACTAATTGTACAGGTATCGAACCTTGCTCTGTTTTGAAGGCATAAATAAGGCATAAACAAACGAGCCAGCTAATGTTTAATGTGGCTACACTGGGACATTTCCTGTGATAAATGGGCTTTGAATAATGCATGTAGGTACAATGGAGGGGCAACAACCTTCAAGGTTGCCATCTGGCGTGCCACACTAGATACGGAGCTGGAAAAACGGGAGGACAATTCACTGTCAGATGCAGTGGTATGTGGATGAATTACAGAACTAGTCACACAGAATAATTTTTCAGAATGTACTTGACTGTAACATGAACGATTCATTCATAATGAGGCATGAATTTGAATGTCTAAGCCTCTGGCTTGGTTGACTAAGCCAGGTGAGTGTCAGGCCGCATAAATTCAATAGCACCAATTAAGTACCGTGAGATATCTGATTTCTGGTTTCCATTTTGAAATCCAATAATTTGTAACAACGGAACATTGATCAGCGTAATGACAACCCACTACCTCACTATTAGATGTGTCAGAATCAATTTCATGTGCAATCTATCCGTAATATTATACATTAATGTATTATTCCATGCATATAATGTTTTAATGTAATCAGAGCTGTAAATACCTTCTCCATTGTGGAAGATTTATTGTTTACTTTTTTAATTACTGGAACGAATGACTATTGCCACAATTTGGTAATCAGTGTAGTGTGAAATTACATTGCAATTGCTCTAATATTGTAACAATATGTTATTGAATTCTGTCCAGTCCCAATTAAAATGATTAAGCCCCCATTATAAGTATTAGGGACAGCAACTGGAGTCAGTTTCTGAAGCGAGAAAGAGTAATTGTCTGTTTTTCTTATTACCAAGACTGGCACAAAACTGATCAGATTAATAACTACTGTCTCTGTATTCAAATCTCAATGTAGTCTCTTGCTCTTAATATTTGAACTATTGTCCAAAAACACAGATTCTTCAAAGAAACTGTTTTTCAGAAAAAAAAATAATTTGGTTATTATTTTGCTGGTGACTGTATAACACATACTGTACAAAAGTTCACTTAGGGGTTCAATTAAACTGAAATCTGGTGACTATATAGGCCTCTCAATTATGAAATCACATTATTTCAATACTCTACATACAAAGGAAATAATTGAATAAGGTTCATGTCCTATGTCACTGGTTTTAGAAGGTGGCTCATGTAGTTGACTTATTATTTCCCTTTGCTATTTTTTCGTTATGTGTGGACACCAACGTTATAAATAGTGGCTTAAACGAGATTCTTCCCTTTAACCTTTTTTGGTTTCTTACAAGAGTTTGCACAAATGGGCATTCTTTTTGTAATAATGGGACTATGAACAGTCAGATCACATCCTGCACTGACATTTCCATCCACCTGAGGAAGCGAAGCTCTTCTGATGAACGTTGGGTCACCACAGTCACAATCTTGATCTAACGTAATTCCCTTAAACATACATAGTTGTCTCTGTTCAGCTGGTTGGCTCATTCCATCCGTGCCCCAATAATAAACCCTCTTTGAAAGTCACTTTGATAATTTCCCATTTAAAAATGAAACCGCGCTTGCTCAGCATATACTTGCCACAGAGCATGAGCGGACGTTCATTGCTTAATTGTATCACGCAGAGCACCTGTATGAAACATCTGCATGTGTCGTGATTCCAATCTTAATTTGTCACTTTCGATAATGATCTCCTGTAGTTGGTTAACTAAGTTTTGGGTAAGCAGGATATTTTGCAGCTAAAAAAATGGTATATGGTATATCCAAAAAAGGGGTAAAGAAAGGCAACTGAACTTTCTGTGAAGATGTTTCACCACTCATCTGAGTAGCTTCTTCAGTTCTAATGACAACAAACTGGCCTCCTTCCCAAATTAATGGTATTATCTACAACATAAATTATCTTGCAGATTCAAGGCAAGGAGTCTCACACACATTGATTGATCTGTTGTCAGCAGGTTGCCTTCTTATTTACAGGTGTACACTACAAAGCCAGACTCCGACTGACATGACCGCTTCTGTCTCCGTGCCACTCAATTAAAAAAATGAACTCATTATCTCCGATAAAAAGCCACACATAAGCTATGCGTCTTCTACGGGCTGCCTGCTGCACCACACACAGTGAATCGCTCACTCTTACAGCACCTCTAGTATGTCACTTTCAAATTCTGTGGATGCACAAGAAAAATGAGGGACCAGTATTGGATTCGTGCAGGTTCACTTTGGACTACGATTTAGCCGGTGTTCTTATTACCACTAAACCCACGCCCATACCATATTTTTCAAAGAGCTATGTATTTATGACAAAAAAAAAAAAACCTGCGTGGGTTCACAACCTAACACCTTGACATGTAGTTGATGGGGAGGAAATGGTGTGGCTACCTGTGCATGAAACAGGACCTTAGAGCTGCCCCCAAAACTAACTTTTAGAGGCAATCTGCTTTCCACAAAACGGGGTCAAGCCAGGAAAAGAGATAAATAAATTGCTTTGCTATTGCGAGGCTGTGTATCCTGCTTTGTTCCAACCGGGTCACACAGACGGGATATATCTCTCCACATGTAGATGGGGGGTGGAGGGGTGTTACTTAAGAAAGCCGCTGAGAGGAGAGCAAAGGAGAAAGGATATGACATAAGAGGAGGAAAAAAGGTTTTACAAGAGCCTATAATCAAAGGAAAGGTGAGGACAGAAGTGGTGGAAGATGAAAGAAAGAGAAGAACAGAGAACCCTGAGTAAAGGACAGCGAGGAATACATTCTGAAACAGGACCATGAAAGCATGATAAATTCTAACAGTGGAGTGTGATAAGAACCGTTTCAAATTGTGGGTAGTGAGGTTACGCCTCTATGGCTGCAGCTGCTTTTACTCACATTTTTGTTGTTTGTTTTTTTTAGCTCTTCTCTTCAGAATCAGTAATTTAGTTAGTTTGTTACATATGCCATCTTTGATTGTGCCGTTCACAGTGCCGTTCACTGACAATGACCGGGGGTAGTGTTCGGAGGCCAGGAGAGATGGCTGCAGCCGATGCCGCTGGCCTTTTGCAAAAGAGTTCGCTGCCTGAATGAGGTTTAGAGCCAGACATGATGAGATTTTGATTCAGAAAAGCGCAACTGAGAGGCAGCGCAGCGTGAGACCACGAAGCGTGGCGGGAAGGGAGCCGTAGGGCTGGGTTTCAGCACCTTGAGCAGACAGTGTCACATCTCCTGCACAAAATGGCAGGATTGATTATTTCAGAAAATAGGACGAGGAACCCCGCTTTTCTCCTATACCAGACTGAGCCACGCTGTCTCGAAATATCAGGTTAATGTCAACCAATTGACAGCTCAGGTCTCCACGCTTTGCATTGCAGCCTTGTTTCCCTCTCTCCTTTCATGCAAGTCTTATGGACATTTAGCTTTCCGCAACTGGAAAGCTAACTGTTTCTGACCAGAAAAAAACTAAATAACAACAAAAAAAACAAACAAAAAAGAACATGTCATACAACCATTTAAAAAGCACAAATAGCTGTAGAAATCGTTGACTTCTTTACAAGCCTCTGACATTTACTTACTTAAAAATGTCTACTTGATTCCCAAATTCAGGGCGCCAGGTTTTATTCGCCAGGTTTTATTCTGGTTATTCAAACTCAAGGAGCAAAAGATGGAACCTGACAATATGGGTCATGTGTTTGGTTTGAACCATCATACAACTATCTAAAGAGCTGTCCGAGGCCTTTAGAGAGTCTACTGGGCAACATTCAGACACTGTTTACATTTTGAATGCTGCGAGTTATCTCCTTCGGGCCACCATTAATAGGATGCAGTGAAGAGAGGCAGGAAGTAATGGGGGGGGGGCTGAACTCAGCCTGCACCGCCGCACTGATTCGGGTGCGCCGACAGTTCACCTGGTTCTTATCAAAGAATGCTTAAAGATTACGTGAGGCCGTCTGTACTAAAAGCCGAAGCTGGAAAATAAGCGGACACCGCAACAGGAAATTGATCCAGAAAAAGAATGGTTTGAATCCCGTTGAAAGGTTTTTCTGGATTTGATATGAGCAGTACATTCACACAAAAACTAGAATAACTGCAGACATTTCTCATAGAACATGCTTACAAGAAGCTATTTTTGCTACGACAAGCTGCATTAGCTTTCAGGGTCAAGGGTGTACTCAGGTTTTTCCTTAAAACATTACATCTATTGACATTGTAGAATAAATTATTGACTATTCTGGCTTTGCTTGTGGATATGTCCAATTATTCCGCCTTTATCTGAAGGCACTGAATCCAAAGCCTCCTTGCGTTCGGTCAGCATTTCACTGAGGTGATAATCAGTGGTTACAGATGTGAAACTAGTAATTTGTTTAGTCCATAGGTCTTCAACAGTGGGTCCGTGACCCCTAGGGGGTCTGTGGAGGTACTGCAGGGGGGTCACAAAATCCCCCTGCATTTTTGCCTTTGTATTTTAGTAAAGGGCAGAAGATGCTACCGTCACTCTAATGATGCACATGTTTGATATAAAAAAAAAAAAAAGAACCTGTATACTGAATGCAAAATGATAATAATAATAATGTTCATTTATAATTTGCACTGGGCTGAGTTTAATATAGCACACATATAGTAGGTAGGGGATCCCTGCTTATTATCTCCATCAGTTTCAGGGTCCTTTGCCTGAAAAACGTTGAAGACCCCTGGTTTAGTCTACAATGACATAAATACAGATACAATAAAAAAACAAAACAAAATAAAAAAAAAATTTAAAAAATGCACGTATGAGTTGAGAAAAACAACAATTTTTGTTTTGTTTTGTTTTTCATTGAGACCAACATTGAGAAAATATGTTCAGATTTCCAGTCTGAATGGCTAACGCTAGCAGTGCTAGCAGAGGCGTGTTTCTCTTCTTGCAGACTGGTCCTGGATTCCTTAAAGAACAGGAAGCCGTATGGTTTGTCTTCAGCTAAAGGCAGCGGTAGCAACATGGCTGCTGCCGTCAACCTGGATATTGTCCAAAAAACAAAACAAAACAAAAAAAAACATCCTTAAGAACCCTTAGAAGCCCCAATCTTAGTGTCAGACTGAATGTCAGACTAAAACCTTCTCTTCTGATCTAGGAAGAGTAATGCTGACTCAGCTATACACTGAATGTGTGTTTGAGCGCTCTAAAGTCCCGGAGCGCTCCGCATTGCCTCAACAACTGCATTAGTTTTTGACCGAAGACAGTTTATGATGGAAAGAAGTGTGTTTCCAGTGGCTATGCTTCCACACATGCAACCATGGAAACAGCAACGAGACGGATTAGGCTTGGTCTCCAACAGGTTTATAAGTACAGGAAAAGATGAAAGTACTGTAGAAAGCACTTACGGTGCTCAGTTTGACCTGAACTATAAGTAGATAATTATAATAACCTAATGAGGTCCTTTGGTGGTGCACCATGTTCAGTCTCTCTCTCACTTCTAGCCTTGTCATTACTTACGAGAGTGTGCAGTGGGGAACCTTGGCATCCCTCAGGGTCAGAGTTACATTAGTAATAGCTTTTCTTTCATCATGGGTCTAAAGTCGCTTCATTACTATAAGCAAATTATTTTATTGACATTTGCATGGAAGTTATTCAGTTTCAAGCTTTCTGAGCCATTGAAGTGATTGATCCATTCAACTGTAATCACTATAAGCCGTTTCCCCTTTAAATGCAACTCTTATCAAAATTTTTGTGTTTCTTTTTCCACTGTTTATTCTGGAAAGTATGGCGCACAGAGTTTTAGCTATCTGTGGGTCTGATGATGTGCTGTGTATGAGGAGAACAGAGAGCAGACTGTTTTTAAAAGACAGAGGAGGGTAAATTGAAATCTACAACCTTCTGTCTATATAAAAGGCTGGTGGTATTGACTTTGCTAGGATAGATGAGAAACACTTCCCTGACTTTCTCATTCCTTATATGTACAGAAATCCAAACCCATCTGTAATATTCCTCAGCTAATAATGTGAGTATTACAGTGGTGTTAGCAAGTGAGCCTGCCTGTCTCAAGTGTGCGATGAGTAAGGACTCGACCAGAGGAACCAAAGCCGGCAGCAAATCCCCCATCTTATTCTCTACTCAGCTTGAGTCCTATTCCCTCCAGCCCTCGCGTGGACCTCTGCGGGGAGAGGATCTGGATCACCATCTAATGAACTGCCTTCAATTACCCCTTCCTCTAGTATTTGCCCTCCATGGCTAACCGGAGAGCACAATCGAGTGCCTCGGCTTCCATTTCCTCTGGACCGTTTCGTTGAGGTATGGGCACATGAAGCCCACGAGAGCTGCCAAGGCTTTGATTATTTCCTGTCGAGTCTGACTGCTCAAAATGTGGAACACAAGCATGATTTCTTAAAAAATGTTAACTCTCTGGTACATGCACCAATTGTGAGAAGTTGCAATTTCGCACCATAAAAAGATTAAGTCAGGGAGACACAAATACCAACAGGCAGTTTTTTGACATGACAAAGTGTCTATGGCCGAAGTTTAGAGTGTAAAAGTTTCTAGCTAAAATCTGAAAGGTCTAAATCAGGTGGCTATATAATATTCGAGTTTTACGTTTTATCTGTGGGTTTGACCTTCACTTAATCTTACTCTGTCACTATTCTGGGAAACATACACTACCTGTCAAAAGTATTAGAATACTCTTATATTTCTTTCTTTTTTTTTTATTGAAATGGACGCAGCTTAACGTCTCATTTCACTCCGGAATGAAAGCACAGACCAAATAAACAACTGAAGTTGAAAAATATTTGATTTCCATTTAAGAAAGAAAGAACGCTTTGATGAGTCGAAAGTTTCGAACATTTTTCGGAGAGTTCTTCCCAATTTTGTTGCAGAACTTCCCACAAATGTGTGGCACTCGTTGGGTGCTTTGCTTTCACTCTTCTGCCCAGTTCATCACAAACCAAATCCACAGGGTTAAAGTCTAGACACTGGGTTGTCCACTCCATGTTTTCAAGCCTTCCATCTTGCTTTTATCCTGACGTAGTTCTGGTATAGGTTGGACTAAAGTTTGGGTCATTATCTTGCTGTAGGATGATGCCCTGACCAACTATACCAGAGGACACTATGTGCTGTTCAAAAACTTTTGACCGGTGGTGTACATACGTTGTTACCCTGTAAAGATGAACACGCCCACAGACATTTATTCACTCACTTTGACATGTGGACATCTGACAACACAACAAAAACTGCCTTTGAGAAACCTCAAGCTGAACCCAGACTTAATGACATGTTCTATAGTAGTAGCATAGACCTACGTGGTTACAACATAGATGCTGTGTACAACAACTTGTTTAGGCTAATGGTTTTAATGGCTATCCTCTCCTTTCTCCAAATAGTTAAAATACTATGAGGAGACATGAACATGCAGAAACCAATTCAACTCCTTTAGATAGTACAATTTCTACAGTGATAGTTACAATGTAAGAAAACACAAGAGAGGGTAAGAGAGGGCAAAACATGCCAAAAGTTGCCTGCTGACACTGGAAATCTGAGAAGATGGATATGATCTTACAGAGTTTTAGACTCAGTTTTAGCTGGTGTAGATTCAGAATGTCTAAAATGTGGGAAAAAAAATAAACGAAAAAAGAGTTTTGGTTAAATTCTTTTCTGCACAGTGCAGGCGCTTATGTGTCCTATGGGACATTAACTATGGACAGCACACCCTCAAAACTCTGGGGATCTCCAGTCCCATCATGCAGCTGTCCCCTGCAGAGGTTAGATAACTGATGATTTCATAACCTGCCATGTTCCTCCAATAATGTGGCAAATCTTAACCCCCTCAGAATCTTGATTAGTCGGCCGTCTTGGTTTCACACTGCTGAAAATGTGACCTTGATTGTCACGGCTGTTAAAAAATAGTTTGCAGTTATATTTCTACACATTCTGATCGCCCCATAGAGCCCGTCCTACCTCGAATCCATTTGTTCTCATGGAGTGTAATTATTGCGGCATCTCAGAAATCAATTCTCCTCATCTCTCAGGTTAGATATGACATACCACCCATGCACTCACACGCTCACACACACACTGCAGTGCTGTTCCTCAAAGCCGTAAAGGTTAGCTAATCTAACCTAATACGTGTGTTTGATTTCAAATAAAAAGTAATAAAATAAGATAAAATGAAATGATAATTTTAAAAAAAAACTTGGTGACTGGACACTATAGGCATGTGGAAGACTCAAAAGCAACCTTTACAACAGCTGATGAAGGATTAAAATTATATAAAAGTAAAAACCTGTCAATAAAACAAAACGCAGGCAGCAGAGTGACATTAAGGCAAAGGTCAAATATTAAGAAAGGCATCAATTTAAAAAGATTGGAAGACATGATATGAGGAACCTAGTGAAGGCCACATGATACATCAGCCATGCAGAAGTGACATGTTATATATTTCTCTTCAACTGTAACTTATACAGCTGCACTGTATGTTTTGGATGATCTGCTTTCTATTGTGTGTTACTCCAGGTACTGTAATCACACGCCCTTTTTCTCCCAGGCACACTGTCCTCCACTTTTTCATCGTCAAGGGGGAAGACTGGGAGGAAAACTGCATCTATTTGCCAGTGGGCAACTCGTGGCAGCATTTCTGCTGTGGGTTACACCTTTTGAGAGGGTGTATGCCAGTTTCCTTGATCTTCTTTCACTTGTTGAGACTTGATTACTGTTACTCCCTAGACATTCATTCAAGGGAAGGATATCCATTAAAGCTTGCAGAAAAACTTGACGAATGTGACTGTAAGTCTGAGATAATAAAATCCATTCTAACTCCCCCATCAATGTTTATGCCTTCTTTTATTTTGAAATGTCGTATCTGTTAATGGTGTCCTATGTAATTAACGTAAACAGAAAACCACCAAACAGCAGATGTGCTGATTAGAATCAACTAAAAAGAAATTAGGTTTTCTGGTTTTGTTTGTTGCCAACAATAAGCAACGTATGGGAAATAATTAACAGCAGAAGTCTGATCTTGTATATTCACAGATGTTGCCCTCTATGAGAACGAAACCCTTTGACCTAGACTCGCATTGTGTTATGCTACAAGAGCTTATAGAAGTAGAAAAAAACAACTCACTGGATATATTCTTACTGTGAAAAAACATTTAACTTTCCAAAGGCCATAAATATCTGTATGATTACCTGCAACACAAGTCAGTTAGTAAAACTATGCGTCCTTTATTTTTATAGATCAGTACGTGACGACACTTCATCTCTACTCACTAGTCTAACTCCTTTAGCAAGTAAGGTGTTGTAATTGTTAAAGTGAAGCAAAATGACGCATCTCATTTTGGACCAATCATTGAAAGCAGTGCATGGGGAGCATTTAGTTATCAATGTGCTAATATAACTCTCTATATTTTATGGGCCAGTAAAGTACCATTGGAAGTAAGATAGACAGTGATGGTATAGACAGCTTGATAATAAACAAATTATGATGCAGGCAGACGTGACAACGGCTGACACCTTAACATAGACCGAGAGACTTTCCACTGCATCCTCACTTGTAAGAATATCCAACTGCTGGCTTCAGTTAATATAGTATGTAGTGATTGACAGAAAACAGCAAAACGTAGCCCTCAAACCATAATAAATTTATCAAAGTCTTAAGAACAAGTAATTATCATTTTTCGTTGTTAGACACTGATTTCGTCATTTGAAAACTAAATACAGGACATGGTCCAAGTACTAATGCACAAGAAATGAACAGGGCAATAAACGAGTGACTTTGGTCAAGGTAAAAGAATCTAAGGCAATTAGAAAATGTACACAAAATTACAAAATCCTCTTGTCTGGTTATTTGCGTGCATATTTTTCACTCTGTTTTTATTACTCCACCATGCTGAATTCCTCTTTTCTTGCCTAACTTAATTATGGCTGTTTTAAGGCTATCTGAATTCAGTGAGAACACACTTATCCTTCAGATGAATATAACCATTATGTAATCATTAAAACTATTATACTTATATAACCAAGCTGTTCAGTGGATTTGTCTTTGGAAGAGACACGGTTGGGGGCTTAGGTCGCTATATGCGTCCAGCCTTCTCCTTCAGATGGTGTCTTGCAGCAGCAGCAGCTGACCTTCTCAGCAAAAAGATTAAAATGTTTTTGTATGTGTAGCCTGGGCGCTCGATCAAACTGAACATGTAGAGAATACCGGGTGATGGATGTTACAGGAGAGATTGATAGTGACAAAAAAGAATGGATAGATGTAGCATTCAAAGTATTCACTGCAGAAAACCTTTGAGGGTATAGATTGAGCTCATAAAGTCGTGTACGAATATATGAGGTGGAGGGGTGGCAATGGCATTTCTTGATGGCAGGAGCAAGGAGCAATCCAAGGTGTTGACCTGGCTTCCAAATTCTCTAGGTCCCAGGCTGATCAAATATCTGTAGGATGAATTGGAACAAGCCTAATCCCCGCCCTCCCCCTCCACTCAACCCATAGTATCCCACTCTACAAGGGAGACCTACACAACATCAGGCAAGCAGTCATAATATTATGCCACATAATTGTACATGATCCACAGAACAGCTGTAAACTGTTGATGAGAAGGCAGTAGAGTCCATATGCTAATGGATACGTAGCCATGGTGTACGCTGTCTCATTCTGGTACAGATTAATGGTGATATGGTACAAATCCATTGAGCCTTTGGAGTCCCTTTTTTGCTGTGTTTGACACTCAAGCTGCAGCATCCATGGGCAGCATTGTAGAAGGGCTGCTATCCGGTGAAGTTGAGTATATAGTGCAGGCTTATAGCACTGAGAGCCTGCAGTAAGTCCTCAGGGTAAAGCATGTGACTGTCAGTCACCACTCACACTGTTTAAATCAAGCACTGTTTCTGGGCATACACACTTCCATTTTCGTGGCTGGCAGTTAAGGCAAATTTGTAGTACTGCGGTGATCTAGGCACACAGCCTATGCCGATGCGAGACGTTTATACTTGTGTGCTCGTCAGTCTGGCTCGCTCTATGAAAAAACGCTAGAGGGTGCTGTGCCTTTTTTACCAGCTGGGTTAATTTTCCACTCAGTGGCAGCTAAAACTTTTGCCAAAATTGAGCCATGCAAATGTCTCCATCTCCAAACCTCCTCCGTTAACCTTACATATTCTTTATTGATCCAAAACAATTGATTTGAATCGCGGAGGTGGAGAAGCAGCTGGAAATACTAAAGTGGAAACATGCCACTACCAAGCCAACCAATCACCGCAATAATAGATAAATTCATGGGGAGGTGCACGTCAGCCATGGAGCTAGGGTCTGCATAGATATATAGATGCTTTATTCATCACAAACTGGGAAATTTAGCAGGGTGTGTCAATTGACACAGAAGCATAAACAATTTACATAAATGAAAGTGATACAAACTGATGCCATGTTGGATTGATTATGGCTAGCACTAAAGCACAAGTTGGATCTCTGACTGATTTTGGGACCATAATTAAGTGTTTAAACAATGTACTTCCTTGTAAACTCTGCTTCATTCTTCATAGACAAGCAACATTACAAGTGGTCGAAGGGCAACACAGTAACAAACTACTACGATCATGGCTGGTAGTATACGTGTACATCCTCAGAACTAACCCTACAGATGGTTTAGATGTTCATGTGAACAATCCAGCTGTTTGTCTACGCACAACCAAAATGGCAACAGATTGACAACCACCACCACGCATTCTGTTTTTTACGCATTATCCTAAAAGTGTTTCTCAAACACAGTTGCCCACAGCAGCGCTGTGCGGGCCTCCGTGGCCTCTTCTCACCACTGAGCTTGTCTTAATCCTGTGGATTTCAGTGTAATGGCGATCAAGCGCCTCTCTGCAGCTGGTGAGATCCTGTGTTTGCCGATCTGTTTCCCCACAGGGTCCCTGGGCAGAGCTCATTTAGCAGCCTGATGCTTTGTAATTAAGAGTAGCACTGGATAGCATTATCGGTGCCCAGTTCCTGCGTTCCGCTTTCTGTTGGAGAGACTGCTAATGAGTCTATTAGTCTCCTGTGAGGGACTGGGTGTTAAGGGGTAAGAGATACGGTTACACCAGATGTTTGTAGGCATGGATTGAAGTGGGTGTTTCAATGTATGCATGACTGTGTGTGAGGGGGTGATCTGGTTTCTTTGAACATTTAAAAAAAAATACTACGGCAAACGGAAATGCTTTTGAAAATTTGCCCGTTTTTAGATATAAAATAAATGTTGTCTTCATGTAGCTAGTCCAGTCCAAGCATGAAAATAAACACATTTATTAGGATAGTGTTATGAGTTTCACAATCATTATGATTTGAGCATAATTCGTTGTTACACAAATAACTGCATTTAACTAACTTTATCAAGCTTTTGTAACACTTCTTGGCCAAATGGATGATGGATGATGGATTGATTGTTCGGCTATATACTTGACACACATTAGAAGTAAGTGCCTTTGGTGGCACCAATTCTCCTATCAGATGCAAATAAACTGTGGTAGAAGAAGAAGATGTAGCAGGAAGACGTCATTCAAACGGTAAATGATGGAAAATGCTGTAAATTTCCACAACGGCAGGCAGTGCTAACACAGGGCCATGCAAACCTGTTTTATTACTAGTGTGGGGTTATTCTACAATATTTACTCATTTACTCACTGTATTAATTTCTCTCTCAACCAGTAGAAAATGTTTGAAAATGCATAAAAAAAAAATAAAAATAGCCAGATATATCGTGATACCTTCAGAATTTCGATAATGTCGTCATATGGCCCAGCCCTAGTTTGAGTATATACAAACCAATGAAAGCTATTCTATCAATTAATCAAAATGATCATCGTAAGCTCAAATAATTACAGTCAGGCACAATGGTTTGAAAGTTCTCACAGGGCAGGCACAAGGTAAATGTGTTAAAAGTCACCACCATCCCACAACAATGACACTCTTGATGGCAACAGCCATCCCCAGCAGGATGCTACACACACACAAAAACAGTTCAGGAACAACTCAAAAAAGTTTCACCCACCAGTTCCCTAGATCCCAAACTGATCAAGTATCTCTAAGATGCACTGGAACGAGCTCGATCCACAGAGGGCCCCTCCCCTCAAACCATAGGACCCTGAGGCCCCCACAAACAACACTGTGTTAACAGACACCACAAGGGAGGCTTAGATAATATTAGGACATAATGTTATGGCTGATGGGTGTATTTTGTCCCCGTTTAAGTCGTTGTTCTCTCAGTGTGTTTTTTGTTTTTATTCTTTTTCTGTTGGGCCACCATGTTCCTATTATCTGTACCTGCCCAGAATCAGATGCCTGGAGACACTGATGAACAGAGTTTGCAGGCCAGGCGACAAAGACAAAGCAGGAGACCTCACCGCAGGTGACACTTTTTGACGTTACACAGTCATTTGATCCATCTTATTAGTGCCGCTACAGATTTTGAGCCGCAACATTAAAATGTTCAGTTTGAGAGAATGATACAATTGAGGAGTCTGTAATATTTTGCCAGTTTCCTCAGCAACAAGAGGCAAACGCGTGGCAGCTCATTTCTCTTTATTTGGCCTCAAACTGAATAAACACAGAATCATCTTCCCGTTCTTTTGGCTGCATTCATCTTTGAATCTCTTCGCACGCTTTCATATCAGAAAAGATGCAGACAATAACCCCCAGATCTATTCAGTAACCTGGGATTTCTCTCAATTAGCATCTGCTCTCTCGTACACAGGCATAAACAGCCAACCTTCTATCATAGCAAAAACAAAACAAAAAAAGGGGGGGTATGGTGGGGGGTGAAACATTCTAGCATTAGGGGATATATCCCACATTGTGAAAGCGTGCCATCAGCCCATTGTTGTGTTGTGCATTGATTGAAGTGAAAAGCCTGAGCCATTATTCAAAGCCATCCACTCAATTAACACTCCATTTGCATTGTGGCAGAGCTCTACTATGGCCTTTTGATTAATACGTCTCCTTCTCCCTTGCCAGTCAATCATGAATCATCCTCTCCCTCTCCCACGGAACGATGCTGCGCTCCCCTGCCAGGAGAAAGAGGGAAGGTGGAGGAAGATTAGGACGGGAAGTTGAGGAGGGAATTCTGCGCCGCCAACAGAGAAGGATGGGAAATGGCAGACAAAAGGGACGCGATAAAAGAAACGGACAAGATGGAGGGGAAGGAGTACAATACGTTAGAGGTAAAACAGAAGATGAGACCCGCAGAGTTTTATGGTGGAGGACGGAAAACGGATTGAAGCCTTGAAGGGGAGTCTCGAGAGAATTGTAGGAAATACGGGAAAGTGGAGACGGAAGTGAGGATTGTAGAGGAATGAGTGTTATTACAGGGATGGGGGGGAGGTTATTGATTTATTTTTTTAAGAGCAACATATCAGATAACAACTACTGAGCTGTTTACACAGATCTGCCACAACATTAAAACCACCGACAGGAGAAATAAATAACATTGAGCATCTTGTGACAACAAAATGTTTTGCTGGGAGACGTTCGGAACTGGCATTTGTGTGGATGTTACTGAGACGTGCACCACCCACCCCAATCCTTAGCAGCAGGCATCCGAAGGACACCCTCAGGAGGACCACGTCCGCTCTCTGATGAGTCACAACTGTTTTGGAGGCACAAGGGAGACCCGCAGTGCGATCCAACTCAAGTGTCTGTGGCCTTGACCCTTCATACGAGTTGACGATTCTGAATTAGAGCACACTGGAGACACAACTTCAATCACATGAAAGAACTGAACTATCAAAGCAACATAATCTTCTCATCTGAGAGCCAGAAACTGCTCTCATTACCTACATGAATGGGAGAGAAAAAAAATCAACTCACCAGGAACACAGGGGAGAACTGCTTTAAGATTTATTTCCAAAAACACTAAAAAAAAAAAAAAAAAAAAAAAAGAATATCTGAAAGTTCATTTGGAGAACAGTCGACCGTGTGAAAATTGACTAGTGCATATCCCCAACAGGAAGGAAGCTGTTGGAAAATGAAGACAGAACGGTGCAGAGGTGGCAGTGACAGTGATTAGGACCAGAGAGAGGCATGAATGAGGGAACGATGAAGGATGAAGATTAATGGTATGGTGGGAGATGTATGTGGAGGAGGAGTGCGGCGAGGTGAAGGAAAGGATGCGGCTATAAAAGCACAAGCAGGTGACAATGGGAGGAAGAAGGAAGGAGGCGTTGCTCAACAAGAGCCTCCTTTGACCATTTAAGGACGTGATAAAATGATGATTTAGTAAAAAAGAAATATTACGAATCTGTCAAACTCGAAGAATCTAGTCAGATTCTATTAGTATAACATAACTTAACGGTGCTTCCAGCCGCACACCTTGTGGTTACACATTATTCCACGTACTTCGACAGTCCATTAATGAAGTAAGTGCATTAACCCTGCCCCTTAATTGCCTACGGCTGCACATGACACACTCTTGACGCTAGCCTTGCTTTGGTGTCAGGTTCTAAGGTTTAACAGCACTTCCAGATTCGGTCCGATTAACATAAGCCAGGTCTGAGTATGATCACCCCTTGAGCATATATATATTTTTATTTTTACTTGGATGTGCTTCCGCTATCATTCACCTGACACTTGTGTGCTGTCATGCTGTCATGAGCCTCTGCACACCTACTGGCAGTGCAGTGACAGTGCAAGTGGCTTGGGCTTATTAACCTTAAACAGGTAAGGCACTTTTAGAGCACTGTGCGACACAGACACCGTAACTTCGGCACAGAGCCATTCCTGTTTCACTTGCAACAATGGCGACTGGAACTCATGCCAAAATTTCACCGAAGTCAAGTCACAGAATTGTTAACCTTTCCTTGACGTGTTCCATCCTTATTGATCCAAAACGATCATTTTGAAAATAGGATGGAAAGGCAGCTGAAAATGCATAAGCGGAAACATGCTACTATCAAGTGGACCAATCACAGCTCTTGTGGTCTGCATCAAGTCAGGCAGACAGTCAGGCAATGTTGACATTATATTCCAAATAGCAGATCAAATAGCAGAAACTAGCTTTCGCTCTTGATTTGCACCACATCAGTGGACACCTGACGTGCACAGCTGATTGCTTGTCATACCGTGCACAGGTTAGGTACGCAACCCTCTTACTTACTAAATCTACACAGTCACATTGTGCACTCCCCCCCGTGCATGCTTTAATTACTGCTGGGGCAGTTATCACATATTGAGTGTTTTCATGAATTAACAACCAATTAATTATTGGCCAATTACTTAGCGGTAAAAATGTTATCCACACATTTATTCTCATTTTTTTTACTTTTTCTATCATGACTCATCAATCTCACTTGATTCAACTTATTCAAAACCAGATCCAACCTTGACAGGCCACATTAGTTGCAGTTCTCTAAGTAAGCAGTAATTTCAGTATCTTTACTATAACCACATTACATGCTAATGCAAGGTTTTAGTAATCCATAGCCATTTCACCATAGCTCTGTGCCTATACCAACTCTATCTCATCATGTCCCGGTGTTGAACGTTGAGCAATTCCTCTGAAATGTGCGAGAGAACCGCCTTATATGTCAAGCTCACGGCTCAGGAGAGGATTCACCTGACAACAAATTAATGAAAATGTCATCTCTTCGCTTTACAGCTGCTCCACTGAGCATATTAACATAGGAGCCAAGATGCTTACACTCTTCTCCCTTACCGCCCTCACTCGTGTCTTCTGCAGTGACCTCTGTTCATTCTATCTTCTCTCTCTCCTTTGACCTTTGCATGCATGGCCGCGCTCACTGTTTGAACCCTGCATGCTTGTTTGATTAAAACTTAGAGTAAGGCAGTGCAAGGTTTTGAATGAGCTTTTACTTTATCTTGACATAACAGAGCCATGGCCCTGTGAAGCCTGGGACTATGGGTTAATGGGAGCCATGACAGCCAAAGCCATCCCATCAGCAGCAAAGGTCAACTTCTAGTCCACGCTGCCAACTGCACAGAAATGTCAAAGTTGCAGGGGAGAAGGTAAGGAAAGGGCTGTAGTCGGAAGTGTGGCGAATCCAAATTTGAACGCCTATGTTTGATAGCGTAAGTCAACTTTATTCTTAAGTTATGTTCTTTAAAATCACACCAAAAAGGTTAGCATACCATGGAGGCTCATTGGATAAGTCCTGGTCCTAAACGTTTTCTATTTGAAATGAGAAATTAAATGGAAATGCAACTCAACATGGAGTCAGTAGTTGACCACTAATTTCCTGTGTGACCTCAGAAAATCTCTTACTTTTACATATTAGGGCCGACAGCCCAGGCAACACAGGGGCAGGGAGAGACTTTAAACAAAAATAAATAAAAAACAACAACTCATTGTTGGAATTCAAGATAGACTAGTTTGAAGTTATATGGAAGATGTGTTATGGGCCAGATGCTGTTGTGGGTAACATTTACTGTAAGACATACGATTGTTTCTAGATCAAATTAGATTTTATTGGGTCCTTAATTATGTGAAAAGAGGAAATATTCTGACAGTTTTATTTAGTGCACAATATACGGAGCTTCTGACACATGATAAATTATCCACAATTCTGTTACGCAGGCCTGCATCAGTTCCTTAGAATCTTTAGATAATCCACGACTTTTATGCAAATCGAGTTCTCTTTAGCTTGTTTATACTTCAGCAAATGTTTCCTTAGTGGTGCTTCATTTTTTGTGGTTTGTTGCCTCTTGCCTGAATAGCGGTTTGTTCCTAACAAGACAACCAGGTCACTCACTGTTGTAATCAAAAGGCTACTCCTCGTTTGGCATCCAAAGAGAAGAGCTGTTGAGGTTTGTCTCCTGTTACTAAGAGACCAATTAGGTTAAAAAGTTTGAAAGACGACAAAACTGGTTGTGTATCTAGGATTACCTTTACATCTGTTGTGTGCTGTCGATTCATCCGGGGTAACTTTAGTTGCAACTCAATTAAACATTTTAGGTGTGAATGTGCGTTGGAGCTGCAATGAAGACTGTGCATCTCCTTCCGGGAGAGTACCTATGTTCCCCGGACCCCTAACCCTGTCCCTAACCCTAACCCTTAAAAAAAGGGTCCTATGTTCCCCAGTCACATACAAATCAGGGAACATAGGACCCCGGAAACATAGCGATGATCCCTCTCCTCCCCTCATACTCGCTGTCTCCTGGGATATACACCAGCCTATGGCGATCCAAACAATTGAATAAGTGAGAAAAATAAAAGGCAAGTGGATTTTTACTTTACTGGACTTTTTGGTAAACTGAACTAATGCATACATAGGGGTCTCAAAGGAATGTGGTTTAAGTGTGCTAATGGGCACCACTGTTGCGCTCACTGCATTTTCACCAGATATGAACGTACCATTACATCATAAACCTGTGGTAGGTACACTGGACTGTAGAGTAGCTAGTCAGAGTGAAATCAACTGGGATCGTAAGTAAAAGTTCAAAGCTTTCCTACTGTGAAAGAAAAGAAATTTCATTTAATTGGGCCCTCCTGCAGTAAGAGTGTCTCTCTTCAGGCAAGTATTACAAGTACTCTACTTGTTTTTCCGCTCTCCATCTTCACTGTACCGTATTTGCCCCAGGTCACTCAAGCCACACCTCTCTCTCCATTTGCTGGGTCATATGCATTGTATCAAACTGTATTCCTTGTTAGCTCAAAGACACACCGAACCAGAGGGTGCCAACTACTGCAACTGTGATTGCCGGTAACACAAAGAGACAATATGACCGACAGATGCAGTGCTAACATCACGCCTGTCTAAAGACACAGCTGGGAAGTGTAGCAGAACCTGCAACCCATCAGTTTGAAGCAGCCATGAATCCATCTGTGAAATAGTCCCCTTTGATCCTTAACAATGTTCTTAGGAGCATTTGTCTAAAACACCTCTGTCTCTGAGGATAATGGATTTACCAATAGGCCACTTTACAATGCCGGCGGCTATGGATCTCTCATTTAGAATGTGATTTCTCTGACAATCAGAACATTTAATCAGAGTTCAAGAAGCCACAGAGACTGTCTTCTGATTCCGTTAATTGCTTTTAGCTCTTGGATGCACAATTCCCTCTTCTCAATGGAAATTTCTAATTTAGAACCCCCTTTTTTCCCCTCATTTCACTACCTCGGTTCTCATTCTCTGTAGAGCGGCAAGCCGTTCTGTTCAGCACAGCGGCTAAATTGCAAGCATTAATCATTTCAGAGTCAGCATTTTAAAGGTGTAAATCCAAACAAATTGTTTTTCATTTGGCCTGAGCTTAATAGGATTGTTTTCTCGTAATTTGCAGGTTTGGAGCATTTAACACAAACAATTAACGGCAAATTGGTAGGTCTGCTTATCTGCTCAAAGTTTACATACAATTAGATCTTTAATGAAGAATCACCTCATATCGCACAGATGTACAAACTAGAAATATAATAAAAAGCTCACTTATTATAATGAATTATACACTGCATGGGAGTAATAAACACTCAAGGTATGAGTTTGCTAAATATGAATCCATTTCCGAATGTGTGGTAAGGCCATTTCCATCACCTCAAACCACTTCATATTTCAAAAAGCTGTCAGTGTCAGGAGGCTGAAATTATATTTAACAAAACCATGAATTTCTAATATACCAGGGAAGCAGATTTGGTTTGACTTATCAGGGAAAAACATCTAGGACCGAAGCTGTCGCTGTACACATGTTCTTTGTGATCTCTACCACATTCAGGGACTACCTTGAGACTTTACTCAATGTAGATACACCAGTGTTTTTGAGCCAAATGGTAATCAATAATCCAATCGCCCAAGGGCAAAAATCTGGTGCTGAACCCAATAACCTAAATGACTTTTATCCCATCCTACCATTTAAAAAATAACATGCTCAGTTTCAGTCTGTATAACTATATGGGAAAGCTCCATTCGAACTCTTAATACTTCTTATTTTTCTCTCCAAGTACAGGCTTTGGTGTTATCTCCCGTAACATCCTCCTCAAACAACTTGATACTTAATTGGTATCTCCAGCACCAATCATCAGAGTTTGTTCAGCTTAAAAACTTTAGATCTCACCCAGCTGCTTGCATCACCTTCCCAAACTACCTCCATAGACCGCATTAATTTGGGGATTAGGTGCTTGAGAACCTGTGACCCTTCAGTTTCAAAGCTGCCTTTTTGCCTCTGCCTTCATTCTGAGTTGCTGCATTTCCATTAGCACTAACCCAAATATTGCATTAAAAAAAATGGTAATAGAGACAGCCACATTTCAAAAAACCTCTCAAATATCGCTAAAACGCTTGTGCGCTCTCATGAGGTGTTTTTTCCAGATGTATCGACATCACGGTTTATCGCAAAAGAGCATTTAAGAGAATTATGGGATATCATGAGTCACAGCTCATTTGCAAAACACCTTTCAAAGGAAACAAGTACAAAGCGCTATTGTACTTACTTAGAAATTTCGGAAAAATTGCTTTTATTTCGCAAAACTTACAAATTGTCTTATTTTCATTTAGGTTTTGAAAACCTGCATAGGACTTGGGCTTTGTGCCCTGATGAATGGTTTTTGGACCATCTTCTTGTTTCCTCAAATCTCTAAAAAGTGTGGTGAAAAATGCAAAGTTGCCATTTTGTGTGCAGTGGCTTTCTTCTTGGACATAATGTCTATAGATGCTGAATTCATGCATAGACTTTTTCAAAGCAGGATTTCCAAGATGCCATGCCGAAATTGGGAACGCTTTATAAACGGTTAGCCTTTAGTGGAAATTAGATGTATAACTCCCTTCATCTTTCACTTTGCCTGAGGTCTTTTTACAATATGCATCAGCCTGTTGCAATGTCTTTTGCTTGCATCATATGATCAGCAATATAACTGCAAAAAAAAAGGAAGAAGTAAAAGCATGAAGTTGGAAGCAGCATTTAATATTCACTTTAATGAGAGAAGAATGGAAACTGAATATGTTTTATTTTTGGTTTTTTATCTACAGATTTGTCCCTCCATGCATTCATATGAGGAATGGCAGCTGACTATAGTTGCCCTATCACCTGGAGGCTGTGCCCATCACCAGTTTGTAAGCTGTAGTTGTATTCAGTGACTGTGACGCCCAAACATGAGAGATGCGGCTGGCTGCCTGCTGTGTCTACACTCTGTGACCACTCACCAAATGGCATTGTGCTGAACACAAGAGATATGGCATGTGTGAATGTGAGTAGCTGCCTAAGTGTGTACATGTGTGTGGCACAGCCCGGGACTGAATAGACTGTGCATGCGCACGCTGCCCGTGAACCAAAACCGACAGATTAGAATTAAATTTACCACAGCCACCAACCCATGAAGACGGCAAAACTTACACACACATGCTCAAACAGTTGTGTATCCATGATTTTATCCATGAGTACATTAGGGCTCTTTCCTGCAGACGGGCTCTTAACTTGACCGCATATATTACTTGCCTAAGCCTGAATCTATCCGAAATGATTTCTCCAGTTTAAAATGTCATGGTTTATTTGCTTTTTGTCCCAATGAGGAAGATATGTCCACACTGTGCAAACAGACTGAGGACCCCACAACAGTAATACCTGGGCCACACATACACAAGTTCACGAATACTACACAAAGTGTGGACCGTTAGCTGAAATCTACCAAGAGGGGACAGGTATTTCTGATTAATTTAAAGAGCAAATAAAAAAAATAAATAAATAAATAAAAAATCTTTTGAGCCCTATTTTTACAGTATAAATGAAAATAAACTTTAATAATTAAATTTTATATTTACTCTATTTTTTTCATTAACTATAAATGTATTACCTTATTTATTAACTAATTAATTTAAATGAAAGTTTAACATAAAAATAACAAGTCAGTCTTACACTGCTAACCATTACCTTCTTATACCTTTACATTTTAGCCAAAATGTCTCATGAAAAACAAACTCTCAAACGTTCAGCTAAGACTAACATAAATGTCCAACATTCAGACTGAAGAATGAACTGTTCTACTATGCATTCTTTAGAGAGAGAGAGCATCGCCTCCTGTTATCTGAGAGGGCACACAAACACACGAGATCATGCTCAATGTCAACAGGCCAAGGTAGTACTCTTAAGGCATAATCTGTTCTTGTACTTGTCTCCGTCCTTGTTTGTGTGGAAAATTGCAATGTCAGAAAGGGCCCAAACATGCTATGGATGGCTCTTAATAGGGCAGATTTGGTCACCCTGCTGCTAAATCAGCTGGGGGGCATATGATGAGGAAAGAGGGAAAAGTGAGTGGTGGAAAACACGGGAAGCAGAAACATGGCAGCCTCCAACTGCCTGACTATACCTAATGTGGTTGTTTTGAGTGCATGAGAGTGTCTGTTTGGACATTTCTAAATGTGTTTGCTGTCTACAGGGCAACAGAACCAAACCCCGAGTTCCAGCAACCTAGAGAGAGCTACTCCTTCCTCACGGCTTCTTCTTATTTGTCTTATTTGCAGCTTGCGTACATTTTTGTTTTTTGTTTTTTTGTTTAGCTTTCTAAAGATAACCTTGCTGACCCCTTATAATGCTTCACCATGCTCTTACTGTTTTGAGACCTTGTCCTGGGGAAAGCTTCGTATTACTCCGCATAGTACAGTGAAGAAGTGCCTTCACACGAGCACAAGGACGCCAACTAGGAACATCTGAAGAGGAGATACAAATGTCTCAGAGCAACACTTCAGTGGTTATTCTTGCTTAAAGAAATTTAGTACTCCCATGTATCATGGCAAGGTAACCCAGTAGAGGCCGTGAGGGCAAAACCCTGCCTGTCAACGAAAATTTAAGAATCTTCTGGAGCCTTGCTAAAAAATTTTGAACATTTAATTACTGTTGTATATTTCTTTGTGAATTGTAAGTTGTAGGTACCTGACTCCTCTGTGGTACAGCTTGGTTTGTACAGTTCGGTGTTAATGCTGATTTTAAATCCTTAGCAGCACACTGTCATGTTAAAATATACATTACAGAAATGGTATGCATGGGTGACATGTTTCAATGTCTGAAGACAAACTCAGTTTGATATTATCACAAAGTGCCAGCTGCCTGGGGCCTCTTGTTTTTTGCATGATCTCCCTGAGCTGTCCTTGGGTTTTCTCTCAGGTCATTTTCACACCTGACCAAGAGGACTTGGTTTGGAGCTTTGTTTTTGTTGTTGTTGTTTCATTTATTATTTGGTTCGGTTTTGCTTTCACACTGCAACTTCTTCAACATCACTTGGTTGAAAGGGGCGGAAAAACAAACAGTCAGTCTAAAGAAAGTCGACAGTCGGCGGCACTGAATACAAAGGGCAAACATATGAACTTAGCTGTTTTGCGGATTGTGTTTCTTTTCTTTATTTATCAAACTGCACCAGAGTTCACTTGCAAGCAAATTGAGACCCACGTCTCCAAGAGGACCAGAGTTCACTTATTTGGTCTGCACCAGGGTTTGGTTGAGCTTTCACGCCTGCTCAAACGAAGTGGACTATCGGAGGAAACGAACTCTGCTCCGTTTAAAGTGGACCAAACAGCTCTGGTGTGAAAGTGACCCTAGTATTTCCTGTCACATTCCAAAGACAAGCCTCAATCGGTTAATAGGCCGTCGGTTTGCATGTTGCTGTGTATGTTGTGTTTTTCTTACTATGTTAGATAGACTGGCGACCTGTTCAAGGTGTACCCTGCCTCTCACTCAATTTTAACTGTGATAACCTCCAGCCCTGACTGTAAGTTTTCTTGTTCCTAAGGCACAAATGCTTCATACTTTTTGTGTGGCTCGTCTCTTGAAAATGTTTCTCTGCCCTGCACCACACTGTCTGCCTTACTGTGGGCAAAGGACTATGTTGGATTCTTCTGTCCAGAGCTATGTTACACCAGAACACATGGCCTTTACCTCAATGTTCACCTGCAAACTGTCATTTAATTTTCATGTCTTCTTTGGAAAGTCTTTTTCTTTGCTTTGCCTGCCATGCGTTTCTAATTGTAGACACATGAACTTTGGATAACATTTGCAAGTGTTACCTGCAGATCATTCGATGAAGCGTTTGTGTTCCGTGAGAATAATTTTTGCATCAGTCTCGTCTGGCTTAATATTCAAGGGTGGCCGGTCCTGGACAAATTGGCAGTCTGAAATCAACACCACCTGTAGGTTATGTAATTAAATTCTCACAGTGGATGGGTTTATTTTTGATGATCTGTAGATCTTTTTTTAAAACTTGGTTTTTGTGAAGACTTTCTCTCAAGCACTTAAGATGTCGATGACAAGGTGTGAACAGGAAACGTCAGACCCTAGATGTCAGAGCTTAAAACTGCTGAAACAAGACAAAGTTATACTTGTCAGTCTCTAAAGAGGTTCTATGTAACCATCGCCACCTAATCTGAAACCCCCGATGCTAATTTTATGCTTACTCTTTCCATGTGACCGATCATTTATTTTTCTAAATTTTGAAAGTTATCACACGATCCCAGTTTCAGTCGGAGTCAAGAGTCAAATGTTTACTCGTCAAAATATGTCACGTTCAGCCGGCGTGTATTTTTAATTGAGGTAAATTTTGGCACAGTCAATCACGGATTTGTTTTATGCACTTAATCACTCTCTGTACTGGACGACAGTCACTTGGCAACATCACCTAATCACTATGTATATGGCACATCTATTTATGCTTGCCACAGTCTCAGCCAGCTTCCTGTGGAACTCCACATGTAGTAGTCTAAGTTTCCAATATGGCTGTGCTTTGCATACATTTTCTATGATGTCTCATATTGCAGCAATCCATCCACGACAGGAAAGCCAAACAAAGTATGTATATGTTTAATGCCCCAGAGCAGTTGTTGTTACCAGTATTTATTTATAAAGTGATAAAATTCTAATGCACATTAGAGGATCTTGCTGCATGGGCTCTGACAGTCCCATTTACCACTTGCACTGACGGACAGCAGCAGAGTCAGGAGGAACTGAACTGATCTGACTTGTTTTTTAGCAGAGAGGCAGAAATAATCGGTAGTGAGGTTAAGAAACAGAACAGGCATCATTCCACTATCCTCTCAGTGTATCTTTGCCTTTGTTCTTTAATTCATTTATTCGAAAAATGAAGCCCTGGTGATTGACTGAGGGTTCACATAATCTAAACGCACATGTAATCCATGTGTCGTCTTAAAAACAAAACTGAAGCTTTTAGAAATTGACGAGCTAAATTATATCTTAGAAGTTCCAGTCACTACACGCTTCACAGCGGAACACTAACTAAACAGAAATATACATGCTTTCAACAACAGATAAAAGTTTTCTTCTCGTCACAGAAAAAATAATAATAATAAAAAAATAATCACTTGAGTCGCCTGACAAGGTTTGGTGAAACCAGCTATTTAAGATGTAATATTGATTTTCACAGTGAAAGCAGTAAAACCTCATGGCAATTTGCAGCACTGGCATCCCACTGTAAAGAGCGCAGGTATACAGACGACCGCGACGAAATCAATACAAAAGAAATGAGACAGCACATAACCAAAAGAATTACAGTGAATAAAATGATTTAGTCGAAGTAAAGCCAATGGAAATCCTGAGGAGCAGTGAGCTTTTTAAAAGCTAAATAAAATGCCGAACACTTTAGCTTATGGGAAAAGCCCCCTAAAGCTCATTTGTAAACGCATCCCATTTGTCCTCAGTGATATCAAAATTCAGATATTCAACAAAACCTCTGCAGCAGACAGGGACTTTGCAGACGACTAAAAAAAAAAGCCGCTGTGTGCTTCACATCTCTGAAATGTCACGGTTAATGCAGACGTAGCAGCAGTGGAAGGGAAATTAAAAGCAGTAATTGAGAGCCACTTGAATGGCCAACATGCTCTATTGTGTCCCTGGGGGCTTTTAGACTCTCACAGAGCCCAGAGACAGATGACTTTGAAGGTAAGCTTGGATCCATCCACTTCCAGCAGTGCTAAATCACTGTGTCCTGTCACTTTGACGACACCACATGGCGAGCCCATAATGTGTCCCATATGGCTGCTCTCTCCGGTGAGACGCACGCCGTACTTACGCGAGTGCAGTGCACGCTTTCTTTTTATCATCTTTATAGTGCATATGCTGATACTTATCTATCTGGCAGGTTTTTGTATAAAGTCCGCACTTGCATCTGAAACTTCCGGCTGCTACAAAGCCACACGCCGAAGATTATATGTGAAAATATCATACGTGGAATGAAACATTATTGTGTGATAAATTCACAAACAGGCACATATGGAGGAAACATATGTCAGAAATTATATGTATAAATGGTAATTATAATTCATGTGAGACAGTGGCAGTGAAAAAGTGGAAACGTTGGAACAGTACATTTAATGTTCTGAATGTTGCCTTTTCCTCATTTTCCACGTATTTAACTTTTATTCAAGTTTTAAATCGAGATTAGTTTTTTTTTTTAAACTTACTAGTACTAGTTTTGATTTACTTTAATATACTGAATTATTAATTGGTGTTACATTAATTTGCTGACACTGACATGAGCTGAAGAGTTACCTCTCGATTGTATTTAGATGAATTTATTTCTTCTTCTTTGTGTTTTGTACACGTGTATCTGTGGATACATGAGCCGACAGCGAGTCATCAGTGGCCACAGCAAGTAGTCCAACCGAATTTTAACGACGTGTAGATGAACATTCCAATCTCATATTTCACTAAAACAATTCAGTTTTTTATTTGAGCCACTAGCTGAAAATGAGGTACAGCAACCGGAACTGCGACACTATTAGCGGCGACTAGCTAATGAAAAAAGATCATCATCATTCAGACAAAAGCTTTCCAAATCAGTTTTCAAGAATTTGTAGCGTTGCACCATTACCATGTCTGTGAAACTAGATTTTTTTCCCCTAAAACCCCAAAAATGTGGCACATAGAAGAATCTGACTGTAGAGTCATGATATATCCCTGCATGAGGCTATTAATGACAAAAAGGCGTCGATAAATGTCTAAATGTTATTGCCATCACATATATACAGTATATATTAGAAAGGGCTCTTATACATTAATTCACGATACAGGTTTTAAACTGACTGACAAAAAAGTTTTGTGAAGGCATCACATAAGGCTCTGAAAATGTGTGAAAGGGCTGTTTTGTGCATAATAATGAAAAATAATAACACAGGGTTGCTATACATTGGAAATTTCAAAAGTTCATACTTTTTCCAGAACATTTCCAGACTTCTCTGTAAACAAAAAAAGGGAAAGAGCATGGCATTTGAGTAAATAGTTGTGCATCATGTAAATAAGTTATGGAATTAATTGTTTGTTTTCATTATTCTGAATATATATGTGGTTATGTCACCAAATAATTTCTAGAAGATTATAGCTAGGTAATATAGCTCATTCTTAAACATCAAATAAGTATTCAAATACTTTTTTTTAATAAGTAACTAAATTAAGTCAAATGCTAGAAATAAATGATAAATTAAACAAATAAGACATTCAGAATCGCTCTCTCACGAGGTTCGAACGGTGTGCGGTCATCACCTGTCTGTGGAAGCATCGGTGAAACTGGACGACACCTGTTGGCCCTTAAAATGGGTAGGAGGAGGAAAAGAGCAGAGAGACCGGGCATTTAACTTCAATCTGCCCCAATCTGTTTTTTGGACACGTAGCATAATGTGTGTCCTCACACAAACATTTTAGCTGTGCTGCCAAACGCCTTAAAAAAAAACAGATCGATCCATTTATTTTTCATGGATATTCACAATTTTATGTTTTAGAAAATTGAACAGTAGTAACAGTCTTGGAAACATGAATATTGTTCCATACATTTCCAGACGTGGAAATTTATCAAATTAAATTCCATACTCGTGTAGGTACCCTGGTAATATGTCGTAGATGCAACAACAGAACATTGCTGCTGCTTAGTCGTGTGTCTCGTACTTGCCTTTCTGAATCAACTACCTTTTGCCCATCAGTTGCATTGTTCAACATGTGCCTGCAGCACACATGTCCAACACATGCTCGACATACAGGCAAACCTGGCAGCCAAGAAAAAAAAAACAAAAAAACAGTTGACGTGTCAATCCAGGCAGGGAATGTGAAAAATGTGCGCTCCTCTGGAGAGTTGACAATTTTCAAGAGTGCCACTAATCTGTCGGTGTGTGGGCGACTTTAGAGAAAACAGTAGGTGCTGGTGTGTTGACACACTGCCTGCTTCAGTTTCCTGAAAATACTAGGTGTTCCTCGGTAATCAACCGAAAACAGACACATCTCAATAAGGGACTGTACGGTTACTAGGTCCAGTGCTTTATACAAATATCCACAACTAATTATCTGCCCATACTTAAGCTACATGTGCGACGCAGGGATGACAGGAGTTAGGTCAGTGCACATACAGTACGGCGTCACCACCGCGCCGCTCATTAGGCGACGGCGAAATGTCTCCCTCCCTTCCACTGATTACATCGACTGAGTTAATGACCCACAACCCGAACATTCCCCCTCCCTCACTTTGTTTCACTCTCTCTTCCACCCCCCCTCCACCCACCCCTTTCTGTCCGCCTCTTTATGTCTCATGAAAGCAATCTTCAGTTTCATTTGAAGTGGCAGTGATCCCACTTTAGACCTTCTTTTCCAGAACCACCATGGTTATTCATCATATCAGTGGGAGGACAGTTTACCAATTATCAGAAACTACTGTTCCGGCACAGCGCTGCGAGTGTGCTTTGCTGATTGTTTCAGACTGCTAATTGATTGCACTCAGTGTTGCTTTTGTCAGATGAAAGCCCGGTCTCTCTGAAAAGATATTCATGATGCGGCACTAAGCACAATTTTATTCAAAAAATACACCTGTTGCATCAGCTCAAAATGGAGAAGATGTGCACTTGGAAAAAAACCAAACAAAAAAAAAACACACAACAACAAAAAAAAAAACCCTGCCTCATCTGTTCGAACAAGAAACGGACTTTTGCAGTTTTGATTAGAAGTAATAGAATTAAACCTTGGAAATAGCATTTTGATGAGATCACGGATGTGGCTTCAGGATATGTTTGGTCGAAAGAGTTGCCAGGGCAGACATCTGCTTGTATTATTTATATACCGGACTCCTTAACGCCACAGGCATTCAAATCCATTTAAAACTCAGCATACACACTGCAGTGCTCCTTTTGAAATGCGCAACCTTGAGTTGTTCAGAATTTAAAATGGGAAAATTCCTGCCACACAATGGCGTCTCTGAAAAAACAGAATCGTGCTTTTGTCAACTATCATGGCTCTTAATTTACAGATTTCTGTGTCACGGGAGGAGACAAAGGCGGATACTTCAAACGTCTATTCTCTTGTGACAGTTTTTTTTTAAAGCATGACGAGAGTCTCATGTTATGAGACAACATTAAAGATTTTATTCTGTCAGCTGATGTTCAACTGATATTCGCTGACACATGAACCTGAAAAATCTGTTTTATTTAAAGTTGCAGCAGTTGACCATTCCCCATATTCACCAACACTGAGCACGGTTTAAAGATGATATAAATTTGGAATATTACATATTTTTATCACAAGCTTCAGGGTGCAGTTTTACTTGATCGCGCTGAGAAATTGAAACCCAAAATAATAATAATAAACTGCAGCTCTACGCGCTGCTCGTCACTTTGAGGGAGTTGTAAGGAGCCAACAGTCTTTCTAAATATAAGATCAGTGACGGGCAACTACACAACTAATTCAAAGCTTTTTTTATGGGTTCTAGTATCCAAATAGACAGTCCCTCTTACTTCCGGTCTCTTTGTGTCTCAGATTGTGTCTGTGGTCTACTTTGGTGCAAAGTTTTCCATTTAGAGAATTTTAGATTTATTTTCTGTTGTATTTTTAGCACTATAAAGGCAATGTTGTGGGCTGGTTGTGTATAAGAAACCCACTTTATCTCGGCTACCTTCCCTGTACTTCGGATGGTCTTTCCTCAATTGACTGCCTAAGATCAAATATTCTACTTTATACAAAAACATGTGCACACCAGGTGGATCCCAGCATTAATATCGTTAATAATGTGACTGAAGACGTTGATGATGTGCCGATACATTAAAAAAATGTATTTATTTTTTTCCTATGTCCCCTCAGGGGCTGTCGAAAATGCAACGATATAGATTTCCCATCCACGCTCACCCTGCATGTACAGCCACAACAGCCACAACAGACATAATATTTAGGATTGCCCTTGAATGCACCACTATGACCAGCCAACCACAAACCTTATTTTATGCTTACTGTGGATCGCCAGCTGAAGCCAACCAATGACAAACATATGAGGACAGGCCCAAGGGAGACGGGGACACACACTACAGACACAGCAGGGAAATTAAAAAGAAAGAAAGAAAATGGGTGCGGAAAATGAGTGTGGAAGATAATGCGGCCGGTGGCTGTGCAGAATCTGACTTGGTGCCAAAACATAAATCATCCTCCATTATTTGGAGGTAATTTGGATTCAAAAAGGACGATGTTAACCAGAGTGAAGTGTTGTGCAGGTCGTGCTTTGCAAAAATTGCGACAAAGCAAGGTAGCACAACAAACATGACTTACCACCTGAAACAACACCAACGCGTAATGTGTACGTAATTTATTTATTCTGAATTTATGTTAATGTTGATGACTGGCAGTGAGTTCTTAAAAATAAAGCTGCACGTTCCACATTTTTAAATCAAGCACTAAAGAGTTCCTCTGTAAACATGGAGCCGCTTTAAATACTGACAGGTCATTGTCAACTTTTTCCCCGGGATAAGTAGTATCAAAAATATATTTAGCATTGTGCATTATGATTTATAAAGTAACTAAAGATGTCAAAAGTGTCATTTGCCCTCTGACACGCAGTGGAGTGAGGCAACTTTTACACAAGATAGTATCTTGTGAGCACGAGATTCATTTTTTCTTGTCTCCTTAGGGGCTCCGTAATGATGTAAAATAATGTGACGAAATGTGTACCTTTTTCTGTTAACAAAATCTAGTCAAAGCCTGGACTAGAATGTTATTTCATATAACAAGATGTTACTTCAATATCAGACATTCACAACACATAATTTCCTCAAACAGTTCTGGTTGTCTTTTACATAAGGCTTGAGCTAAGAGTGAAGTGCCAATACAACCCGCTACCTGGACTCAAATATCTGCGACACATATAAGCTTCATTAAACTGGTCTAAAGTTAGTGAGATTGCTCCTGACGTTGTTAGTTGCAGTTTAACTAAATGTAATGTAGTGAAAGGTTGACAAATTACAGCGACTTTTTTGACTGTTAGCAGTCCTGAACATCACTCCTGCACAACACGTGTAGTTAAATGCAGATGTGAATCCGTAATAATGAGGAGCAGCTGTAAATTTACTGCTGTGTGTCACTTTGACAGAGATGCCTGGCAACAAGCAGGTTTCATCTTTCTAGTGAGCTATTCCAGTGAGCATGACCAGTTAAGCCAGTTTAATGAGGGCGTAAGCTGCAGGCTACTCGGGGCAAGAAGAGGGAGAGCATGATCCATGAGACACACTTCCCTTCAAATTCTCTAGTGGCATGTCACACACACACACAAGGTCCTCTAGAGGCCAGTGGTTCAAAATCTTTTTGGCTTATAGTGATGTACGTTTCCATTTTGTTCTCCTTATGTATCTGTAATTATTGAGGGGTTTTGTTTGTTAGTTAGCTAATGAGCTAAATACTGAGATCAATAAACTAGCATGTTGCCAATGGCTTTGTTTACATGTGTAATGTTTCTTGAAATCAAGAGATTGCAATGTTAACTGCAAATGATCTGACAAAATCTGTGTACATGCCTCAAGACAACAATAAAAACAAAACTGTTATGCTGCGCAAAATGGTCCTGCCTGTTTTCTTGTCATTTTTTCATCCCCCCCCCCCCAAATTTGGAAACTCAAGGTCTCTGAGCTTGCCAACGTCAATTCCATCTTTGTCTATTTTTTTTATTGTTTTTTTTTAAACGCTTGTTTAATCATTATTTTGCAACTACAGCTTTGCCACCGCTGTGTTTTGGTGTATTCTGGAAATTCGTCAAGTTAACAGGCTTTTACCCTGGGCAAATATGTGCAGAAAGAATTCTCTTATTCCAGTCATAGATAAATAATCTGATCAAGCCCTTATGTAGCTTATTGGGTACAGATCTCAGTTTTACACCAGTCCCCTCAATTGAATTTAACATTCCTTTCAGTCTGATTGAGGCAGTTACATGAGGCGTTTTCATTAGCAGTCTTTACCCAGTGTTGTAATGTGAATGTTGGGTAAATTCATGAGGATCTATTTAACAGTTGTTGAAACGTTTTTACCACAAACGTCAATATTATGTATGTGTGAAGGGAAAAATTAAGAGTTCATGAACATTTATCATCTGGAAACACTGAACATATTTTCCCTTTTTTTTTTTTTTTTTTTTTTTACATACCAATCCATTTAGTAGATAAGTTATGTCACTGGATGAGTGACGATGAAAGTGGCCCTAAAGAAATGTTCAGGGGATCACAAAGCATCACTACATTAGAGTATCAGCTCACTCAAATACTGCAAAGCTTAACTTTTTTTGCCTTGAAATCCTATACATTGCACTGAAGGTGTCCTTGGCCAGTAGTGGCCTAGTTCTTCCATGGAACTGTAACCGAGACATTTCTTTTCTTCTAAAAGCTAATCAGCAATCCATATGGAATATGCAAACACCAAAAAAACTACTTTGAAAAGTTCTCCACAAGCCACTGAAACAACTGCAGTGACTGCAGATGGGCTGTGAAAGTGTCTTTCCCTTCTCATCCACAGTTTTTTTTTTTTTTTTTACATTGTTATTCTTGTTTTATGGCCCAGCAAGAGGCCCGGCATCCTAAGTCTAATTGACTGTTGTTTTATGTGAAAGCACAGCTTGTGTCGCTCTAAAACGAGAGTTGATTTTATTTCTCAGCTAAGAGATGCTCCCGTGTTTATTAGGCAAACAAAAGTCTGCGAGGAGAGGTGGCGGAAGAGAGAAAATCTCAAAGAGAAGAGCAGACTGGGAAAGAAAAGGAGGGGGAAAACAATAGATTTTTATTTTAGGTATTTAACTGACATTGTGCTTAGCAGTTGCTTTCATGCCAAGCTTTTGTTTTAACTTGTTTTTAAGATTATATATTAACATAAGACCCGTGTGGTTGTGAAACATGAAGGCAAATGATCGGAGGAATTAACAAGTAGGTTTTCTATACTTTTAAGCTTGTTAAACAGATGGTACGATATAAGACTCAATTTAGTCGTTTTGTTGATGATTTATTATTTAATGAGTGTAGCTGCTCTGTTCACTTCACCTAGTCTGCACTGGCAACTATTTTCCTTACGCTGTAAGTGCCAGACGTGCCATTACATTTCCCTGTCAGTGAGGTGGTATCTTTGGGAGATTTACTCGGTAAACCGAACATCTACCTGTATATGGCATTCAGATGATACGTAGATGATAAGTTCAGACACTGCTGTTATTAGACTGAGCTAAACAGATGTCTGTTACTGATTACATAGTGATATAGGCTTATGCAATGGGAAAAGGGAATCATCAGTAACTTAGATGCTGAAAAGTGCACTAGCAACACATGTATGAGTTCAACACCTCACTCTTACAACTGTTAAATTAATAAGCATTACTAAATGTTTTCAAGGAGCATATGTAAAACAACTAATAATTAAACAGCTTGGTAAACCTTGTAAACATCAAAACAACCACAAAAATTGTGCTACACTACAACATCTTGGAAGTGACATCACTAATGTTGGCTGGGCAGCTGAACACTGAGCTACCTAGCATGGCATAGACAATTCAGACTAGGCTCTTAAAGGAATGAGTCTGGTAACACAAAAATTGGATTTCAATGTGGATTTCAAAGTCTCTAAATGCAATTCAATGGTCCAACAACCAACCAGAGTCATTTGGTTGTAAACAAATTCAAGGAGGAGGAAGGAGACTGACAGTTTCACTTCGTTAGGACTTTGTGAACATGCGTGCAGGTTGCAAAAAGACACGTCCTCCTCAATGTGCATTGCTGTGGTCGGCAAGAACAAACACTGCACTGATATCGAATTCCCACAGACATTCCCCAAACCGCAATAAATCCTGTATGTTTTTATTTTATTAAATGGTCACCTCAGTGACACATCAATGAACTTCAGAGAACCCACTTCCTTCCTGCAACTCCAGACACCTTTAGCACCAGAGGCGAGCATACTATTAAACTAGAATGTAATGAAGAGAAGTGGAAAGCAGCTTCCTCCTTCCTGTGCATTTAGTTAATGGCCAGCTCTGTGTGTATGTGTGTGAGAGTGTATGTGTGTTTGAGAGTTTGTGTGTGTGTGTGTGTGTGTTTCACGTCATGTGTGTGTCCTGCTAGCTTCTGCCCAAGTCCTTCATCTTGGCCCTGGCTCTTATTGACTACATTGGAGGCCATAAATCATTGTGTATGTGTGTGTGTGTGGGTTTGTGTCTGTGTGTGCATGGCCCGTTGCTTCTGTGGATGTGAGTAGCAGCACACTGCAATCTCGGGTCAGAGAAGCGACAGAGCGAGCAGTGTGTGTGTGTGTGTGTGTGTGTGTGTGTGTGCAAAAAAACAGTGACAGCGCAACAGTCGCCAAAGTGGTCGACGGACCATTGGACAAGATGTACCTGACTGTCTGCTTCACACCTTCTTCACACAGTGATGTAAATCCTTTACACACCGATGTACACTTCAGCCACAACTACGTGACACTTACGCAGTCACAAATAAGTAAAAGCACACATGCATGCAATTAAGCAGAGTTTGCCAATAGAGCAGTGGCTGTCATACCTGGGAAATTTTTATCCACCTTTTTTTTTTTTCCCCATCAATCTCTCTTCCACGGTGATGCTGGGGTCGAGTGCAGATTGCGGTGAACTGTATCTGACATTAACGTTCCTCTATTAACATTTCCCAGGGTGCTACTGGAGTGAGCAATCGAATGGAGCAGTCAAGCAGACATCATTCAGTATGTGTACACACTCACAGAAAGACACAGTAATAAACAAAGCCATCCACAGCACTACAGGAAAACTAAAGTGTTCCCAAATTGCTCCATGGTAATGTGTGGCTGCAGAAAGGTCTAGAGAGGAGATCCATTATTAGCTGCTATTACTGAGTTAGAGGGATGTCAATGTCAAATTCTGAGGCTGCTGATTACCACGGACCCCTGCTGCACAATTCATCCATCCAAGGGAGAAATGACAATTTTATGACTATTTGTGAAGTTTTTTTTTTTTTTTTTTTGCTTCCAAAAAACCCCACAAAACATCAAAATCAATGATAGACCATCAACTCCAAATGTTGTACAGCCCGTACTGAGGGTTAGGGTTAGGTTACTAGTAATCATAGGGTGGTTTTGTCATCTCCTTAAGAAGACCATGAATTTGAATCCTGGTTTGCTGAAATTTCACCAAAGGCTAGCAGCCAGGTGGCAACTAGCAACCAACAAGAAGACACCAGCTAACTAGCCTAGCGCTGGGTGCTGGGACTACACTTCAACCAACACTCCCCCCGCCCTTTGCCCATATCGGAAGTAAAACACTAGAAGACACCAGCTAACTAGCCTAGCCAACAGCAGTAGCTAGTATGCGGCACATCATTGGGGTTTACAAGTAGGCACCTCCCTTCACCGACATTTCGTTAAGTTAGGCCCACAACACCTCAAGGAGCACAAAAAGGTCGAGATGTACCAAGGGTTCAAAGAGCAACTGGAACGGATGTGGAAGGTTAAGGTGAGCACGGTACCCGTGGTAGTAGGAGACTTGGAGCAGTGAACCCCAAACTGGGAGAGTGGCTCCAACAGACCCCAGGAACAACACCTGAAGCCTCAGCCCAGAAGAGCGCAGTCCTAGGAACAGCTAAGGGTGAGGGTTAGAGGGAGGTTTTTTATATTATGTATATATATATATATTGCGACTTTGAGTAACTTTGTTTAAAAGAGTTATTCTGCTTCCATGTCACTCATTGCTGGGATGTTTTTCCAATGTGCGTGGAACATTATGTAACTACGCGTTCATAATAACCACACAGTTCTAAACCTGTCCAAATCAACCAGAAATGTACAATGCAACAGTCGAGAGCATTTTTCTCGCAACCTGGCTTCAAATAGCCACCTAGAGCCAGAAATGCAAATGCATTCTTGACCTGCCAATCTGATTTGATCTCTGCTGGGTTGTTTCAATAATGTAATAAGAAGGATAAAAACAGAAATGTGTTCCATTTGTTACTCACGGCTAATGTGCTGGATCTGGAGCTGGCGCTACAGACGGCCTGGGGAAAAAAAAAAAAAAACAGAGATGGAGGAATTGTGGACTACCTGCATTATTTAATACAGTGAAAAGTCTTTTTTGTCCAAGCATCTGGCGTGGCCTCTCTAGGAGCCTAGCGGTGTCAGGGAGAAAGAGAGCTAGAGAGCTAGAGATAGGGAGAGATGAATAGTCATTGGCATATTTACAAACTCTCTCTCTGCTCCTTCTCTCCCGTCTCTTCTCCCTTGAGACGGAAGCTTTTGTATGACTCCTCACAATACTTCTCTGGCTGCTCTCTCTCTGAAAATAGAACAGATAAAGGCTAAGGAAAAGAGTAGGCCAGTAAATCTTTAACACCCTACAGATGGACAAAGTGGCTAGATCTGCTTATTGTCAGCCAGGCCGTATGTATGTGTCTGTGAGCTTCATGGCGTCGTCACCTGGAGTTTTCCTCAACAAGTTTCCTAAAAATGGTAGTGCTTTTTTTTTTTTTTTTTTTGCTTTTTCTTTCCAGAGATGACCTCATAAAACCTAACTAGTTAAAGTGCAAATCTGCCATTTAAGGCAAACACAGAATATCTTTTAAAATATAAAATATGTTGTCTTTTTTCCAGAACACAAGTGTGGTAAAAATGCCCATCTATTACATACCGAAAGATTCATCAGATCACTTTTTTTTTTTGGTTCTTTTCAGTGAAACATTACCAAGATCAGCAGGATTCACCAAGCCTATCTTTACAACATGTCTAAGAAAGTTATTTGAAGTTAAAGTGGTGGTCTGACTGACAAAAGAGGTACTGTTAAATTTAGGTATAAGACAACTTTGTTCTGAAGTGTGCTGACGTCCAGTTTAGTCCTTTTAACTATCCTTCTCCACTAACAAAAATAGAAATGATCAGACTCCAGAGAGGCAAGAATGGATTTGTTTAAATTATAAATGTGCTTGGGCTTTCCCTGAATTGAGCAAGAGTCCATGCTGTTCTGTTACAGAGGCGCTGCTCCACTGCATTCGTAAGTACATATTGGTTAAAAAATAAAGACTGATGGAGTGAATGGGTGGTTATTTATTGATTACTCAAGTGCAGCAAATGCCTTTAGTACTTCTTTAAAACTGAGGTACACTCTGGATGAGAAAGGAGTTGAGAAAAAGGCAGAGGGCAAAAGGAGAAAATAAAAGGAAAATTATGAAGACCAGAAATGTTAGCACAAGAAAAGTCAGAAAAAAAAAAGAAAAAAAAAATACACCCCATTAGTGAAGTCCTTGTTCTTTCCGTGTTTTTTCTCTGTCATATTTTTTATGGAAACTGAACTGGAAGAAGATGAATTTGACAAAGCATGACTGCTGTGTGTTGCTGTATATGCTTGTTTTGTCCCTTGCCAGTGCATTTCTTTCCCTGCAGAGTATTTGAAAATAGTTGTAATTATGCAAAGGTTGAGTAAGGGGGGGAAAAAAGCAAGCGTGGGCATATGGCTGGGGTGGAGGGGTGGGGGAAGTGAAACGGAACAAAAGAGGTCTGCTTTCAAGTTGGAGATGAGGAGATGTACCAAATTAAATGGCTTTTGCGCAACCTGTGACTCTCTTTCATGTCTAATTTTCTCCTTTTCTTTCCTCTCCTTATTTATTTTATTATTTATTTTTTTGTTATGTAGAAACGGGCTCAATTATTAATTTTCACTCTTAATCTTTAAAACAGCTGCCTTAGAAATAACTTGATTTTAAAGCTGCCATGTTTTACCTTTGAATCTGACTTTCAGCATGCTTTAAGGTCTGCAACTGGAAGACCAAGTCTGATGGGGCTCAAATGTACAGATATATTTTCTAAACAAAAAAAAAAAAAAAAAACGCAGAAAGAGCTACAAAGATATGATGCATAAAGAAAACTGTACTTAAAAGCATGTCATCATGAACTATGCAACAATGCCGACGAAGGGTAGTTTATGCAAACTTTAAATAACAAAATATAGCATCTGCATCCTACAGTGAAATATCTAATTATGAGCTCATGATAATATAGACAAATTGGGAAGATCTGCCATTTTATGCTTTTCACTCATTGTGTGCCTCTTTGTGCGTGTGTGAGGTTCTTGCACCTCCTAAAGTTTTTTGATTGTGTTGTACTTGCTTCTCCATGCATACACTTATTCCAAATATGGTTAGGTCCCACCCACTTCGTGATCCACATCACAAAGGATGTATGCAGCAATAAACCATCTTTAAAGCCAAAGAGAACGGAGGAGAGTAAAGATAAATTATTAGACACAAGGTAAGCACATTTGTATGACACTGACAAACTGGTAGAACTAGTTTTTAATCCTCAAAATAGGCTAATTATGTTAATAGGTAAGCTAGCTAACTCAAATTAACTGTTTAGAGCTAAAGTGTTCCACTACCATTTTCTAGCTAGCTGCAACCCAGTTCAGCGTGAAAGAGTTCAGAGCTAATTAACTACAGAAACTGCGTGGAGGCCTCAAATGTTTTAGTCCGTTTTTCTAGCTAGCTCCAAGCAGTTCAGTGTGAAAAAATTTCGAGCTAATTTGCGCTAATCAATTACAGAAGCTGAGTGAAGACATCAGAGGAATACCAGAATCTTAGCTACATTTAATTTAGTGTGAGCACCTGATCATTAGCTAACCTGACTGCTTTTGGAAGATGTGCTGTAAAAATTGATGCATTCAATATTCCAGCTTTTACGAAAGTAGATTTTTCCCACCTGTAAGGGATTCAGGATGAATATTCAAAGAATGTAAGCCCAGTTTTCTGTGGGACTGAGACGTCTGTTAGAATGCTTTTAATTTGAAACTGCACGGGGAGTTGATTATAACTTAACTAATGGAAGTGATAAAACACAGTGCAGATAGAAATAAGATAGTTAGCGGTGTTTGGGTCTAGTGTTTATGTGTGGTATACTAATTTTAACAAAATCAAAATTGGTTTATGTGTTATGAAGAACTTGGCTTGGGTCATAGCAAATGGTTTCTTCATTGAATGGTAACCAAACAGTGTGTGTCTACTCTGGCTGAATCGTTAGCAATGTAGCTAACCAGGTAAACCGGATTCTGTCATGATGACAGATCAGGTCAAATCAAAATAAAAAGTATATATATAAAAAAAGTCGAGGTCTCCGGACAGAGTAAGTTAGGTTGGTCTTCTAGTTTATATAATTGTGATTTTGAGAGATTGAATATTGAATAGCAGTTAGCTAATGTGGGCGGTTTCTGTGGTTAGAAATGTATTTTTTAACAGTAGTAACGGTAGGGGAAAAAATCAAGGTTCGACATGTTGCTGATTAGACATGGATAAAGGAATATCCACACAATAATTCACTACTCTTCCAATCTTTAGTACCACAAGTAAAGTCCAAATTAATCTTTGCGGATTTGACAGCTGACCTCGATTTGTCCTTGAAATCAAAATCTTAGATATAGGAGGAATTTTCAAGGTGGCAGAGCAGGCAAAGGCCAATGGAGTTGATAAGAAAACTTTCCGCCCTACACCTGGAAACTATTATCTTTATTTTTGAAACAAGCTTGTCAAAACCCTGCATCCTCTTTGTTTAAGATGCACCGATAAAAGGACAACAAATAACACTCTCCTAACATTTTTATCAGCCATCGCTACTGCAAGTGAATGTAAATCAGCAGCACACCTTGTTGTCTTGTTTACCCAACATAAATTACCACCAAACATCTCCTTGTTAATCAAGCAGGGAACACATACACACTCGAATTGTATACTTAGTTGGCGCACACACGCGCAGGCCAATAAAACACTTGCTTTTCAGATTTCTGGAAAGCCAGAGTAAAATATTTTGATCATAAATGCGTGAGCACCTGAAGCACTTTGCATGTCATATAAAATTTCACACGCTGACTTATCAGTGTTACAGAAGCTATAAAAAGGCCTCATTCAATCACAATGGAGCACAATGTTCCAGAGCAGGTCAGATGGATTGAGGGTAAATATACAGTACGGTAAGCACATTTTATTTTATATGTAGCAGCTGGATGTAAAAAGCATATGTGTCGCTTGTGAAATCTGATCCCTACACTGTATTTTATGCCTTATTTTACACTTGGAAGTCAAACGTGAGTGCTTAGGAGTGTCTATAGATAATAACACAGCTTTAGGAGATACAGTGGGGTGATGAGAAAAGAAATTAAGTGGAAAATTATCTTCTTTTTAAGGTTGCATATACTCCTCACCAGAAACATTGTGGCATTTTTCCAAACCATCTTCTCCAGAAAATCATTATCATCAAAATCATTATCATGGATTCTTGTTTTCTTTGCTCGTTAACCCTGGAGTTCTGCTATTTGTTCTGCTTTAGCTCTGCTGAATGTGTGCGTGCATAGATGCATATTTTATTTTTTTAAAACAGAAGAAGCCAACATAGTCGCAATCATACTTGACCGGTGTAGGTTCGCCCTAAATCAACATGTGTCTAATGATTCCTCTTCTCTACTGCTGGCAGAAATGTCAGCCTTCCAAATGCTGAAGTAGTTTGGATGCTGAACCATAGCAAGATATGGAAACTCTTGTATGTTCTGTTGTAGTTCAGGACAGTATCAGTGCATACGACATCAAACGACAATGAAAAACATTAAGATGCTTCCAGCAACTGGTATTGAGACAGAAGTGGAGTTGTGAATTCAACATCACTAGTGCTCAGGAAGAAATGGATATAGTCAATGAAGTACCTAAGGAAAGTTTCTGATGGTCTGTATGAAATGTAAAGAAATCTGTATACAGTGGAATCTTGGTGAATGGTTTGCACACTGATAACAACTGGTGTTCCCTTTCCTATCATAAACCACTGAAAGACGACGAGGGACTGAACGGCATGCATCATAGACTCATGTAGCTATATGGTTACTCTCTGCCCAATAACCATCATGTTGCCATGTCATGCTTTAAATATGTTGGTGTTGAAATTATTAAGGGGGAAAAAAATAACTGAATGTGAAAGGTTTCTTATAGTGCCAAACTGACAGAATTGCCTTACTTTTTTATTCAATTCTTTGCAGCAGGACAGAAACAACTCAACAAAAATCCAGTACAAGCTTTTGCCTATTGCTAAATTGTGTTGATAGAGTACAACACATTTCTATCTCTTTGTACTCAAAGCACTTTACAGTCACAAATACATTGACTCACTCATTAACAAACCAGTGCAACGCAAACCTCTGTGGTTTGTGGGCTCCTGCTCTATCTACTGAGCCTAATGATGGTTGTAGTAGTGGCATGACGGATCTACCAGCATCTCTATCGAAAACAATTTCTAATCTAATATTGTCTACATCAGAGGTGGTACCCAATATGTCAGTCAAGCCATACGCATTACGTCGCAAAGGTAGTCCCAGTAGATTGCGTGCCATTCAAAAAAAAAATAAATAAATAAAATGATGTTACTCTATCACCTGTCCTCACTATGGCATTTGACACTTGGTTGACGCACAATTCAATGATGGATAGACGGCCGACAAGTCTGATATCTCCCACGCATGCATACTCAAACGTGCAAGCACAAGTTATGTGCTATGTACAAAACTAGTGAGTTAAGTCAGCAAGATCATTTTGACTATTCAGATTATCTGCACTGACATGAGAGCTTTTGCATTTTGCATTTTTTGCATATTGGGGGGCTACACTTTTCATCAGTTTTCATGCAGAATCTGGATCAGCCATTGTGTCTTGGATGTATATAAAACACATCCAAATGTGGCATTCATTGTCATTCAGGTATAAGTATGAATTATTTCTACATACTGTCTGAGCAGGCTAATCATGTCATCAGTCTGTAAAACCATTACGATCTCCTAATAGAATTTTAGGAGGGCAGTCAAGATTATTATCAGCACAAAATGAGGGCAGCTAGCACCTTTTAATGCCAACCCTGCTGTCTCCTTCTCACCTTTCCCTTTTCCATCCCTTTGTTTTTTTTTTCTTTCTCAGGTCTTCTCTCCATTTCCTCCTCCCTGCGAGCAGTGCAGTGACCTGAACCGTGCGGTGGTGATTGCCTCTGCAGTTCAATGCGGAGGTCTCATTTCCGAAGCCCCATGACTATTCCTGGAGGTGCAGCTCCACCGTGATTGATGCTTTATAAAACCTTTTTTACAGTTGTGACATTTCAGCGAAAACAAGCAGGGTCTGAACTTTCCATCTGCTAGGTCCACCCGCCTGTACCCCCTTCTACACTCAGCACAATCTCCCCCCCTCGCTTGCCTATTACCTGTGTTCATTCCGATTCGTTCTTCGTCCCTTAACTCCTGTTTCCCTTCCATGCTTAGTATTTCACTTTCCGGTGTTTCCTCGTTGTTGTCCCTGTCCTTTCTGAAGCTCTTCTTCAGTACTCAGATTTCATTGGGACAAAGACAGTTCTCGTGTCATATGATTCACTCTGAGAATACTGCTTTTATATATATTATCACATACCTTCTTCATCCTCTACGCCACATTAGAGTTATCATAAGTATAAATTTCTTTCCTGAAATGTCAATATCAACTAACCAAATCATACCTGTAATTCTTGGGTAGTTCTAAATTGTTGCTTGATCCTATTAACTAAATTAGTGGAGCAACGTCCATTGTTCAGTGCAGTTATAACATAGTTTCATGGGTATACAAGCTAACTAAGAACCAATTTTCAATCAGCTTGGCACGGCTTGGCTTTGATGTGAACAGGAATGCCACGTTGACGTCGCTGATTTACACGATGATGTTGTGATGTGACCTGCCAGTCACTCGATGGACTGTCAGACTGTGTCACTGTAAAAGCTCCAGGGCTGCGAGCAGTTCAAAAACAGAGCAAAGTTCTGGTCTACTGCCATAAGAGGCTGACCTCTGTAGGGTAGAGGTTTTTGGCCATTTTTTGATTCAAACAAATAAAATGTGTTGTTACACGATCGTAAATGCAAGTGCTTAGGTGAATTAGCTTATTGCACTGTCAAGACCATGAGATCCATGAGCTGCTCTGCATCCAAGGAGAAGGGAGATTAGACGCATTACCACGTAAATCCTGCCAAAACGATTTGATTTGCCTGGCAGATATAATCTGGAGACCGCCCCGTCCAGTGGTTTATGACAAAGGGAGTTCAGCTTCTAATGACAGTATTTTGATAGCCTGTTTGGAAGCGACTGCGGAGTCTCTATCCTTATGACATTTGGATGAACAAATGTCTCTTTCCCAGCTCATTATTCATGGTGAGAAAAATAACTTTTAGTTCCCTAATGCATTAGAAGACACTTGAGTCACAGCACTGCTTTTATCTCAGCAAAACATTTGTACCGAAGCACAGACCACGTACAATTACACTTGGCAACTTGTGTTTCTTGACAGGCCCTGTAATACATGCCTATGAAAACTTAGTATGGTACAGAAGACACGCAAGCAGTGGTCCAGTGTCTTATATGCAATGCCATGGTTAGGATGACTGAACATGTGACATAAAATAATGCAATATGGTCATGGTATGTACCCAGTACGCCCTGCTGTTTTATAGCTTATCATTTGGTTTCTGTGCCCAAGCATGAATTTGCTGAGGCCATAAAGAAACTCTTCAGAATAGTAGGTCAAGTGGAAGAAGGCATGAACATCAAGCAGTATGTTACACACAACGCATTCTCTGTGTGTACTTGGCTGGTACAAATCACACATAAATTTGTGAAAGTAGTGGTGCCTCAGATCAGCCATTTAAGCGCCACATGGTCGGTCTGGCTGATTTGTTGCTGCAGGCAAATGAGCAGAGATGACTGGCTGAGTTACTTCTCTAAAGCTGGACAGACATTGCAATTTAATCTGCTTTTCTGCATGGCCAGAACTTTTATACTCACACAGATCAGTACACGTGTCAGCTTACACTAAAGGCAAAATCTTTTGTCAACACATGAAGAGAGCGAAAATAACCAACTCTACTATGTTTTTCTACAAACCAAAAATAAAATAGCGTCAAGCTGCAGATGGATGCGAGACGCATATATTGTGGTTGGTTATGCAGTAATCGCTCTACCAAAAATGCAAACCAAAAATTTACAGAGAATACAGCAACTAATTCTGAGCTAAAACTTGACTTTGTGCTGGTTAAGACATTACAAGGCCTGTGTTGCCCTCTCAGAGTCCTCTGAGTATTGCATCATACAAACACTATACCTTTCAGTCTTGACAGGGTTTCACATTCCTGCAATGTGTGCTGTTGTCTCTTCCCCTTCAGAGACATTGGGTTTTCTTTTCTCTCAGGATTCTGTGTTCTTTCTGAAATAGCTGGACCTCTCAGTCATTCAGAGTGTCTAGTCTATGGCTTCTCCTACCTGCTCCCAATGCATTGCATCTATGTGGGGGTAACATTGTTTGAGCAAAGGGCATTCTGACATAACCAGAGGTTTCTCCAGTGCTGTGTCAACACAGTATGGGGACATCACTGTAGGATAGGGGATGCTCTAGGTTGCCTAGAAAGCAGCCACAGTGTCACTTGGCGCACAGTTTGGACGAACAGTTGCATGGCAGATAAAAAAAAAAAAAAGCAAAATATGTAGGTTACAACATGATGACTGTGTGATATGACCATTAATAATAGATGAGGTGAAGCCAGCCTATACTTATATACTATACTATAGTCTATAGCGCCTCTTTTTGTGTGTGTGGAATAACTGGGGGTCCAATCTTCCTCAAGGACACTTTGGCATGTTCCAGGAATCAAACCGCATTGGTGGACAGCTTGCTCTGCCTAAGCTACAGTCACCCTGGATTACTGGACGCATTATAACCACAAACAACTTGCTGGCAATATAGCAAAAAAAAAGTAAAATCTTTTAATTTTTTTTTTGTTAAGAAATCATACCTCATACCTGGTAGTTCATCTCTCACCAACAATGATGACAATGATGTGACAAACAACAAACCAAGTGAGAGTTTGTAAGGCAGCATTCTTTGTAGACCTTCTCAAAGCATTCACAGAAAAAAATCCAGATTTACTTAAGTCATGTCATTTCCAAAGAATCAACACACCTTTGTAAGAGGGGAAGGAAAAGAGAAAAAAAAATGAAGGTGGGATTTGTTGAAGGACTGTTGTATCAGACAGCTTTAGCCTTAATTTGGTGTAGTTTAAAAGTTTTCCATCAGAACATTACATTGTCACAAGATGGTCGACATCATTCACTTCTCCAGACAGTGGTTTTAATGTTGTGGCTGACCATTGTCCATTAGCTTCACCTTTTTTTTTTCCCCCTCAGATCATTACTGTTCTTCAGAATGTAATTTATTTATTTTGTCCCAACCCCCTATTCATCCCTACCAGTTGCCTACAGATGGCATTCTGTGGCGCTGCGAGTTATGCTTCCAAATGAATTTCTGTTGGCAAGGCGCACATGTGGTCGTGCGTGTGCGTATACGTGTGTGAGCGTGTGAACATATGTCACTGCCATGCTGCCAGTTCGAGGTAGTAAATTCTCCATCATGACTATCAGTATGATTAAATAGAGGTACCTGGCCACATCCATCATGACACATAATCACAGGGAAGGTCACACGGGTTAGGGACGAGGGACGGAAGCTAATGGAGTAGGTGCGTTCAGTTGGAGTTCATTACTGTCTACACGCATGTGCATGTTAAATAAAAGATTTTATGTGCCACTCATTTTAATTGGTCAAAGGACAGACAGCGAGGGGGGGGAGTATAAATATGTGGGAGTGACTAACTCCCATCATGTTACTGCTGATCATCATATTATCACAGTAATTTACAGTAAATCAACAGTAGCTACTGACATGTTTAACTGTAAATCAACTCCCTCTTGTCCACGTGCATTTTAACTACCGAATGTGCACGGCGCTGTTGAAGTTTAAGTGCATCGAACCGTCGTGAAAGTCATGAAGTTCATAGATAGACAGGCTTTCACAAGCTTGCTTATAAATGTTCCTCAAGTCATACACTTGTGCATAAGAATGAGACTGCATCGCAATACAAATAGAAATCGGTTTCATTCTCAGTTTGGACACAGAAGTCAATACTCATTTACATAGTTGTCTAACAAAAGTAGATCCAACATCATACATTCAACTGAGGGTGTTTATCTCAAGCTGAGTGAAAGTAATTACTTGATACAATAGAGCCTAAGCATCTATGTGAAGTTATTATATTAAAGGCTACACCAAAACTACCATGACATCCGAATAAATGTGATTATATATTCTTTGTTCCAGAATTTGAAGTAGTTTCTGATCATCTAAACACCTATTGTTTCATGAGTATTTTTTTTTTATTACACAATCTGAACAAAAGTGTGTGTGGGGGCTTGAACAGAAAGCAGCAGCTATTAATAGCCTTCTCCAAAAGCCCCATCTGGACCGTCTTAAGAACAGGTGACACGACGCATATGGAGGTCATCGCTGTGAATTCATGCATGCTGTTAACTTATCCGTCCTGGAAAAGAGATACATTTTTAAGACGTGACTGTTTAGTGACCTGCGGTGGCAGTCACAATGCAGGGCCTTCTCTCCATGCGCTCCCTTAAGTGCATGTGATTAAGTAAGCTCCTAGGGGTGTGATTCTGTGAGGGAGGTGCACGGTGTATCTAACATGCCCTTTACACATGAATACACACTCACACAGTTCCTGAGCCGATCACCAGAAACAGAGCACTAAATTGAAGTTCGCTTTGAATTATTGGGACTTTGCAGTGTGTGTCAATTTGTGAATGTGATGAATGTCTTTAAGGAATCACCAAGCGACAAATCTAGCCGCTTTACAGATAATCAATGAAAGGTTCATAGAAACTGACAATATCCTTGGTCATTTTAGTTATATAGTGAAGGTAAAAGGTTCCAATGCACACACCTCATCAATCAGACACAGGCGGCCTGGGGTTTGTATCCTCTTTTCTTAGTTGCTCTCTGGTTCGGTTCAGACGTGAAACCTACACGTTTCGATTAAGTAATATAATGGTTTCATGTTACAAGATGAAGCATCTGTAAGAGGCTTCTCTGTTTTTTTAACTTTAAGAGGAAGATGAGCAAAAAAAGCCATCGTTGGAAACCCTTAACACACTTAAACACTATTGTTTTGCTGCTATTGTTGGTATTGTTGGGGTGATAGAATAGTACAATGGAGATTAAAGTGATTATATTGGTATTGGCTTTTTTTTTTTTTTTTTTTTTATTCCCAACAGCAACAATGTTGTCAGCCACAACATTGTAGACATTGAAGTAAACGATGCAATCATCTGCAGGAAACCTTTGGACCTGGCATAAGTGTGGATGTTACTTAGACATGTACCACCCAGACCACACCAGCACTCCCACTGCATAGCAATGACACTCCTTGATGGCAGCAGCCATCCACAGCAGGAAGCAACCTGGCACACACACACACACACAAGAACGGTTTAGGAACACTTAAAAAACATGAAAAACAGCACAAGGTGTTGACCTGGCCTCCAAATTCACTAGATCCCAAGTATCTTTGAGATGCACCTGAACAAACTTGATCCTATGAACCCATAGAACCCAAAGGCCCCCACTAACAACATCCTGTTTCCAGACACCACAGGACGCCCTCAGAAGGCACATGTCCATTCACTGATGAGTCACAACTATTTTGGAGGCACACCAGAGACAATATTACAAGCACAATATTAGGAAGATTTTTAGAATGTTAATGCTGATTGTTGTATTTATTTTCTTTCAGAAAGTTCTTTTAAAAATTACAGAATTTGAACCTGCGAACCAAGTTATGGCTTCTCATACTTGCTCTGGGCAGGGAGCACCTCAGCATTTCTGAAGATAGCCTCACGGTTTTTGGTAGTTTCAACACCCTTACATATTTAATGTTACTGCTATGTTGTCCTTGGTGGTGAGCCAAGGCTGATTGAAGATTACAGAGAGAAATAATAATCTCAAAAGGTTATTACATGTTTTTTTTTTTTTTTTTTTTTTTTTTTGCTGCATTACTTAAGTTATGGCTTCTCATGGCTCCTTGTACTGAACAGGGAGAACCTCAAGCTTACTGAAGACCAGGGCCTCCCTGTTCGAATAATAGTGTGAAGGAGGCATGAATAATGACTTCATTATGTCAAGAATTACGAGCTGAATATGATCTTCCCTGTTTATGCAAACCTTATTTCCATATATCGCCAACTGTATATGGCGTTCAGGAATAGTCCTAGATATGGACCAATTCCAAGCAACCTTTAGACATTGTGCCCTTCACTACCGTGATAGAAGAACAGGGGTTATACACCGGAGAAATAGATTGTTCAGGGACAGAGAGAAAGAGAGAGAGAGAGAGAGAGAGAGAGAGAAGTGAGATATTTAGAAAAAAGATAGCAGTGAATGTAAGTGACAATCCCCCCTCATGATGGAATAAATGAAATTTAGATTAGTCTTTACGCTTGACCTGTTAACTCCTACTGACACGGAAACAGATTGTAGCTGCATGATAAAGGAGGGGGGGTTACAGGTAGAAAGATGGGGGAAGGGGAAGAGAACAAGGGATAGACGAACAAGAAAGGAGGACAATGTCTTGTTGCAATTGTGGAAATAAGAAAAAAAGAGAAGGTGAAATTAAATATACAGATGAAGCAAGAAAAAGACAAATGCCAGGAGGTAACAGACCCACACACACAGTCACACAAACACGTTTTCTGTATTGCCCTCACACGCGCAATACAAGAAACAGTGACGTCAAACCAGGATGACACATATTTCATGCACTTGCCGTGCTGATGATTTGACACATCACTCGCTGAAAAGCCACAAATCTATCCTGACTTTTAAACGTGCATCATGCTCATAGAAGGGCATTTATGAAGGTTATGAGGTCACAGCTACTGGAAATCTAACTAAATCTATTATTTATAGATATTATAGATATTTATCCATTAGTTAATTGTTATCTTATTTCACCCAGGAGGATTAGGTTCAATTCAAATCTGTTTATTTGTCCCCAAGGGGAAATTTAAAAGGGCATATAGTAGCTAAAAATACACAATCAGATACAAAACCCCCACAAAAACAGCATGCATAGTACAACTGTGTCACTGTACATTTAAAACAAGCTATTCATCATTAGAGACATCATATTGGGCTTTAGAAAACTTGCAAAGGCCACTTGCTCTTGAAAAGCAGTTGACATTTCTTAAATGAATGCCTCCCTTTGGAAAATGAAAAAGAAAAGAAAGAACTGCATTTATATAACTTTAGCTCTGCACAATATTTTGTCATTCCCAGTGCAAACCTTTAATCAAGTTGGGGAAAATAGGCCTACACACTGTAAGGACAACAGCTTAAGTATGAAAAAAGGCGTTACATGAATATTTACATCATATGCTATACAGTACAGATATAGATAACGGCAGCAGGCGTTACCCATTCATCACTTCACCATGCATAACAACACTGGTAATAGCCTATGCATGGCAATACGGACAGGAAAAAAAAACAACAATTTGTTACAAGATCAACATCACAGTGTCTTATGCAGGAGTAATCTGAACTAATTGTCTTGACAAGATGTCAAATGTTGAACAATTAGACGTGTTAAATGGGCCGGTAATGACTGCCGAACATGTTGGCCATATGGATGGGCCCCACTGAGATCTAACTGTTGGCAAAGGGCCCAACATTTTCGTATCAGACAGAAAGAGAGGAGAAGAGAAACAGCAGGTGAATGGAGGAGGCAAAGAAAGGCAGGCGAAAGCTGATTTAAATCCCACTTGTTTAGCACAAAAGAAAAAAAAAAGGATTTATGGATGAAGACGTGAGACAAAGCAGAGACACATATGACACATGGCAGGCATTTTAAAGAGCATGACCAGGTCGTCATGCAATTTACCTTTCAGACTGAGTAAAGACATGCAGAGGAAATTGAACAAGAAATAAGTCTTTCACCCACATATTAAACAATCCTGATTAAACATAAAACATTTCCAGTGCAGCATTCGGTAGATCTATGAGATGGTTCTATGTAAGCATTGTCGGGTGAGGACATTAGCAGCACCAGTAGTGTGTGGGATGTATGGAAGACTGAGGAAATGTGTCGGTGATAGTGCTGCAGGCAGATCAAAAATAGGAGGCGTGGATCCTATGAAACATGAAGATAGGCAGGGGTCAGGACAAAAGGGAAAGCTGCTGGCAGACTGAGTAACTATCTTAACTTCGCTTTACAGTCTGAAGAGTAATGTGGCTGCTGTATATAATATGTATATGGTTATAACTATTTTACATGCTCTTAAAAAAAAAAAAGGAGCCAAGGATCTAATTGTAAGAAAAACTGATTGATGGAAAAGGAAGCCAGAGCAGCAATATATGATACGTCTTGTTTCATTAGCACTGGTTTTGCTGGATGCTCTGATGCTCTCCATGCTGAGTGCTGGGGAAGTCAACAAAACTGCGAGTGAACCAACCAGTAGCTTAAATCGCTACTTAATGTCATCCACTATAATCACCACCTAAAGTGACAGCAGTGCTAGCTGCCACACATGAGAAATGCTTCATAGTGATTTTATTACCCAGCTATGAACAAGATGCTTTATTCTCTGACCAGTCGCATGTTTTGCTATATAAGCCTAGTTATGATTGCAGGGGCACTGGGCTGAAATTTAACAGGATGGAGGCAGTGATTAATAGAGGTTATTTTACTAGTCGTATTGCAAAAAGCTCTTGTATTAATGTCAACACCTCAGCAAGTCTTATTAGTATTCCTTCATATCATGCTACTCTTCGCTTCACCCACTCACTCTTAAACACTGATCTGGCAGTCAGTGTCACAGGTCTTGAATGTGGTACTGCACATGGGGGTGGGGATACATATAGTATGGAGACTGACAAAACCACCTCATAAAGGAAAATTTGTCTACTCTAAGTCCAATCTGGCAAAGTTGACAGTTCTTCACTAAAAATACATAACTCAACTGTGCTTCCCTCCCCTCAGGTAAAGACTTCATCCTCAACGGCACTTCGGCACCTCTTGGAGCCCACACCAACAACACCACTCGGTCTGATTACTTCCACCACCACAACATCAAAGGACTCCCATGCATAAAACACCACCGCTATAGACAACCACGCCCTCGTCACACCACGCATTGACTACTGTGGTCTTCTTAGTCTACCCTCCAGTTACTCCAGTTCTTCAGCTGTTCCACTAGCTTTCAATAAAATCCCATATCAAGTACAAGGTCAGGTACTACTTACCTTCATAGCATTTCACAACCAAGCTACTCAACTTATTGCACCACCTGTTCAACAGTCTCCAACTGGTTTCAGAGCATTCAGTTGCTCAGCTCCATGTCTTCGGAATAATCTCTCACCTCACATCCAAATTATAGACACAAACTATAGACATGTTTCAAATTCAGACTCAAGTCTTGGCTAACTCCATGCTTAAACTTGTTTAACTCTTTATGGGGCAAGGAACCATATATGGTAACTTCCACACATATTTTAAATTGTGTCCCTGCGCCTCCCATTGAGGTTGAGATGCATGTGGTTATCATTCAGCCAATCAGAGAAGATCAAGGAAACATTCTCAGGACAAATCATCATCAAATGTGGTCCACCAGGTCCATCCCTGCATCAACACTGAGCGTAAGTGCTTTATTAGGTACCATGAAGAAGTCTCCTGATGTTGTCTAATGTGATAATGTATACATTGTCAAGTGCCTGAATCAGCACATATGTTCTAATTATCTAAATACATGTTTACATTAGTTTACCACTTAATTGCAAGGAACCATATATGGTAAATTCAATAATTGTGATTTTTTTAAAAATATTAATTTTTAACAAAAGTAAAACAGTCTCAGTCTCAACAGTGTCCTACAATAACACTCTAGGGTTGAAATTTAGAATTCCAAAGTATTTCAATTAGTGCCCTATAAAGGGTTAATGTATCAATTTCTGGGTCTGTTAGCCTATTACAGGGCTACACACTCCACACTGTTGTGATGGGCACTTGAGACACAGCTATATTTGTATCAGATGAACAACGATTGGAACTTGATTAACTTGAACAAACCTGAGTAGGTCAAATCTGAGTGTCATCTTTCTTCAAAGAAAGCGTACAACTCAAAGAAGACTGTCCTTTTGTACAAAGGCTTTAACGTGGCCATTGCCATACACCTGCTACAGTTTGATTGTTGACCTAGACATAGTGGAGTGTAAAATATTTCATCTTTTCATCCAGAACTTCATATTAGGGGATGGATTTTGGTGTTGCTTTTTATACACATTTATTAAATGTAACATTGGGTTTGTTGTCCCACCCTTAAGCACATGTGTTGCTTAGCCACATACCACCTGCCTGATCATCATCATAAGTCCATATAGTCATGATAAACATAAAAAATACAACCAAATAAACCACAGCCTCATCACTGGTTTTTAAATCTGAGTCTGTTTGTGTGTGCCTGGTCATTCATTAGGAGGCACTCATCAGGCGGCAGCATCTAACTGCATCTAGCAAAACAGAAAGTGCTGCTTTCCATTAAGATCCTCTCATCCAGGGCATCCACTAAATCAGCTCTCTCCACACTGACTCCCCGACTTTGATAACATTGCTTTCAAAGAAGTTTCACTTCCACTTTAATCTTTAATGAAGTAATAGTGGTGCAGAAGAAGTGATAAGCATTTATGTCACATTTAAAGGGAGTTCTTGGTCTACTGCAAAAATTAAAAGCCCCTTTTTGTCTGAAATTAAAAACAATTGAGCTTCTGAATGAGAAATTGTACCTCTATGACAATGGGCAAAAATAAACAGTTTACTGGATTGCATATAATTTTCCTGTCCCTGACTTTGATGGCTGCATTTAAAAACAAAAAGCAGCCTATGAGAGACCTACTGGGTGCCGAACATTTTCATTTCATTTTGTGACAAGCTGGAAGCGAAAGGACAAGTGTCTTGTTTTGCACATCATGTTGCTGACATGTGGCTAAAATTGCCTCCTGGGGACAAATAAAGTCTTATGAATCTGAATACAGGACATATGAAATTGGAAGGCTCTTCTGCGTGCTTTACTGTTTAAGAACAATGTGAAAAAGTAAGATGTCAGTGTAGACGCAGTAATCCACACACAAGGACAGCTGATGGCCTAAAGTCTATATGAATATGTTAAATAAATTCCAAATAAATTATATCTTCATATAAGCATGTTTATAAAACACCAATATCAGTTGAAATAATTAAAGTGAATTCATACACCAATGCCTTCATTGCCATGAATAGATTCCTGCAACAACTGCTGTATTCCCAAGCCAATGACCCACATGTAATCAAAATCTACCTGGTAATTAAGAGTTATTAAGAGCTATAATTAAGAGTTCTAGAATCCCTGCAGCCTCAGTTAGTCCAGTCAAGCTTCCATAGAAAGCTACTATAAGACAACAAGTGATTTACAGTGAAACAAATGTTAACCAAATGGAAATCAGTATTTTTACACTGAGATGTAACACAATCAAAATTGGATTGTATTTTTAATAGTGGCGTGTACAGGCATGTGAGGCATACCACAATAATCTTAGCAAGTTAACCTACATATAGTGCGTAATAAATGCAATCTAAATGATGGACGAATGTTTGTTGTTTTTTTTTTTTTTTTTTTGAAGAGATTAGGCTAGTGAAAAGATTAGTTAGTAATACTGTGTATCATAAGCTATGTTCTTGTTGTTTTCATTTATGTTAGTGTCACTACTGTGACATCATTAATCAACATTTTCTTGCACTGGAAGTCCCCTATAGATGAGCTCTTAAATCGTGCCATGCCCATACAAAGCCTACCACTTTGTGGGAAATGATATGAATGCAGACTCCATGGCAACGTTTGCTTTTCAAAAAGGAATAAATACAGTCTCCTAATCAAGGAAATAATTCACACTTTGCAGGAGAACTTCCTTCACAATTCACAACTCATATGAACCATGTGAACCATGAACATATGGCTCATCCTAACATGTATGGGAGGCAGATGGAAGGAAACTAAGTATATAAATGAATGTAGAAACATTATGAAACAAGGGATATATGGCAGGACACACTGAATGGCTATTGGGTATGTTAAGTACATAAGACTGAGAGACTTGGAGAGCAGAGCCACAGCGGGTAAAGTTACTAATCGAATCAGAGTATGATGTCCTCCCTAGCCCATCTAACCTTTTCCGTTGGGGTCTGGGAGAATCCCCCGCATGCCCTCTTTGCCAGAGAAGAGGATCACTGGAGCACATTCTAAGCTGCTGCCCAAAAGCCATGGGAGAGGGGAGCTACCGCTGGTGCTACGACCAGTTGCTAAAGGCAATAGCAGATACCATCTGTTCAGGGATCTCTCTCAGCAAGCAACAACAACGAGCGAAGCACTCCATTGCTTTTGTTAAGGTCGAAGAGAAGCCATAACAACGCCAAAGCCATGTAGGGGGACTCCCGTTAACAGTTAGGGAGCTGAAGGTAGACCCAGCTTAAATTTCCAGATATCATCGCAGTGACCACACTCAGGTCTGACTTGGTGTCAGAACAGTCGATGCAGGTGATCCTGCTGGAGTTGACTGTGCCCTAGGAAGACTGGATGAAGTAGGCTTTTGAGAAAAACTGGCCCAAGCATGAGAAGCTGGCAGGTGAATGCCAAAGCAACGGGTGATACACCTGATACAGCCCTAATGAGGATGGATGTCGAGGGTTTGCTGGCCAGTCACTCTGTAGGGCTCTCAAGCTGTTGGGCATAAGGGGACTGCACAGCGATAAAGTCATCAAGAACGTCAGTGATGCCACTGAGAAGGCATCAAGATAGCCGTGGATTAAGAGACATAATCCATGGTGGACCAAACTACCTACCACACTTGGGCAAGGGTGTATGATGTCGAAATACCAGAAACACCTGATGACCCCAGGTTACATCACTGATCATACTTATGTATCTAGGTTGGCATTGCAAGGTGTATATTGAACCATAAAGATGGAGGACTCCATGTTCATAAGTTCCACTTCTTCCATGTTGGATGGAGTGGGACGGACATGGGAATAAAACACTAAAGTACACAACAAATAATTGTTCTGTCATTTAAAGTTGATATATATAAGGCTGGGACGTGTTTTGTTTTAGTTTGTGATTTGATGCTACAAAAACTGGATGTGACATTATGATGCCATGCCAACCAACCCATGGAGAGGTCTCGTAGGACCGTGAGGGTAGGAAACAGTAAGGGCAGAGGGGAGTATTAATCAAACAGAAACACATTAGTTTCTTACTAAGCACATGAATACAAAGCAGGTTAATACAGTCACAAAACAATGAAAATAAAATATCTCCTCAACAACATTAGAACTGTGTCACATCACCAAACGTTCTTTGCAGATATAGTATAAAGGAATAAAAGAGCAGCAGAATGAGCTCAGACTCAGAAATAAAGATGTGGATGGAGAGAAAGGGCGTTTGCAATCCCTAGGGCACTCTAATCAGTTGGACTGCAGCATTTGTTAAAGAGACACAAAAATCTGCATTGTCACCTATTTATGCAGCGATTAAGGCCTTAAATGGCACTATGGAGAAGGTACAGGTGTTTAGGGGAGATAAGACCACCGCCTACCTACTAGCATCCCCCATCCTGACGCCTTTAAAGCACTTTAGCTGCTAGAAGGAAGATGGCGATGGGTATATCCAGGTGCCATCCTGTCAGTCATTCTCTATTTCATATATAGAGTCCAGATATATGAAGAATGAAGGAGGACGACGAGGGCGAAGGGCTTGTCATCTCAAAGTTGATATGACAACAGAGGAGAAGGACGAGAGGATTGAGGCAGAATTAATAAATAAGTCGTAAGTCATAAATAGTGAGCGATACAGAGGGAAAGACACTTAGATGTGAAAATAGAAAAAGTGGTGAACCACAACTGCCATATGTAAAAGTAAGACTGCGTAAGAGATATATATATATATATATATATATATATATTTACTTTTGGTCAATTGAGACACATAAAAAGATATGTTGGACGTTAAATATGTGTATGAACATCTATTCTATTCAGGACAGGGTTTCTAGGCTTCTAGTCCTTGACATATGTTATTAAAGTTACATTACAATTATCTTTACCAATTCAGGGTTTTGTCTCAGTCCAGATTTTTTTGTTGATGATTTAGCATGGTGCAGTATGAGGGAGTTATGACAGTGACCATGTGAAACTGTAAATATGAGATTAATATACTCTACAGAAGGTAATGGTTAGGATGAAACAAAGCACCAGGCTACAAACATTGGTGTTGACAGGACATATTGATTTTAAATTTAACAGAATAGTCAGGTTGTATACATTTCTTGTCATATATTATCTTTCAAGTATCAGGCAAAACTGGTTTGATTTTAAAACAAATGTAAGATTGTATGAAAATTACTCAAAAGTTAAGGAATGAGTAAATATACCATGCCTCACCAAAAAGAAAGGTCACACACTACAATATGTTGTTGGTCTGCTTTTAGCTTTGATTACAGCAGCATTCACTGTGGCATTGTTTAGATGTTTCTGCAATATAAGAAGATTTATTTCCATCCAGTGTTGCATTAATTTCTCACAAAGGTCTTACATTGGTGGTGGGAGAGTCTGACCACCGTGCAAAGCCTTCTCCAGCACATCCCAATGATTCTCAATAGGGTTAAGGTCTGGACTCTGTAAGGGCCAATCCATGTGTGAAAATGATGTCTCATGCTCCCTGAACCACTCTTTAACAATTTGAGCCCCATGAATCCTGACATTGTCATCTTAGAATATGCCTGTGCCATGAGGAAAGAAAAAATGAATTGATGTAAAAACCTGGTCATTCAGTATGTTCAGGTAGCCAGCTGACCTCATTCTTTGGGCTCATAATGTCGTTGAACCTAGACCTGAGTAACTGCAGCAACCCCAGATCACAACACTGCCACCACAAGCTTGTACAGTAGACACTAAGCATGATGGGTACATCACTTCATCTGCCTCTTTTCTTACCCTGATGGACCCATCACGGTTGTTTCCTACTATACTACCAGGTTTTAATAATGCGTTGAACAGTTCTTACCAAGTTTAGTAGTTTCTTCTTAGATATTTTCTTTGCTTGATGCATGACAATGACTTGACCATTCTCAAACAGACTAACATCTTTTCCACGACCACGGGATCCGTCTTTCCACATGGTTTTTTAAGAAATGAGAAGCTACTCATTGCATAAATTGGGGTTAAATAACTTGCCAGCTGGAAGATAATCACCCATGCAGTATATATCCAATTGGAGACTCGTATCCATTTGCTTAGTTAACTCCAGGTGGTGACTTTTTTTGGGGCCAGGTAGTGTATCTGTAATATGTACATAACTAGAAACCTTGCTGACTCTCCTAAGAAATACTATGGTGACAGCCTTGTTCTTTGAGCCATTTTTGAGGGTAGAAGGTACCCCCAAGTGCAGACTTGCATTCTTTGAATAAAAAAAAACAACATTTTCTTTAGTCTCGTTCAGCCTGCAAAGCGCAGGCAGTCTGCCTGAAGATCTGCAGAGTGTTTGAAGAGGGTCATGCACTGCCTTCTTAGAAATGTTGCCTTTATAACTCTGATATCGCCACATAGCTTCAACGAGTTACATTTATAACATGTGAACAATGGCTGAAAGCAGATTTACTTGAAAAGCCCTGTGGTGAGATTAGATAAGTAACATCTAAATGTTCCTTCAAAGAAAACACAAAACTCAAGGAAAGCAACCAGAAGTCTGTATAACTTTCAACTATGTCCATTTTTTAACTGTAACCAAGATGGTGAGAGGTCTTCATTTGGGGCCAAACGCTGTTGGACTTTCTAATTGGAATTTATATATTCAAAGCCACCTTCAAGAGATAGTCTACTGGGCAACAGGTGATATATCCACAGACAATTAAATGAATCCAGCATGTTTGTCACAGATCTGTATCAAGCCTGTGTGACTTTGAATGTCATGCTGGAGGACACATGAGTTTTTCGTCTGGTCTTGTTTTTGCCTTGTTTCTTCTCAGCCTTTTCTTTTCACACATACACACACATACACATACACATACAATATCTGAAACACGTAGAACCTCATGATGCGTCCCTCATATAGTCTCACCTCTCAGAGGACACAGACATTGTTAAACTCAGGCAGGAAATGAGTTCTGCGCCATAATGTATGACACACAGAAGTCGACAGGCCTCCCTGATCGTCCTGCCCTTCAAACCTAATGGATACTAATATGTCACTACTTGAAAATGTGTCATGACACAGAAAAAAATGGAAACACCAAAATAGAGAAAGATGGGAAGAGGAAGCGTGTAGCAATAATGACCCACAAATGTAAAGATGCTTTTTAAGTAGCAATGTTTCGAAAATGCCTCTTCCACTACTTTGGACCAGCACAGCGATAACAACCACTGAGAGTTTTATGTCTTCATCCAGGGCTGTGTTCTCTGGGCATGCAAACAAAAGAAACATAAAATCACTGCTCCTGCCTTTCTTGTCCATTTTCTCCGCCACCTCCCCAATTTTTTTCCAGACACCCCAGCAACCATCTAAAGGGAAAAGGCTTTTCCTATTTCTGCCTCTTCAGGGGCCTGGGCGTGAGTGCATTGTTCAGTGGAGCAAGGATTTCCTGCTGCAAATGAAGACCAGAATCCATCCTTCAGGCTGAATTATTAATAACACACATGCCTTAGAAACCCAGAGTCCACACAAGAGGAGCGGATGGAATGGAGAAGAGAGCCGAGTGGGGAAATGGAATGGAGGATAAATGAAAGAACGTGCAGCCTATAGGCCGAGTGAATTTGGTAGGCTCGATTCTCAACCCCTCTCTCCCATTTAGAGGAGCACACTGTGGTTCAAGCAGCAGCCCCAGTCCTCATCAAGTGGGCGCTCGCTGTAAATGTCAAAATAGGTTGACGGTCATTGCCCTGCCTAATGGACCCGTATTAAAATAATTCATACAAGCTTTTGCCCAGTCTCGAGTGGAAAAAATGGAGGAAAATGGCAGCTCTGGGGAGCCTGTACTGGCCATCACATAAAGACAATTTCTTGCATGATTAGAAAATATGGTCAGCACAACACACACAGGCTTTCCATGTTAAACGCTAAATCTTCACAGGCTTGTATGATGAAATCAGGTTTTCTTAGACCAAGCTCCTCCAGAGCTAAAAGATATCGTACTGAACTGGATTCATGATGGTGAGCGCCGAGAAGTACTCACTGTTCTCGATATTATTTAAAAATACGCTAGGTTTAGCTACTGTTACAGTCACTAAGCCATATTGCATATTAGTATTATAACTCACAAAGAGCTTAAAATGATACATTAATTGAACATAGTGCTTAGGAAATAAGAATTTGTTCAGAATTGTTTTGAGTGTATTTTGTAATTTAATCCATTATGTGATGAAAGGATTTGCACAAGTCATCTCTGTCCGCTTCGAGCATTGGCAAAATTTTAATTAAGGCGGTCGTCCTAACAACCTTTGTTCTATGTAATATGTGGAGCCCTCATAAGGGGTCTAAAGGCTTGACCTCACATCTCAGTTGAGCTGCTTAATGAAATTTGCATATACGATATAAGCGAGCAGTCAATTAGGATTAGCCGATTCCTCTCTCTAAGGGCTACTCTGACCTCATTTTGCATCCAGCAGAGGTGAATCATGATCTCATAAACGCTCCTGCCTTTCCCCTTCATATCTCCTGACTTTTTGATTTATTTTTATTGTTTCTGTGATAAAATAAATAAAGAAATATTGTTTGTGACGCCATTTTTATTCATCATTCATTGTGGTTCAGCCCATAGTCCGTTTTTAATTGGACGGCGAAAAATTCTAATCATATATTTTTTGTCAACAGTGACCAGAAATAAATTAAACTGCAAAGAGTATGATGACACTATGAACAAACGTGTGACCTACACTGTTACCAAATGAAACAAAGTTAAGCAAACAGTAGTAAGAAGTCTGTTTTTTCATGCTGACAAAACACAAGACACCCTGGACAGGTCTCCAGCCTATTGCAGGGCTAACACAGAGAGACAAACAACCATTCACTAGGGGCATTCACTAGGGGCAATTTTGGTATGGATCTGATACCAAGTAAATGCCAGGCTAGTATCGTCAATACCAATACCGATACTTTTTACTTGAAATGTCATGATCATTGAATAACTCCTTTTAGACAAATATACCTGTTTTCATTAACGAATTACAATATATAACAATTTAACAGTTTCAACACTTAAAGTCATTAGTGCAAAATAATAAAAACTAACAATGTAAAAAAAATATAAAATTTACAAAGTACAGGATGCTAGGATTTGAATGTCGAATTCTGTCCGAATTCTGTCCATATGCCACCTTTTGCTACAGGTGTGGATGGAGAAGCTCCTCCCATGCACAAGTATAGAAAATAAACTGTAACAACAGGATCTTTCTTGTCAAGCTAGTACCAATCCAATGGCGATACTAGCCTTGGTATCGATACTATAGATATTTAGATCGATGCGCCCAGCCCCACCACTCACACTCACACCTACAGCCAAACAACCAACGAGCGTTTCTTTGGATGGTTGCCAGGAGGAAGCTGGACCACCTGAAGAGAACCAACGCAGACAATGAATGATGGATTTGAACCCAGCATCCTGTTGCTTTGAGGCATCAGTGCTAGCCACCACAACACCACTGTGCCACCCATGCCACGACATCAGCCAGCTCCAAATTAGCCAACCCATTACCTGACACGGAAAAACTCTCTCAGACATCAGCTTCTTAAAAGTGTGCCTCACTAAAGTTGCAGAATTGATATGCCTGGAAGACAAAACAGCAATTCAACCACGATAGAAACACAGCGGTGCGGCGAACTGAGGACTTGCATGTGATGAAAGCACACATTCACTGCACAGCTATTTATTTATATTAGGAAGCTGACCCTAACAGAACCAGAATGATATCTCTAATGTCCTTAACATCTCATACACCAGAAATATTTGCGCCCTGCCAATCATCCTTCAGTCTGAAGTTAAAATGAGTAAAAAATATATGCCGGCGTGTTCAGGTATTAACAAATCCAATTACTTATTTGCAAAACAAGCTTAATATATGCCCCCTTTTAGAACACCCCATCCATCACCCGGACTAAGAAGCAATCTGAAGCTGCTGTTTGTGAATGAGCTGGCATTTAGTTTTTTGTTTTTTTTTTGAAAACCTGTGATGTAGCCTGTTTTTTCTTAAAGCATTTTCACAGATCAAGTATAATTTATTAACATTTATTTACCGTTACACCTCACTTCAGTAGCCCAGTCAATATATATTTCCTATATGTGGCCAAGAAAAAAAAATGTTTGGACACTCCTGAATTAATGGAACAGATTAAAGTGCAAAATCAGGATCACACATTTGATATTTGCTATACGTTCTGGTCTTGCCACTTCCCACACAGTAACACCATCGCAGCCTACAAACCTCTCCCCCTCTTGGGCAAGCAGACTCCTTTAGATGGATGCTGGGATGGAGATTCACAAATGCAAATGCAAAAGGAACAGCTGTAGAAGAAGGCGTTAGGGGTATGGTGCGGCGATAGAGGTAAGCGATGTGCAATCTACTCTATGCATGCAATGTGATGATACTGTATGTTATGCCTATCAAATTTTTATTCTTTTTTTTTTTTCTTTTCTCGCCATGGTACGCATTTCTACAGTGTGGCCCAATGTAAAAACTAAACAGGTTGGTAACTCATATAGGTAAATGGAGTCCACTTACTCACAGCTTGTTGGAAGCTCAATCTTAAAACTAACGTGACATATGGGAAGCCTAGAATAGAAATAAACAAAACAATATTTTGACAGGTCCATGGAGATACCCATTGCTTGTTATCTGTTCTCATGTAACTGTAGAAGTCTGTGATCCAGTAGAAATAATGACTGCCTTTTCAGAGATCGGGTTGGTCAGATCAGAGTGATCTGATCTGAAGTTACCGTGGTGATCCATCCTACTCAAAAGTGAAACAGCTTGTGCTACTTGAAAACTCCAGCAAGGCTGAAAGAAAGCCACAGTGATATAATAACATAAAGCAGTAAATCTAACATCTTCTTGGGGGAAAAAAATGGGAGATTATCACTTCAGCTGTTTTATATCTTCAGCCCCACTGTGGCTTCAACATCTGTTCGATAAAAATAAAATGACCCCTTTTTTTCCCTCTCCTCCTGCTGCGACTCTCATCTCCGCGCTCTCATCGTTTCCATGCGCCGACTCTGTTGACTGTAAACAATGGGCGCTCGTGCACATTAAGACGTATGCACTCAGGCGCTAGCTGCTGCAAATAAAGGGGGTATCTCCTTACTATATCGCGCCATAAACGACTGGACTAGCCTGCGTTGTTTCAGAAATATGCTCCACAACAGGAGTAGCACTAAAGAACACTTAAGGTAGCCACTTTTCCTGACAGCACAATGGGGACATGACAAAGGCAGCCGCAAGAGTCAATAAAGAGGCCAGGAATAGCAGGACGATATCGCAGAGAGAAGTAAACAACCCTGAAGAAAAAAGATAGAAAAAGGAGAAAATTTTGTTTTTTCTAGTATTTCTGGTTTGGCTTCTTATGATTTTGTTCAGTTTGCAGTTTAACTCAAACAGACACTGAACACTGGCCCTGGGATTTAAAATGTACTTTATGAAATAACACAACCTGGATATTTATTCTGATTACTGTAGCAGTCATTCCTATTCATTTGAATATTTTGAGACAATTAGCCCTTACAGGATTTTTTTTCTCAGTTGTAAATGGTTATTTGGTTAAAAATCAATAAGGAAGATTCATCCCGTCACAATCCCGTCTGGTTCTCCACCAGTGAATGTGGGCTGATGCTGCATTTGCTTATGTCTTTCATTTTCCCAAGCTGTCAAAATCGGTCCGTCCTCAATTGCCGCGTCGCTACATTCATTCAATAAACTATCATCATGTCCCTTCCACAAAATCTTCATCAGAGGTCACCTTTCCTGATGTCCCTGCCCTTACCTACCTCCATCGGTTGGGACGAAGCTCGGAGACACCGTCACTCTACAGATTCTAATCACCAAACTATTACCTTGAAAGTTCATATTTAGTCAATAAATGCTGATTCTGCTCTCATTTGATTTTTACCTCGATGTTACTTTCTCAAAAAAAAGTTTCACATATATAATTGCTCTAAAAAATAAATTAATAAATAACAAAACCAACTTGGCTCTGGCTGAATGTATGCCGTCTTTCTGATAATTCCGGATTACTGGGTGGTAATCAGTTGAAAATGGTTCTTCCAGTCCAGGTCTGAGAGGGGCAAAAAGTTCTTCTCAGCGGGATTAGTACCGTAAAGTAAAACAACAATAATAATAAAAGAACACAATGGTGCGAATACTTGGTGCAAATACTGATAAAAGGTTGCAGCACATTTTAAAGTTCCTCCTAAATTAAGTTTCAACACATTTCACCATTCCCTGTCAACTAGAACAGAAGTTCAGTTTCCCGGCATGTTACAAAATTGATTATATGATTTGGCAGTTATTCTCTTGTAGTTAGTCTGAAGCCAAGACCCAGAGTAGAGGATGGTGACTAATGGTCATAGCATGGCACAATTTGCACAATGTCTCGGTGTGGTATTTTTTTTTTTTTCATCCAATTTACCCTAAATCCAACTCTTTTGTGCCAGAAAGGCAGAAATTACTTTAGAAGTCACTTTATGAAACACTACAAAATGGCCCACTAAACTGCTCTGCAGCAGAGTAATCTGCACTGAAGCCAAGTGGGAATGCTGCTGTAAAGCAGGAAATATCTTTAAGCGTTAAAGGATAGGCAATAGATCATGTTTACACTTAATACAAAAGTGGATAATGCAGGTTTCTCAGTGACATACACCAGGTGTCTTCTGGTAAAGTCTGGCTTTCAGTTGCAATGCAGACCTGCCCAAATGGTCCGGGGATATATTGATAACAAAGACTGGGACTTGTGCTTTATGTGTGGACAGCTACTGTATGCCCCTACTGAATTTAGTTTTAGCTGTGGACTTAAATCTTTAAACTAGACCCCAGTTAAAGTTCTAACATGGATGCCTCTGAGAAGACAGTTCAGGAGCCCAGTGGCAAACAAACAGCGAAGCATCAAGTGTGTGGAAATGAAGACGAGGCCATGTATGCCAAAATAGGTGAGTTGGTCCTGAAATACAACAAAAGCGTGAAGTGTAATGCACCGTCATTTGAAAAGACATCTGCTAACGCTAGCAGAGGAACGGTGCATGTCCTCTAGACTAGACAGCGCCCGGTTAAATGACTTCACCGAACGCACTGCAGTAACAGGGAGGAGGAGGCTGCAAATCAACAATTTGGCACAGTTATTGGACATTTAGCTGCAATACATGGAGAAGGCTTCAGAGAACGACTGAATCTTTTGCACCTTCCCATCTTACATTTGGAGTACTGTCAAGTGCTATTGATGGTGCTGAGTTGCACTTTTCTTATATATATATATATATATATATATATATATATATACATATATATATATGTTATATATATATATATATATATATATATATATATATACATATATATATATATACATATATACATATATAGGCTATACACATCTGCAGCACGGAGCATATAGCATATGAGCTGTCTCTTCTCAGCATATGTATCTAGGTCAAGACTATCAAAACCATTACTTTGTGCAGTTTATTTTATTAGTTGTGCCGCCAGCGAGTAGTCAGTGTCCATTAGACTTTCCTCACATAACAGCAGACGTTAAAAAACCCTAAACACGTGCAACCCCTGTTCCACCCTGACCTCCACACCCTGACTGTCCATCCTTCAACATAAAGGTCACACAAGGAATTGTGCAGGATGTCGCCACTGAACATAGATCATGTTCAGGCACACACTACTCTATAACCATTATACTTAAGATGCTGAGCATATATTTTTAGCATACAAAGCAAGGCAATGGTCTAGTGAAGATTCCCCCCTCCCCCCCACCACCCAATTAGAAAGGCTCTGGGGGAGGGGGGGGACACATAATATGTTCCACCCGTCCCTTGTCTCTTCCCCGTGAATTGTTTTTGTTTCTGTCACTCCTCTCCTGTGCCTCTCTCCTTGATATGGGAAAAGCGCGGCGGAGAGGCGTCTCGTGTTGTCGTGCCGTCCTGCTCGCTAACAAAGCACTGGTTTGAATGGGCTGACAGGTCGTGAAAATTTCATCAGCATGAGAAATGCCTGTTTTCCCCTCAACTTTCTGTTTACTGCTATCAATAATTTGTGAACAACAAACAGCAGATGTCTCGCCCACTAACAAAGGCTCCGTGCGCGTGTGCGCGCGCGAGACAGAGTGCCTGCGCACGTATTGTGTGCCACGATTTGTTTATGAGTGCATGTGTGTAGGTGTCTGAACGCCAGTGTTTGCTCATGCAACGACTGTATGTGTGTCAGTGTGTGTGTGCATGCGCATGCACGTATTCCTTCATGAAACAGATGTTGCCTGCTGCTAGAAACAGACAAGGATGGACACTGGAGCTAATTGCGTATTAATCATTCTATTACCATAGAGACGGAAGGCAAAATGACCACAGTGCCGGTGCCAAATGGCATCATCCTGTTGCCATTATAATCATAGCAGTTGTACTCTGATCAAATAGTTTCACCGTGTTCAAACTGCAATATGGTGTGTAAAGAAAAGATCTCGTCGGAAACATAGAGCTTAAGTGAAACTGTCTTTATATATGGTGTTAGCAAATACATTTGGTAATACCAAGCAAATACAAATAATTGTGATTAATTAAGACAGCAATAAAAATCTTTGGCCATCACTTTTTGTAGCATTGTGGTCAAAAAGCAACACAGATTTTAGAACAACCCAATTTTTTACGTTTACAGTAAGTAGTGTAATTTGTCCAGGTCTTTGCTTTACACGACTATACAGTAAGGATGCTTCACAGTCTTTCTGCTACCCAAAAAGAGAGACTATCAGGGGGTCACCAAAGACCATCCGTTCCAGCACACAACTACACAGTAATCTCTGTCCATCTTTAGTCATTTGTCAAGACAACAATGTTACTCGGTCACCAGGGATATTTCAAGGTAATCTCAAATGCCATCTCTGCCGAAAAACAAAACAATTTCTTCAGTTTATTCCAGTACTTCAAACTGGCCAAGTTCACTCATTCGTTCAGCGAAGGCTCTGGGGAGGTGTGAAAAATGAAAAGTTGTATCCGGCTACAGTGAACCAGCACTACCAACTATCAAGGATCACAGTGAGCTAAAAATTGTGCACGCTGGGACACAGTGAATGGCTTCGGCTCTATACTCTTATTTCACTTTTTCACAAATTTCCAAAATGCTTTAGGATGAGTGTGTGTGTGTGTGTTCGGAGGGGTGGGGGGTAGGATTGTTTCCTTTTACCATTGTGGCCATACAGTGTTTCTTTTGCATATTTATCACACTTAAATATTTCAGATAATCTAAGACAAAGATAACTGTGGTTTATCACACCTGAGTTCAATTTCCTTAGCCACACCCAAGCCTGATTACTACCATACTTCAATCAAGAAATCACTTAAACAGGACCTGCCTCACATAGTGAAGTAGACCAAAATATCCTCAAAAGCTAGACATCATGAGAGATCCAGAGAAAGTCAGGAACAGATGAGAAAGACAGTGACTGAGATCTACCAGTCTGGAAAAGATTATAAATCCATTTCTAATGCTTTGGGACTCCAGCGAACCACAGTGACAGCCATTATCCACAAATGGTGAAAACACGGAACAGTGGGGAATCTTCCCAGTACTGGACGGCCAAACCAAAATTACCCCAAGAGCACAGCAGCAACTCATCCAAGACGCCACAAAAGACCCCACAACAGCATCGAAAGAACTGCGGGCCTCACCTGCCCCAGTTAAGGTCAGTGTTCATGGCTCCACCATAAGAAAGAGACTGGGCTAAAATGGAAGACTTGCTGTGATAAATGGAACCACGATTTCTGCCGTCTACCAAAAAATCCTGAAGGAGAATGTCCGGCCACGTGTTTGTGACCTCAAACTGAAGCGAACTTGGGTTTTGCAGCAGGACAACGCTCCAAAACACCCCAGCAGGTCCAACTCTGAATGGCCGAAGAAGAAAAAATGAAAACTTTGGAGTGGCCTAGTCAAAGTCCTGGACTGAATCCTATTGAGATGCTGTGGCATGACCTTAAAAAGGTGGTGCTCAAAAAACCTCCAATGTAACTGAAGTACAACAATTCTGCATAAATGAGTGGACCAAAATTTGTCCACAGCGCTGGAAAACACTCATTGCAAGTTATCGCAAACGCTTGATTGGTGGCCCAACGAGTTATGAGGTTTATGGTTTATGAGACAATCACTTTTCCACACAGGGCCATGTAGGTTTGGATTTTGAATTCTTCTAACAATGAAAAGCTTCATTTAAAAAACTGCATCTTGTGTTTACTAAGGCATCTGTGAAGTTTCTTAGTCACCCAGATCCAAAAACGGTAAAGAAAGACATGGATTTTGCTGATTATCTGAGGAGCTTGTTAAGTTCAACTCACTTGTTGAAAATTAGTTACTATGGTCTTAATACATTTACAGTATGTTTTTTTGTTTGTTCGTTTTTTATTTATTTATTTATTTATTTTTAGCCTTTTTCATTTTATCATTGACTTCTGAAAGGAGACAGCAATGAAGGTGGTTCTCCCGGAACAATAATATCATCCACAAGGACCAGAGGACACGACACGACCTTGATGTTATACATTTCCAGAGACACACTAAGGGTCTGCGGGGTGGCTGGAATTAGGTAATTGCTGGCTCTCGTAGGAGTTTGCGGTCTTGCTGCAAGGAACATGTACAGAATCTGTCTCAGGAGGGTTCTGTCTTTATTTATGGTATGCTGTATGGTACTGATATCATCCTACCTATTTAGCCTCAGGTTATGAGACATTTACAAGCTATGTGATTTCAAAATATGACTTAAACTGCATTATAGCACAAGTACTGGGTTGCTGAAAAAGACCTATTAAAACCGACACCATTGGCATAAAATATAACAACCATTGGTGGCTTGATATGGTAGCTTACCCAATATCAGAAATTAATATTAAAGACACTGCCTGGCCAAAGAATAAAGTCACCACCTGGATTTAATAAGCCTCCAATTGGATAATTACTACATGGACAATTATCAGAAAACAAGCGTGTACAAAATCGTGAGCCGTCCTTAATATAATTTCTGTTCTGACATTTTCAAAATAGTCAAAGTCAAATGGGCACCTGGTCAAATGAATGCATTCTAAACCAATCAACTTTGCAAAGTATGGATCTATTAAAGAGAAATTCCAATTTATAAAACAAATGAACAACAAGTGGTGAAACAAAACAATCCATTCATTTGCCTGTGGGAGTTTAACATGCATCCAGTTTCATCTATTTTTCCTGGTTCCTTCAGCAGCTTTCTTCATTACCCAAAGAGCCCAGTGTGACATCGATTGTCTGATGAGATTGGGAAATCTGGCAACTTTGCGGTGTGCTAGCTAGCGCTATTAGTGCTATGACAACTGACCGAGCTACATTATAGCCTTTCCAGTTAGCTTGGCCATTCAGGAAATAACAACTTTACAATATAAGCTATTAAATTGGAAGTGAGAGTATAATTAGTTTAACTACAATCAGTGCAATGTATCAGTTTAAAAGTTTAAGGACTTTGGAGTCGGAGACAAATAATATCAAACACACTATGTACAAAATAATCTAACCAAAGAAGAAAAGAGTGAGTGAGTGTTTATGAATTTCCTCTCAAATGCAGGGCATAAATAGGTGTCAGCTCAGGAGACAGCATTTTGTGGAGTGGGAGATTTGACACATGTTAGCTTTGTTTAAAGCAGAGTCAGAGCATGTGTCTGATTCCAGTGGTGCCTGGTTAGAAGTTAGTTTATATGCGAGACTTGGCGTAAAATACTATGAATCAGTTTTGAATAATCAAACCCTACAAACAAAGCAGATGGGTACATGGATAATGACAGTGATTAAGCAGGTGTATAGTAAAGTAGCCATGAGCCGACACAAGTAGACACACAAGTTCCATGGTCCCACTCCCAACAAAGGTTTCAAGAGCCTGCTGTTCTGCATTTACAATATGTGCTGTTGCTGGCAAGGATATCTGCTACCGATATTATTAGGTATTAATGTAAAATTCATGGAAGTCAAAAGCGCTCGTCTTTGTTCCGTGTCAGCAAAGATAAATTTACATGACCTCTTATAGAATACTCTTAGCTGGGACGAACTATTGACAGGAAGGCAACAATGTCCAAAGAAAAATAAAAGGATAATTGGAGTAATTGTCAATCCAGTTGCAAAGACAAATTTAAGCGCTTTTATTTAAGCTGGTCTGTTTTAAGCTGACCTACTGTTTCTGCTTCAGCCAAACCTAGCTACTTGGTGAACTTAGATCTAGTTGTTTTACCACTATCAAGCTACAGCATATAGTTATAGTATACAATTAATATTAAGAATATCATTGCAATAGTTTTAATCATTACACATGAGTATATGAAGCACAAAGAAATGTTCTCAGTCTGAAAACTGACACAAAATTTAAACCACTGTTTACACACCGTCTTGCTACGTACACTGCGATGATTGAATATTAAGATCAACACAGTTGTAATACAGGGAAGTGTTCGCCTCCTTTGGAGAAAGAGGGCTTAATCCACTGTTTGCATCAGTTGGTGGGGGAGCAGAGCAGTTTAATGCGCCAATCCCTGACCTGGGGCCGCCACAGTGAGGTACAGGTGATGATTACACACCATGTGGCTAGCTGTGGGAAACATACTGTACACACGATTTCACTGTTATCTTTCCACTCATGTGCACGAAAACAGTCTTGCGTGTGGTGCAGTAAAACACACCGACACTCAACAGGAAGTCGAGGTATCAAAACATGAACTGGTCAGCCCACTCACAGTCTAGTAGAGCGGATGTCAGAGGTCCTGGACTCAGCAGCAAGGCAAAGGGAAGCTAAAAAAAAAAAAAAAAAAAAGGCCAGAAATGAGCTGATGGAACATAAATTCTAAATAAAAATTAGGAGGTTCTTTAGACCCCGAGGATAACATAATTTGTGGCAGGGTAAATACTGTATATAACAATTAGGGATTGTCCTACAGTATTTTCAGCCTCAAACCATTTTTTAAAATTTATTATTGTCAGAAAGGCAGTACAAAGTATGACCAGTTCTAACTTAGATCTCAGTCATCAATGTTTGCCTCTAGCATTAATACTATGTATGCAAAGTAACAATTTTCTCATTTTCCCATATTTTCCTAAATCTGTAGTGAACAATACTGAAAAGTCATACGCATACGCACAGTCCACTTGTGGTTGTACACACGTCTGGTGCTCACATTATATTTCCATTATCATTCCAACTAGGGCTGTCGCAGTGTACCTGTATATAATCGTGGAAAAAAAATAAATAAATAAAAAAATGAATGAAATTTCAATATCACATATGATAATATCGTGTAACTGATCCAGTGCCACTTGAACACAGTGTGTGTTTCTGTTCCTGTTTCCTTCATCTACCAAAAGAGAGAAAAACATTAAGTTAAAGATGAAATTCCTGGATTTTGCCATTACTATTGTTGATATCATGATGATATCGTGACATTTTTCGTCCACGATAATTGTGAAAAGTAAAAATCTCATATGGGGACAGAGCTACTTCCAACCCATTAAGACTTAGGATTTAAGTGCTATATCTGGTCTTAATTTAAAAGCGGTTGATAGACCTTTTTAATAATAGTCATTGTGTTGTCAATACTTATTTTTTGTTTGTTTGTTTTTGTAATGCAAATGATTTCTGAAAAAAAAGCACACAATCCTACTTTTTGCACATTTGATTGGTGCTCTACCCCATCTTACTCACTGCAGCACAACATCTGACTCAAGCCATTTGTCAATTTAAGTAAAAGGAGCAAGAAAGTCCCCAGGGAGGTGTACATTTGACATTATTTTACAAGAACTGTAATAGTGGGTGGCATTTGAGTAGAATGCAGGAACTTTGACAGAACTGAAGGGCAAGAGATGGTAGATGGAAAAAAAAAGACGAATCATCTTGGCGTCCTGCAGGGCAAATTGTGAGAGATTCAGACAGAAATAGCCCCATAAAGATGAAAACCCCATCTTTAAGTCACGTGACAAAAGGACGCACCTTAAGGCCTTTCCTCTTTGTACATAAAGTGCAGTTCAGCTGAGTTTTGTGACAGCTTGTCAGCTTGTCTAATATCCACTTCCTGCTTGTGGCAGGTCTTTTCAACAGTAGCAAGGTGAGATTGCCTGATTTTACAGTGCTTCTGCTCAGTTTTAAAAGAAATCTCAATTTTCCACCCGTCAGCTTCTATTATTTATCCATTTACATTTGACGGCATTTTTCCCCACATTTTCTTGCATGCAGGTAAGTGCCTTTGTAGCTGTGTGTACTTGCGTGGATTTGGGTGTATCTATTTCTGTGCTTCTGCGTGCCAATTTGTGATATTCATCAGCATGTGAAATATCCAGCAGAATGCTACAAATTTTATAGGATCTTGCTTCGGGTTAGGCAGGTAGTAATTATTGTTAAGGCTAAGGTAAATCTCCAGGAATTTAAAAGTTGGCCAGGGACTGTATTGCACAGGCTAAAATCCTTATCTCAGCATTTTCTGTCGGAAAATTTGGAGGGATTAAAGTGTGTGCTGCTAAATTTATGGAAAGAATGTTCCTTTGGGCTGCTTTGTTTTCCTAAATACTGTATTTCTTATGACATAGACGGTCAGCTGCCAACCAGTCAGTAAGTTTATTGAAAAGGTCCTTATGTGTTGTAAGGCAGCACTTTTGGCACTAGTGGTAATCTCTAGTAAATTTCTAGATTTAAATCAATCATTCTAAAGCCAATCTACTGTGTATCTTCTGATGGCCTCTAGGAGCAATGGCCAATGGGTCAGGGGTTTCAGTGTAAGTAAGTAGCTGACCCCTGGATAACAGATCTTTCTGACTACCAACAGAAAATGGAAGGCTTCCACTACCAAAATATTTTCCTTTGCCCAAAGTATTTCCAAATTCATATCAACATACACCAATCAGGCATAACACTGTGACCACCTTCCGAATATTGTTTAGCTCTATTGTGTAGTTGTGACTCATCATAGAATGGACATCTTTATCTTCTGAGGGTGTCCTGTGGTGTCTGGCAACAGAATCTTGTTAGAGGGGGGGAAGGGTCCTCTGTGGATCAGGCTTGTTCCGGTGTATCCCACAGATACTCAATCAGTGTGGGATCTAGTGAATTTAGAGGCCAGGTCAACACCGTGTGCTATTTTTCATGTTTTATGAAGTTGTTTGAAAACCGTTTTTGTGTGTGTCTGTGTCTAGTATGGTCTAGGAGTCATCATCCACATTAATGCCAGGTCCAAATGCTTCCCAGCAGAACACTGTATTGTCACAAGATGGTCAATGTTATTTACTCCACCTGTCAGTGGTTTTATTGTTTTAGCCGATGAAATATCAACAAAAACCTATCAAAGACACAGACCAGTCGATTAAAATAAATGGATGAATGTCACCTTTGTGTATATAATCAATTTTTTTTTGCTCTGGAGGTACCATATGGGCCTGGCCAGCAGGGGGTTGTGACGCGGCTATCAAGTGAAGGCAAGTAATCACTGAGCATGGAGATCACAGCAAGCAGCATATGAGTAAATGTGGCGTGAAGGCTAAACATGCAGGATGATAGTTCAAAACATGGTGCTTTGCAGGAGGTGACCGAAGGCCTAAGATGTGACAGATAACTGGGTTTTATATTGTGTTGTCACCCCAGTTAACACACACATAGTGGAGATAATTTGAGGGCAAAAATAATAATAATAATAATAAAAAAACACATTGCAACAAATAGTACAAACACTGTACAAGATAATAATGCTGTTCTAGAAATGAAGAGCAAATGTCAGACGTACAACATTAAAAAAATGTTGAAATATAACTAAATATGAAAATATAAATGTCACAACTATCCAGAGCTATACATAAATATGACACATCCAGGCACAAGTGTACACGCACATGTCAGCTCACACACAAATACCCTGCTTAAATCCCCATCAGGTCTACCATTAGCATCACTGGGTTTATTTATGATGCTCCTTCTCAGCACTGGAAGAGGAAAAAATAATTTAGTTGCTTTTCATAAAGTCTGTAATGGATCCCTAATGGATTTGTCAAATTGGCTGGGGAGGAGAGGAGCTGCTTAAAGGGAGGGAAATGGACACAAAGTGGTCTTTGATGAGCGTACGTGTATAAGAGTAAATGTGTGTATTGCATACCAGCCACTGGTTTGTTTAACTCAGTGGTCGTGTCATGCATGCTAAGCCATTCATTGCATCTTTCTTTCCCCATCTGCAATCATGTTGAGTACTAATTTTCACAAAAAACAAAAAAAAACCCAGCAACAACAAAAAAAGGATAAAGATAAGGAGACAAGGAAGATGGAAGGTAAATGACACTTTTTACTTGGCATATTCCTTAGCCATGGCTTAATACTGACACTCTTAGGGGGTTCAGCTGTAAAAGAGGTGATTTTAAAGTCTTAATAATTTACAAGAAGTTGAAGTTATTGCAGATGAAAGACTGCCTCACATCATGACAACTTGCTCTTTGTCAGGCCATGTTGTCACACATGACAGTGTAAGCTGTCACACAGACGGGTGTGCAGTATTTGCAGCCTCCGTTCCATTTGCTTTGAAGCGTAATTACATGCTTCCTCTCAGGAACAGACACCCGGTACACGCCAAGCATCGTGTCTAACGTACTCAAACATCAGCATGCAAAGCCGCCTCCCGCCACGTAAAGCATACACCAACGTATTCTGACACAAACGTGATGAAATGCTCTTTGAGGCATTCCTGAAAGCCGCCTGAGCACCTTGCTTAAATAATTCTTATTTAAAGCAGTGTATTTAAAGAACTTTAAGCCACTCTAAGGATTTCTGGTGGTTTATTGGACGTCTGGGTGATCCACGGCTGATCTCAGGAATTAAATGTTTGGAAAGGTACAGTAACTCAGTCTAACCAATCCAAAGCTTTTGCAGCAGTAAAAGGAAATTTTAAATTTGTTAGAAAAGAAGTCAATCCAGAAATACAGAAGCACCAGTTCAAACATGTAAAAAAAAACATTAATCTTTTTACAAACATACAATAGGCATATTATGTTTGTATGGGAGGGAGAAAAAGCCACAACCAGCAAGGATCAGGCACAGTGCAGGGCAGCTAAGGGTAAGCGGAGCCTGAGGGACGACTTAAACGGGTGGCTGATTATCCCAGCGTGGTTGTTTGCGAGTGGTTTGGTAGTTAGTAGTAGGACTAAGCTAATCTCTTGGTTGAAAGTCACATGGTTGTGTGGTGGCAGCATGGAGGGGGATGACTCAAGGACACTGGAACTCACTGTTAAGCCTTGGTGAGGTGTCGTGGGCCTAACTTAACCAAACGTCTGTGAAGGGAGGTGTCCACTTGAAAACATCAATGATGTGCCTACTGCTGTTGGCTGGGGTAGTTAGCTGGTGTCTTCTTGTCAGTTGCTAGTTGGTAGCTGACAGCTAACCTGTTTGGTTTTTCAGTTGGACTGGGCTTCTAAATGTGTTTTGCCTCAAAACTGGGCACAAGGGATTGTAACATCTTATCCTGTGTAATAATTAAAGTTTATGGCAGGATAGAGTTTGCTTACAAAATATTTAAGTGTCTTTATTTTTGAACAATGCTAACTCATCAACTAAATAAAAGTTGCTCTAAGCAATATTTCCATATCAACAACAGATCAATTAAGCAAATGTAATTTCATACATCCTGCTGAAAAAAATCACACAACCTCTCAACACTGCAGCCACTCCTGAATGGTCATAGAAGGTGGCTGCCAATCTGCAATGATGACAACCATCAGTGGGAGCAAGCGGTAATTGTATGTCATTTACCCCTAAAACAAAAGCAACCCTAAGGTGATGCATGGTGCCCTACAACCTAAAGTGTGATTTTATGTCCTCAATGGTCTTCATTCAACAGTGAAAAACGATTGACAAAAAGTGGGAAGGATATCTGTGTTCTGAGAGGAAAACTATTAAAGCTGGTTTGGCTGTCAGTCAGAACAAAAAAAACAAATAAACAAAAAAAGTATGTAGCTGGAGTTACAACACAGCTGACCTTCAGCTATCAAGAATGCTAATATGAATATAAAAAGACTGATGGCAGTATCCCCAACAGGATGCAGCCTGATACAGACACACATACAAAAACATGAAAAACAGCACAAGGTGTTCACCTGGTCTCTGAATTCCTGAGATCTCAAGTATCTGTGGGATGCACTGGAACAAGCCTGATCCACAAGACCCCTCCCCTCGAACCATATGACCCAAAGGTCCCTACTAACAACATTCTGCTGCCCATATATGCCATGATGTGAGGAAGGTGGTCATAAGGTTATGCCTGATTGGTGTATATGAAGCAACATTTAATTATTCCTTTGTATACTTAATCTTGTAATATCTTTCTCTCTTGCAAGACTAAATGAGTCTTGCAAACATGCATACTTGCAAACAAAAATTAAGGTCACTGACTTTCTGTAAATGTCTACAAGTCACTTCAGGATAATAAAATAATAAAATGCAACAAGTACAACAAATGATTGTGTTTGGTGGCGCACACACACACACACACACGACAAACTAAAAACTGAATACACATCAAAGTTATAACTTAAGAAATTGAAATAAACAAACCTCCATCCCACACACTTGCCAGCTCAAGCATTCATAGACACATTCGCTCCCTCACAGCGCCCAGCAGTGTTCACTCAAGAGTCGGAAGTGTGCTCTGGCCGCAGCTCAATTTGTCTGTTAACTAAAGGTCATGCTGAGTGTGTTTTACCAAGGAGTCAGAGCTCATTTGCTCCCTTTTTACTTCAGCCTACAACTCACAGAGTTGAAGGCAGCAATTACAGACAAATTGAGAAAAGCAGGAAGTAAGACGTAAACTATGTATGTTTTCATCTGACTGTCAACATAATAAGAGAAGAAATGAGAAAACTGTTCACTCGGGGTCGAAGTCAGATCAAAATCAGACATTTTCCACAAAAGTGTGTTTCAATAATTATAGATTTGTATTGGAGGAAGTTGTGTTTGAATCTCTGACATTTTCAGTGATATTTCACTCGTCCACTTGAAGTAAAAATCAAATAAGCTCACCTGGTGATATTTAAAATCCAGGTCCAAGGTTCAATCTCTCATATTTAGGCATAAACAGTCCATGATGAGTCTTAATATCATTTCATATGGACTTTGTTTCAAAAAGAAAGAATTAAACTAGAAGTAAAATGCAATTCTTTCTAAAATGTTGTTCCAAATTAGGAGCGTTTTGGCCCCATGTCAGTTCCTTTGGCGTTCCTTTGTGTGAACAACGCAATGGCATGCCGTTGGGGAGTGAATCAAACAAGCTGAGACTAGATAGTAAGGCTGATCTAAGATCACTGACAATTGCTCCTACAAGTGATTTGTTTGCAGTGAGAACAAGTGTTCCGACTACTTGACTATGATGTAATAGTAATTATAACTATTGGCGTAAGTAAGTCAGCATCAGCAGTGTGATATTGTGTATACTGTACATTAAAACAAACACAAAAAAAAAAAAAAAAAAAAAAAAACTTTGTCTTCTAAGCATAACCTAGATCCACAATCCAACAGAACATGTTCGTATATAGACTACTAGTAAATGAACAACAGCAATAAATCCTAGTGCTCACTGCTGATAACTCAATTTTGATTCAATTATTTCCTGAAATCCAAAATTCCTCCAAAGTCACGTCCAAACACAAAGCTGCCTGTAAGCACGTAGCATTGAGGAAAGTGTCAAAACTCTGTCTCAATTGCCCTGTGACCACAAACCAAATGAAGTTTAAACACAAGTCCGAATAAAAGTCAAAGCCTTTATATCTGCAGATTAGAGTGCTTTTATGGTGCCATCCTCCATAATCGCCACCAACTCAAGCATGACTGGTTCACTTGGCATTATTTCAGTCAGTCTTTTTAAGAGATTTACATAAACATAACTTGAAGTTCAACTTTAAGTTCAGAAAAGCATTGTGATTATCTAGTCAGCCACCTGTAAATAGACCTGATTCTTGTCGGAGTATATTTCTGGTAACAAGCTATTTGGATTTCATTATGGGGCATGTTCCAACCAAGACAATTGGATTTTCTTGGCAAATGTTTGCCAGGAAATAATCAGTTACAAATAAAGCTACTCCAGACCAACTTTCTACCTCAAATAGGTTATGTGAGGGGGAAGTAGTAATTTTCTGACAAATTAGAAACAAGGATTGATTTATAAGAGGGAACATATCCTGTCTACTTTTGAACATCTTGTGTCTTTATTAGTTGCCAAATAGTTGTTAGCCTTTAACTTCCACAACATACTCTATGTATAGCTGGGTGCATGGTAATCCCCTTTACGAAAGGAGACAACAGGATGAACCTCCAATCTGGCAACATATAAAATGAAAATGGCACGTTTTGTAGAAGATTCTTGGTTCTTTTTGAGGTAGTCCATTTGCTGTCTAACAGGAACATTCTTTATTTAACGCTTCCGTGATGTTGGTTTATTAAAAATTAACTCAAGGTATGTGGTTTACCGTTTATGTGGAGTTTTGTTTGTAGGGAAAAAGCCATTTATTATATGATAATGAGAGCAGCAAGAACAATCCCTAGTACTGACACTGTGCTGTGGAGAAAGGACAACAATCCCTCCTTCACAGACACTGTAGCAGAAATGACAGTCCCAAAATTCTTTCTCTTGACTGGATGATTGTGCTCAGTCATCTGCATTCAAAAATGATCAGGACATATTTAAGCACCACTCTTCAAAATCCATGTTTTGTTAATTTTCAAAACAAAACTGAAAATTTTAAAACAATGACCCTTACTTTGTACTCTTCACTGCTTTATAGTCTCAGGGAAGTTAGCAGGGGGGATGAGCATATACTGTATTATTAGCATTTCAGTTACTTAAGTATTGTCTTTTCAACCAGTTAAGAACAGCTTAAGAAGTACTTAATGCCTGAATGAATTTCCTTCCTAAGTAGACATCACATACCACTTGGAGTTCATTGCCAGTTCAATCATTTGTTGATTTATCTCTCATCTGTCATTATGTTACATCTTCATAAAAGCACAGCTATGAAGGATCTGGTATTCAAACTACAATTTCAAGAGTGTCAATGTGAACCTTCTTTTGTAAACCTACATGGCGGTTACACAGACTAGCTGATTAGCCAGGTAGTGACTTATTACACCTGTACTACTGTGAGACACACAATATGTCAGACCTGAAAAAGACCAAAAGTACGACTGCAATGCAAACCAAAAAAACATCTGCCAGCACTAGCAAAGCGATGGTCCAGATCCTCTATGCAGTAGCCAAATAACGACTTCACCAAACACTCTGCGGTAACAGACAGAAGGTGGCTGCAAATCAACAACAAAATTTGCTGGTGAATTTCATTGTCAAAGATATTACAGCTATAGCTTCAGTACAACTTACAATACTATTAAATGCTATTGGTGGTGATGAGTTGCTGCCTATGTTTATACAGGCTATACATAACTGCAGTCCACAGTATGTTACGCATGAGCTGTCTGATCTCAGCATATGGTTTCAGGTGAAGTATATAGATTTCATTGCATTACTTTCTACTGTGTTTTATTTGCAACATCATCAGTTCATGGTCTATGCTGACGTGACTTGCATCACTTGACAGTCGACTACAATAGTCTGAATTCATGCAACCCCTGCTACATACAGGAAGATGAAAAACACCACAAGGAACAAGGCGGTTTATCCTCACAAACACTCCCATTATAGTTGGAAAGAGCAGTTGCTGTAGACATTCAATTCGTGAAGTTAGGCTGCTTTGAATGTCAAGCTCCCAATGCCATTTGAGTTCCATTGTGCTGAGTTGAGCCAGAGCCAATATATCAAAGTCTCAACAAAATCACACTAACGAAAAAAAAAAAAAAGGATAAGATATCCCCTGGTGTTTTTAGGCTTCAAGACATGGCCTCAGATACACACACACGCATGGCCTTGAGGTATCAGCTTGCCTTTGTGCAGGGAAGAGTAGTCAGGGCTGTTCTTATCGGTGCTTGATGATAATATAGAAGGTGGGATGCTTTTCTCCCACACCGTGAGCAGATAACAAAGAAAGTGCTGGACTGTCTGAGATACCGAGCCGCAGACCATCTCCAACCTCCCCTCCCTCTTTCTCTGCTGCCGCCTACCCCTTCTTTTCCTCTGTTCCTTTTTGTTGTTTGAGAGACACATCAGATCGCGTTGCAGAAGAAAAAGCGGATAGACGACAGGTGATACCATGTCTGCTTGCAGGTAAGGAATGTCAGATGATATTAAGGTCGGGAAAAAAAAAAAGGTAGAGAATAGAGGGTTGGGGAAAATCAGAGGGCAGCATGTGCAAAACAACGCCGAAAAGCAGTAGATATTCATGTGCCTTTTGTATTAAATCAACATTTCTGTGTGTTTTTAAGACATTTGGGGGAAAAAAAGAAAACTAGAAATACTACCGTGCCACCGAAACCGTACTTGCCGTCTATCGCTATGAGGAGGGTGGACTCCTATAAGTTAGAACTTATAGCCACGTTTTTTTCGAGGTCACAGTGATCTTGACATTTAACAATGCATTCTTAAACCATGAATGTTGCGTATTGACTTGAAACATGAAGGTAATGTCAGAAAAACAACCTTGCCGTGACCTAGGCTGAACGAGTACACATTTTAACAGAAAACCAACATAATCAAACCGGACTCGTTTATTATCACTTTAGGATAAGGGATCAGATTAATAAATGGTAAAGAGGTGAGCATACTATCATATGATCTTACTGACTCAAACTGAGGATTTCTTAGGCAGCTAGACTCAAGTCATTGGACCCTGAGCTGCTGCCAGTGCTTGGTACTGTGTGTGCTTCTTTGAACGAATGGGGACACCACAGGGCACTGTCCTATCCCTATTTCTGTTCACTCTTTACACCTCTGATTTCTGATACAGCTCTGGGTCCTGCCACCTGCAGAAGTTCTGGACGTGAGGTGTAGTATAGGACACTGATTGCGGACTTTGTGGAGTGGTCTCAGGCAATTCATTGACTTCAGGAGATAGAGGACACCAGTGGATCCCATCCCCATCCTGGGCCTGGAGGTGGAAATAATGGTGCCATGTACAGCGAGTTACTAGAGTCTTCCTACCAGTCTGTTGTAGTAAGTGCCCTGTACTTTGCTGCGGTTTGTTGGGGGAGTAGTACCAGCAAAAGAAGACATCAGTAGAACCAACAAATTGATTCGGAAGGCTGGAGAGAGTTGGAATCGTTTGTCTCAGTGAGGGTCAGGAGGACATGGGATAAACTGATCTCCATCATGGACAATCCATCCCATCCACTACACCAAACAGTAGAGGGTCAGAGGAGCTCATCCTCCAGCAGACTAATTGAACTCCACTGCCATTGTGAACGCTACAGAACTTCCTTTATTCCTTACTCTATCCAGCTGTATAACAGCTCATCTAACTCTCCGTAACAATTAAGCTACTTTCACCAATTAATTTCCCTTGTGGACCATAAAAGTCTGTCTAAGTCTATGATTGTGACTGGATTGTGACTGTTTTAAATACCAATAGGAAGACAAGAGCCCTATAAACCCAAGGTCATTTCATCTGTCAGATCCATTGTGTTTATGAGACTTGCAACCTCAAACATGTCTGTTTGATAATATTCCAGAGAGTCCACTTCCATCAAGCACATATGTAGCATATAAATAGTAGATTAGTGTTGATGTATAAGAAGGCAGGTTTTGTGACATATTCAAACTTATTGTAAATATGCAAATTTCATTCTGAAAAGTTTCAAGTATAATGGACAGGTACCATAAAGCCACAGTGTACAAGTTTTGTAAGCTACATCAGTAGAAATCTGTATTGAAAATCACTGCGTTTGTTTCTTGTCTTTTTGTAATCATCTCAGATACAAGCTTTTTTCCTTTTCTTCTGAAGCATCAGCAACTTCACAACACTCCTTGCTTGTTTAAAGGTACAGACACACCCAGTCAACATCAAACAACTACAGGAAACACACGCCAAATATGAGGTATCCTCATGACAAAAAGTCATTTTTGCCTCAAAAAGGTTATCTTTACTCTGTGTGTCATGGCCTTGGGGCTACCCTAGCTCCTTCTCTAGTCGCTCCTCTCTTCAGCTCTGGCAATCCAGTCTTTGCTGACTGATGTAAAACACAAGAGAAATCAACCTGGCGCACAAGCTGTAGCTTTCTCTGCATTGTCTGAACTTGTTTGGCAAGGAGATATTTTGTATTTATAGACTCTGTCCGTTTTTTCCCCCCCTCCCATTCACACAGGGATACACTGCTACCTGATGCCTGCGGCCACAACACCTGTTAAATACCAGCTCCGACACATAGAGAACACGGTAAGACAAAACCACAGCGGGTAGGCAGTGCTGTACTGCAGGTCCTCGTATTCTCCCTCCTGTTTCCCTGTTACCAAATGCAACCAAAGATGATCCTCTAGAGGACAGCACACAAACACACACAGCACAGAGTGACAGGGCTGGCCTCAGCGGCCCGGTGCTGTGTTGCGTGGTAACCTGCACGCTGCGCATTCATTATCAGCTTCCTCTGCTTGAATATCCAGGAACCAGTATAAAAAGGAATTACAATACCCTTCTAAAACCTGCATCTGTGACAAATGTGGCTTCTGAGGGAGCTTTCACTTTTGCTTTCCACCACCTAAGTCAAACTGCATTGTGGGTGGATGATAATGTCAGAGCAAAACACAACAGCGTGGATCACTTCATCCCCATGTGTCTGAGTTAAGCTACCGCTGGACTCTCAGTGCAGCAGCAGCACGAACGACTCTTAAACAAGAGTACACAGAAATAGATGAAGGAAAGAAACTAATTACCTCAGTACTGGGAAATCAAGCGCATACACATTCACACACCCACTTAAAGTCTTTGAGCTCTAAGCAAACTAAATCTATTCATTTACCTTGAAGAGCTGTGTTGGTTGAACAGTCCTGTAGTTGCCTCAGTCTGTGTGTGTGTGTGTGTCTCAAAGAAGGGGCAGTGGAGGATAAAGGCTGTTCTAATATTTCTTCTATGCTGCTGCTGCCTGTGTTTCTCCGGCTACAGTGCTGCAGCAGACAAGGAGAGCAGCCTGCTTGTTTACCTGACACTCTGCCTGCCTACAAAACACACTGCTCGGCTACTTGCATGGCCGCTCGCCTACACCTGTCCGCCCGAAGTAACTCCCTGCCCTCAGACCTCACCTTTACACCTGTCCGTGTGTCCTAAGCTGCGTTTCCGTTGAACCGCCTACTCGTACGCTCTGTCACTCTGTATGCTCACCTATTCCTCTCTTTCCTGCACTCATCGAACCTGTTTGGCAGGTGTCTGTGATGTCACTTGTCCTCTCATGCTCTAATCTACACTGGTTAGGTTTGTAGGCTACAGTAACCAGATACACACACACACACACACACACGCACATACACACTCAGTAACACAGCTGCCTGTTGCCACTAAACTAAATAAAATTTTGTTTGTTTTTTTCCACTCTGGTGACTGCACCAACCCAAATCAGGTTTCATCTGGTAAGTGTTTCTAATTGGCTAGAGTTTAATACCCGACCATAAAGGATCACATTATATTTTATTAAGTAATGTAGTGTTTCAACCTACTGCCATTTACATCTAAATTAAAATCTTTTAAAGTAGACCATATAGACAGCCTCATAGTTTTCTGATTGGTAGATATGACGCATGTCACAGCTTTTGTCTTTACGTTTTTAAGCAACGTATTGATAAAAATTCCCACAAGTGTAGATAAAAAAAACAACTTTGATTGCCTTTCCACAAATGTTTTAAATTTTAACAATCAAAATGCAGTCACTTATATTAATTCAGTTTATGGGTAAACAGACCAGACCAGGCACCCCGGCCCCATAGTATTGACACTCATTGATGGTAGTAGCCATCCCCAGCAGGATGCAGCCCAATACAGACAGACACACACACACAAAAAAAAAATGGGTTAGGAACAACTGAAAAAACATGAAAAAAGCGCAATAGAATTCATAATTTTCTTTTGGATTTGCTTGGGGCATGGGCAGACAGACCGAATCACAGATAGAGGTTCTCAGGAAGCATTCATTAGAGGTGTAAAGAGTGAGACATACAATGAGCTCACAGCTCCTCACTTAAGGTTGGACACATAATATGGCCATGGTCTGAAAGGAACTGGCAGTAGTACTCCAATAACAATGGTACCTGTACAGGGAGCCAGTCCAAAGGGAGACTAAAGACATACACCTTTTCAAATCTACTCTCATGTGACTTATACATTGGCTGCCTCACAGTGAGAACAAACAGTTGTGGGGCCATTGCCTCTATGCCTGCATTTATTTATACAGTAATGTATAAAAGATAGCATATGCATGGCAGCTTCTAGGTCTTTCCTGTTACAGCTGGAAGTGTCTTTGTGTGTTCAATTCAAGATGTATTACAACAAGGTGCTATTGATCCTTCTCATGGTTTGGGATGCAGTGATAAGGCAGAGCCTGTTTTGAACAAAGAAAGATCAAGTCTGAGCCCTCACATTGTTCTTGTACATGGCAAGGACAGTAAATGTGAGGCTGTTTGCTTCATAATGCAGCAACAGAGACAGACACTGTTCACAGAACCTTGAGATATTGTGTGTTGGAATGGGCATTTTGTTTCAGATAAGAGCAAGATATAGCATACGGAGATGATGACTTGTAGCTGTAGATACTTAAGTCTTATCTCAGGCCAAAATAGAAAAAAAAAAAAAAAAAAAAACACTCATACAGTGTTGTAAATTTCAGCAACAGTTATGTCAACAGTTTCAGTCATCAGTCTTAGCTCATACAAAAAAAGTAGAGCTTGGACATTTCTGATAAGCTACCACGCCAAATGTATGATTCTCGTATTCTTACAAATCCATGATGCTGAACTGGCCACAAATAAATGTTTTTGTTAATTATCCTGATGATGGATCCAAACTAGGAGTGTAAAGGTACACACATTTGCTCCAATGCAAGGCAGACTCACCTGGAACTAAACATCACAAAGTTCAGTCTGTGTCTACAGAAACCAAGTTTAGTATGTACGCTCGAGTGTGTAAGCAGTTAGCTGTGAAAGTTGTCATTGTCACAATAAGAACAACAGTGTTTTTGTTTTTAATGAATTGACATGAATGCTAATACTTTCACTGAAAAAGTACTGAACCTTGACTCCTAATGTGAGGCACTTATCAGTGAGGTATTCCCTCCTCAGTCCAAGAATCAATTCAAATATTTTAAGCTGACCAAGTCACTGTGTCCAGACCCAACAATTACTGAGCTTTTACAGCACAGAAAATACAAATGGGCAGTTTTAATATTGAATGAATAATTCCATTTGTGATTATTTTAATTTCAGACTTCTAAGGGAGCACATAAGTATTCTGGTTTAATTTTGTTTATTTGCAATCACTTCGCATGGACTGGTGGTCACTTTTATTCAAATTAGAGAGTAAAGACAAGGAAACAGACAAATGTGACATGTATGTATGAGATATGTAAGCAGATTATATAATTTTTCTCTTCAGCCACTTAGCATTTCACGTCTTTTTCTATTGTGTCCCTTTTGTAATTATACTGTCATCAGGCCCTTAGTGGATCAATATGGTCGCCTTTAATGGGCCTTTCATTAACAACTCATCAATAACCTCCCAGCAAAGGACAGACACTCAGCGCAGGAGCTCTCATAGTGTTTTGGCTAGGGTGAAAAAAAAAAGCAGAGGGGTGTAAAGAGTGAACCACAATGCATTCAAAACATTTAACAAAAGGATGGTAAGAAACACCGGAGCTGGATATCGAATTTAACGAGATTTTGCACGACAGGCGGGAAAAACTTTATTAACCTTAATTTTACTTTTTTTCTGAAGAAAAAAAAGTTATGTATGAGCAGACAGAAATAAATGAGTATAGAAGGATGAATGCTGTGCATGATGGGACTTCTCATCATCCAGCAGCCTCCGAACCCTGCTGACTAAAATATGTTTTAGGGTACATTTTGACATTTGGAATTTCAGCCAGTCACTTTCCTCTGCCAAGGACTTGTCGCACTATTGGGTAAAAAAATAAATGCTCATCCATCTTTCTTCTTCAGTTTCTTGTTAGTCAGATTCTTCTTATTTCAATCAGTCGGTGCTGAATGATACGAGATAATGAGCCAGCACTTTAGACGAGGGAAATGAAAGGTTTCAGTGACAGAAAACCAATGTCAACATGCCCAACAACTACTAATGACTGAGTACTGCAAGGTACCATTCACTGCTGACTGGTAAATGAATCAGATACACGGACTAGGGGGTGAAATTATTTAGACAGTCTTTTTTTTTTTTTTTTTTTTTTTTTTTTTTAAAATACCCACATTAAAGAAGGCCATTGGAGCAAATGTAAAGGCAAAAAAAATCTATAAAAAGAAAAAAAAAATAAACTTGGAGAGGAGCAGGAGAAGCTGAGGGAGGGATGATGTGGTGCAGTCGTGCTGCCAAGCAGACTACAGCCTGCCAGCACTGGAGGAGTCTGGTTTCTCATTTATATGCCACTGGGCATGATTATAGGGAGATACTCACGCTTTAATATTAAACCGTTGGGGTGGGGGGCAAATTCAACACATCTGCGTCAATGTCAATCTCCAACCTGCAGTGTTTCATGATGTCGACACTTCAGCACCACAATCAACACAAATGATTAAAAGCAGACATTGGTGGCTTTGCCCGTAAACAGTGAAGCTGAAAAGGATGCGATCATCATTGTGGTCACACTGCCAAGTCAGTCACAGATCTCCAACAGTGGAGGAGGCTTGTCTGTCCTTATATGCCATTAGGCATGAAGATGATCATTTTCTAAGTATAAGACCACGTACTGGGCCAACAGTGGGGGAGGCTTCAATTCTCTGCCTCATCCATCCATAGGCGTGAAGGACAAGTAACCAAATTAGACTACGGGCTCTCATTTCACCACGCTCATACTGGGGAGAAAAAAAGAAAAAAAAAAAACCATTTGCAAGAGTTGAACATTGCACAGAAGTCAGAAGTTATTCATTTACTTCTGCATTTATTGGGTCATTGGAAAATTAGCACTCAGCATAGGTGTCAGTACATTGAATAATAACCAACTGTGGCCTTTCGCTGGGTTAGAAATGACTTGGATCTCATCAGGAACGCCCCAGATCTCGGCTGCTTTAATTAAACACACGTCTACATTTTAAAAGTTAAATGTGAAAATGGCTGACCTTTCCAGCGCACCTGACTTTAAGAATTCAATCACGATCTGAGAGCAGCTAGTTAACAAGCCGATTAAATAATTGTGTGCATTTTTTGATGTGGTTCCGCGGAAAACCAATAATGATGAGTTGATGAGGAGACAGTTATAAGGGCATAATGATTTTAAAAGTCTGAAAGAAATCCCCAAAAGGTTGTTCACGCCGTGTGGTTACCTGACTGCAGCAAGGAGTTTTTTTCTTTCTTTCTTTCTTTTTTTTCTTTGAAAGATGTTATTCCTGATGTGTTAAAACAAATGTGGCTCAACAGGTGCATGGATGCTGTACACTCATTTCTGAAAAGGTACCCATTGGAAATGGTTTTGATGCTGGAAGTAATTAATGCTTAATTTGTATTATGAATGTTGCTCATTAAGGTGCGCTTGAATTTGGCAAATTATCTAAAAAAAAACATGCACAAAACAAAACACAATCATATGTAGGTAGCTACCTTTATTACTTTATATTCTACTTTACTTATTTTGAGGGTATATAAGTGGCACCTAATTTCCCTTCGGGGATGAATAAAGTAATCTATCTAGCTATCTAGGCAACAGATAGGAAATATCTTATTTGTTAAAAGACATTGACATGTGTGTGTATACACATACGCAGATATATATATATATATATATTTATATGAGGTTTTGTAGAGTCGTATGGCCTGAGGGACAAACGACCTCTTCAACTTGTCCATAGAGAGGGAAGCAGGACAGAGACGGCAACTTGTCACTGAACGTGCAACGCACAGCTTCATAATAACAAAACAAGCTGCAAATAACAGAAACCATCTGTTCGCAGAACAGCAGGTGACTCTTTAGGGTGATTAAAATCACTGTGCTCATACACACTACCTCCTGTGTCCTGTAAGAGCAGGGGACAATCATGTCAATGGGATTGTAATCTTCACCATGGTAACCAAGAACATCAGAGAAGCTTGTAGATGGATACATCCATCGACTTCCACCCAGTCTTCTCAAAAAACAAAAGTTAAATGGTAACTCAGCTGGGTTTAAAAAAATCTAAATCAATTAAGCAAAGCACTTTCACAATTCAAAATTCACAATCTTAATTTGAAAGCTCAATGACGATTCATAAAATCCTTGGATCAGATTTTAAAATATATGACATACCCTACCTCCTCTCATTAGAAATCTCACGAGACTGTTAGCCCACGTGTAAGTGATGTCTAATCGAGAGTTAAGCGAAAACTCTGGAAGCACCATGAGGCCTGAAAACTGATGTATGATGATGTGTGGCAGCATTTTGGATTTAAAAATACAATAACCGAGAAGGGCTGAAAACTGAAATATCTTCAACTGAATCAATATTGACTTGGAACCCTGTGATTCATAATCAAATCAAACCGGAAAATCAATGAAGCCAACTGTATTTTCTTTATTTTCTTTATTAAGGATACATAGATGTAACCTCTCAGGCACACGTTCTTATGGATCATACTCTGGGCAGTAAAAATGTGACCTACAAAATAACCCATCGTTTTAGTTGTTAAGTAAATGTAACATAAATATATGGTGTAATCTTTCTACAACTTTTTGTCGTTGACAGAACGTGACAAAATAGAAGTCTACCTATCGATATGAAATGCCTTCTTCATGTTCTCTCTAAACAAAAAAGCCTACTAGTAAACTGCTTTCAACTCACACAAAATAACAGATATTTGCCTTTGTTTTCTTGCTTTGACAAGTGGCGACAAGTGGAAGGTAATTCTGTCCAAAGAACAGGTACCTGCACATTTATCCCATTGTGCACAGAACACACTGAAGTCCCAATACTGAACAAGTGCAAGCAATTGTGTCAAGACTTGGTATATTGAAAAAAAAAAAAAAAAAAGAATCAGGGAGCGCTCCAGTGTGTTGATATTTGAGACTCATTTTCTTGCTTTGTTTGCACATGTGAGTCAGCATTATCAAATATACAACGACCAGGCATAACATTATGACCACTGACAGGTGAAGTGAATAACGCTGACTAACTCGTCATCACGGACAGTAAGTGAACATTTTGTCCTTCATGTGTTAGAAGCAGGAAAAATGAAAAATAAATAAATAAATAAGGATTTGAGTGAATCTGACAAGGGACAAATTGTGATGGCTAGACAACTGGGTCTGATCATCACGAAAAATGCAGCTCTTGTGTGGTGTTCCCAGAAAGTGGTCCAAGGAAGGACCCGGTGACAGGGGCATGAGTGGTCAAGGCTCATTGATGCCTGTGAGGAGCGAAGGCTGGATCACATCGTCTACTCCAACAAGCCACTGTAATTCGAGTTACTGAACCAGTTAACTCTGGTTCTGAAAGAAAGGTGTTACAGTTTGTTGCATATGTGGCTGCATAGCCACAGATCAGACAAGGTGCCAATGCTGATCCCTGTCCACCACCATCAATGCGCATTTGAGCATTGGGACTGGCTCATCGAGCAACTGAAGAAGTTGGCCCGGTCTGATGAATCACACTTTCTTTTACGTCACGTAGATGGCTGGGTGCGTGACTCACCTGGAGAACACATGGTACCAGGATGCACTACGAGAAGAAGGTAAGCGGGCGGAGGCAATGTGATGCTTTGGTTGATGTTCTGCTGGAAACCATGGGTCCATCCATGTGAATGCTTCTTTGACACCTACCACCTGCCTAAGCATTGTTGTAGATCATGTACTCCCTTTCAAACGGAATTCCCTGATGGCTGTGGCCTGAGCAGAATAATGCACAGGACTTCTGCAAACATCTTGGTGCAGATGCCAAATCACACCTTCAGGGGTCTAGTCAAGTTCATGCCTTGACTGGTCAGAAATGTTTTGTCAGCAAAAGGGGGCCCAAGACAATATTATAAAGGTCATAATGTTATGCCTGATCAGTGTACATCCACATACAGAAACATTTAGTGTGCTGGAGCTAGACCCATGTTGAGTCTGTGATTAGTAACAGGAGTCCATTCAGGCATCCCTATCTACAAAAACAACAAATGCACACTGCTACCTAAACCACATTCCAATACTGTATCCAAGCCATTCATCTGAGGTGAATCAATAGCTCCGTTAACGGTGCAGGACTGGGTTCAGTGACAGCACTTGTGCTCCCAGTGAGAGAGGAGACACAGGGACACATTCAGCATAGCAAAGCTAATCACCATTAAGGGCTTACAAGGGAAAAGTAGAGGAACAGGACATAGAGAGGGAGGGTGGGAAAGAAAGACAGCAGCAGGGAAAAAAATAGAGAGGCAGACAATAGGAGAGAGTTACAATGGGGCATCTGTTCCAGTGTTGGACAGCAAGTAAGAGCTGAGACTACAGCATACAGGTACATTGAAAGGCACTTTTTAAACCGCACTGGGTTATTTCTGACAAAATTCACCTCATTTCGTTAATGTTGAAATAAAGCAAAGGGTGTCTTAACATTTCTGGGAACAAAGGAGTCATATAAAATTTTCTGAATATTAGATTATTTTAATTAGACTTTTACGAGACACACCTGCGGGAGCATAAGGGGAGTGCTCACTTCATCAGCGGGTGGGCTGAGAAACCAGTGATCGCTTGGTAGCTCCACATCCTGTGATAAGTCGCAAAGTCGGGGTAGATTAACCCCTCATGGAGTGCCTGTTTCCCAGAGAACCTCTGACCTTGTTTCATTTCCGTGTCCAGGAAGTCGACCAACTCCGCGATCATTTCCAAGCGGATCGATCCCAGCTAAAGACTAAATACAGTATATGTTCAGTGGGGAGCAGACCAGTGACTGTCAATGAAAGTCGATGACAGCCATCCCTTGTTGGTTTGCTTTGGTCCCCAAGTCTAGTGAATCCCAAGGTGTGCCTTGTCTCACTACTCTGCTGATAAATTAATTCTTCTGCACAAAGATGTAAGCTGGACAATGCAGCATACAGCATGAATACAGTGCTGTTTTTCCTTGGTCAAGGCGGAGTCAGTTCATTAAATGTATGCACCCCCTGGGTAGCAAAACTCCCGTTTTAATATTTCTAATTGCATCTTTCAGTGTGGGTTTTTGTCACTGAGGTATCTTTCTCAGATGCTTAGCTGCAGGTTTTTTCTCTTTTCTCAGTGAACAAAACTTGACGTATTGATCTTTTGATAGTTTGCTCATATTTGCCTGATTGTGCTGTGAACAGTTGTAGACTGATCCGGTTTGAACAAAGTGTTTCAGAGTGCCATTCAATGTCTTGCCATGATTTCAGACCGAGACTTGAACAAGCCTCTGATGAGCAGATCAAATCCACCCGAGTGTGATCTGTACACTGCTTCAAATGGAAGGATACAGCTCAAGACTCTGATATACCTCTTCTACAGCTTATGTGTCAGTGAAACCTGTTTTGGGGGGGTTTGCAAATGGTTCTAAGTTGCATTCATGTTAATGCATTCTTCTCTTTTACTTTTACCCTAAGCAGTCTTGTCTTAACAGGATTTTCCAGGCAGATTTAACACTTTAATTCCTGCACATCCACCTGCACATTTTTTTGAAGTACCGTTACTCACCGGTGGACAAATTTTAAAGTGTCGCTGAACACCGGGGGGATTACAGTAATGATGATGCACTGCTGCTGTCAGCTGCAGGTTGGGGAGCAACGTAAGACCGGGGGGACCCAGGAAAACAGAGTTGTTTAGAGGAATTTGTTGGTAAAAACTAAGTTAGGTGAGATGTCATGAAGGTCTTCCAGAGAAATGCACAAATTCAAAGGGTTCAGCCCAGTCACACTTTGAATTTTGTCAATAGCGCAAACCACTGTGAGTTACGGTAACATAAATACCACGTGTTTAACCTATCACCAGCGATACGTTCTGGCTTTAAAGGGATAAATGCCGTTTTTGGCTAGCTATCAGTGACTGTCACTGCGTTTCTGAATATATTCCAGTCAAGATAAATTGCACGGTGTAGATTTAGTTTTCATTCATTTTAAAGAATATGCTTTTATACCCAGAGCTGCTTAACTGGTAATTACTGGTGGTATTGCTATACGAGTTAAACAGCTACGGGTCAACTTAGGCATCATACCGATGTTGTCTGAACTACCCGTCCTGGAAGATTTGGCAAGAAGAGACTCTGCTTTTAATGTAAATCTACAGTTATGTGATTTTGGAGCTATTTTGCCGAGATTAATATTTCCCCTCTTGTAAAAGTGGAAAGGCACAAGTCAGACACCGGAGCAAGACAGAATGTTCCTGATGTAAAACTTGGCCAAAGGCATGATTAGCTTTCTTACAAAAGGATTTCATCTGAATATGGCTTTTAAAATGATATGGCAAATCTAAAACTCCCAAAAAAAATAAAAATAAATAAAATAGAGAACTCAAGTCACATACAAAACACCAAAAAAAAAAACAGCATTTCAAACTTAAATACTGTCAAAGCCAAGAGCACAGACTTCTGATTTATTATGAACAGCTAGAGGATCATGTGACTATACCCCTTGCTGTTAGCTATCACAAAGTTTCATTTGGGTATCCAAGGGCAACCTGACCTAGAAATCCAACCAGTATGCACTGTGTACTGACTGACGTAAGTGAGGCTTTGCTCAAATGAGCCCAATGACAGATGCAGTGTGATCTCAAGCCTACAGAAAAAGCAGTCAGCCATCATATGCCTCCCTGCTCTGTATGGGCTCAACTGTTTTGTGCACCCTAATATTGCAGAAAGGGATTTTTTTTTTCCCGGCATATGCTTTAGATATTTTTGGTCAAACAGAAGAATAACTGGATGCCATCTAATTTATGGTCCCGTAAATGTTCATATAGCACTTTGCTACCTTTTGGTACGTAAAGCTTTACAGTAACACCGACATATCTACCCACTTGTTTGCACTGGCAACAGCTTGGGAAATCAAACTACTAACCCTCTGGTTTGTGTCGACCACCATAAGACTAAGAGTAAAAGTAAAACAAGAACACTGCAACTTTTTAGGTTTGGTGCAGCTTAGATAATCAGATGGTCTGTCATTAAAACTTCAGTCAACTCTTTTCAAACTGTGCTTAGTGACCAAAGTGAAAGTATTTGACCGTGAGTTCAAGCAACCCAATAGTAGATTCCTCAGATATACTGAGAGAGTCCAACATAGAAACATGCCTTAGTGTCAAAAGTAGACAGCTGAGGCAGTTATGTAGATATCATGCATCTCCTATCCCTCACTCAGAATGGACGGGAAGGATGGATTGACGTAACTCTTCTTCGAAAACTTTTTCTTTTTTTTGTCATTTCTCTTTCTGTGTCTGACCCCCCATTACTTTCTGATTGTCTGAGTATAGTGCTGTGATATGTATATTACAATAGCACAATGGAACTGAAAATCGAAACAGATTACATATGATTGGTCACCTAAGATAAAGTACTCTGAGTGTCATCTAAGGTCCCAGACAGAAATGTAAAATGCTGAAATGCTGCTGATTTAATTCGAGCTGCTCACCCTCAGTGGGAGACAGCTGCTATTTGAAATCCAGCAAGGTGTCCCAGAATAACAGCAGCCATTGTGTTGAATCTGAACAGAAAACATGAGTCGTATGATGTGGAAAGACCACGCTGCTTATTGAGGCGCCTGCCATTAATTAGACTTGACTACAACCATAATCCCCATCCACAGCGTTAAATGTGAGATGACAAAATATTACAACCTGCTCTGTAAAATGCCTGCAATCTTCCCTGCTGCAGCTCACAACCATTATAGGCCTGAAGCAGATGTGTGCATGAGAAACTAGGCAACAGCTTAGGACATAAGGTCCTACAACAGCCATGTTGAACATGTATTCGTTTTTTGGGGGGTAACCCATTACTACACATGTATGTCCAAGACACTGATTTTCATGAATCGCTGCACTGATTTATCACTGCAGAAAGAGTGAAAAGGACTAAAAATTATCCCGTCGAATTATATGTTGAATCTGCAGAATTTCCTGTCGGCTAGCCTGGACAAACACAGTGAAAACATATAAATGAAAAGACGCATTAACAATTTACTTTTGCTTCTTATTTTTGTTTAAAGGAGGTGCAGAGATTATACAAAGGTCAAGATATGTTATACCTCACAATTGTGGTTTTACAGAAAACGGTTTGTAGAAAGAGGAAAAAACCTGCAAATGTAGGTGCTGCAGCATCCGCTGACAATCTGTGCTGCAGCATCCGCTGACAATCTGTGCACGATGATGTGGGTCATATGATTCATGTGACAATATGGGTTACTGCAGCTTTAAAGATCAGGCTGCATAGGTCCACAGTAACTCCAGTTCTGTTTACCATCACTCTGCATCCCTCTATACTATCGGGCTCTGCTATATTTAATCCCTCCTCATGATAAGAACTTGTCAAGCCACAGCATCGATGGTATAGTTCTGTGGTGATCTGTTTTGCATTGGTAAAATGATCATCTTACGTGCACTTTGAAATCTAATTCTTCATTATTTTTGCAAGATAACTGGAACGTGACCAGCTGCAGTCACAGTCTACTACCTTAACCTCACCCACCGTTGTAGCTCAATCCTGCTTTCACACGCATGCTTTCAAACATGCACAAAATCACCTCACAATTAAAACATCAAAAATGATGGTAATTTGCGCTGGCTGTCAGACAGGTCTTGGTCGGAGGCGTCAGCGGCCTGTCATCATGATCTCAGCACTCTGAAACACGGCGCAGTGTGCAGCCTCTCAGCGCTCTGGCTGGATATTACTGAGCTGTTGCAGGTCTAATTAACACAATGATATCATGTGGTTGACATGGCCGTCAAACATGAACAACTTTTCGGAGCAACACAGCGAGCGGACGGTCGGACTGCAGTAGCTGAATCACAAAATTAAATACGTTGTTGTGTATTTGCTCTCCACTCTACGGTATTTGTAAATGGGTATAATGAAGCAGTTTAATACGCACATTTTGTTTTCTGTCTGCACCCATGTTTTTGCAAAATACGATGATGATATTTAATTAAAGCACGTCTCTTTCTGCTGGTAATTTGTGACAGAAGAGTTACAGGCATTAAATAACTTGCAAAGGTTATTAAAAACGTCTGAGGAGAATTATTAATAAATTGTTCCCGTATCAAGGTAACTGTAAAAACAGTAAATTCTGTTTTCATTGACCACTAGATTACCACTTTCACAGCAGTGAATATAACCACTTGTCCATCAGAAAAAAAGGTGAACTCGTTAACACTATAATAACCGGATGTTGTGCTTTAGATTAGAAAGGCACGTGCAGTCTTAAGACTTTGAGGCATAAGGACTCACAATATAAGCAGTTGGTGCTGAATCCTTTCAAATTTGTCGGAGCCAAATAGCTGCAGATGGGCCGTATACAGATTCATTACAACAAACGAAAGGCTAGCAGTGTTGTGTTGCAGCTATTATTGCTGATTTACTGCCTTTATTACCAATCTGTTTATCTCCTTATTTCATCTGCGTTTTCTCAGATCACAGCTACTTGTTACACATGCTGCTGTATTTCCTCAATGACGGCGTGTAAATTACTATTCCATGATCCAATTTTCTGACCAACAATGAGATGCATTGAACACAACACCAAACAAAAAAATGAAAAAAAAAAAACCCCAAAAAAAACAAAAGACAACCTGCATTTGCATCAAATTGGATATGCATCCACATAAAGCTGTTGGCAATGCTGTCACACTCTTCCTCTGTGGTGTCCTTATACGCTGCCCACGCTTGTCATCTTTCCAAATGACAAAATTGATCTCAGACTGACGACTAGGTGACGTGGCACACTGAATACTGCAACGGAAATTAGGTTTTTATGTAAAAACTGTGGAGGGGAAAAAAGAAGCACGGCTGTGATGTAACCGTTGTGTTGGTTAGCACTGCACTGTTTTGCTGCGGTAAAAAGCAGAAGTCATCATTCACGATACAAGACCTGGGCAGAGAGGTGAGGGTTAAGTGGTGTGTGTGTGTGTGTGTGATTCTGTTTATGTGTGCATCACCCATGTGCCATTGATCCAGCTGCACGTTCACATGTCTCAGTCTGTGTATATTCAAGGAAGCGTGCATACACAGCCCATGGGGGAGCTGCTGTGCTGTGTGGATGTGTACTCATGTGAGAGAGTCCTCTAGCATGTGTGTATTATGCAAGGGGGGCTTGTCTGAATGTCAGCCGGAACGAGCGAGAGGCTGCTGCTGCTGCCACTGGCACTGCTGTGGTCTCCACGGTAACCCATGTTAAAATGCTGCTATGCTGCTCTAAGTACACACTAAGGCAGGTTTGTGTTATGGGATGCGTAGCCACACTAATGCGTCACAGAGCAGAGGACAGATGGGAAACAGGTGCAACTGATCAGACAATACTTTCCATTTCCAGTATCTACATTAGCACTTCACTACTTCGAGCTCACTCTTTAGTCTGTCGCTCCGTTTTGGGCACTGGGGTTCTTTTCCTTCCGTACCGGCAGCTGCCTTGTTGATGTGTTATCCATTATTTTCTTTTCAGGTGCCTAATGTGATTCCTCTTTCCGCTTTTACAGGATGAGAAAGTTGTAAAACATGTTAAAAGGCTTTTCAAGTAATTAACGACATGAATGATGGCTGTAGTCAGGTTGGTGTTCGATCTAGAGGTGCAATATTGTGCATGTTAGCTTAGCGACTTGGTTTTACTGCAACAACTGAAAACGTGACAGTGCCATCAAATAATATCATCAACGTCTCAGTTTATCCTGCTATAACGAGTCAATGTGTAGATGGTAAGACAATGGGTTTATATTTAGAATAAGGTTCACTGACAAAAATGAAAGTGTTTTAATAAACTTACTACAAGGTACTACAAAATATGCTCATAACCAATTTACAAGGCATCACTATGGGTGCTTTCACACCACACTGGGAGGTCTTGTTCGGGGCGGTGTAAACTAAGCAATCGCACTCCGCTCCAGAACAAATGAACCAAGCCAAGTCCGGTACGAGTCCGAGTGTGTTTTCAGCCTGACTGCAATTGCCTGAACCGATACAACTACCATACAATTATAGAACCACTAGCAGTATTTGATCCATCTTTGGAAGAGGGCACACCCGACAGTGCCCACTCCTGACAATCCCAACTGAGTTGTCATTACCGGGTATGTGTAAATGTTGCTTTCCACAAATTCCTTGATGCTTGATCAACATGTTAAAATCTCCCTGCAACATTACGAGAAATCATCAAACTGTTTTCCAGAATGTAGTGTTAACTGAGTGTCAGAACTTTGTTTTACGGTTTGTGACATCATAATTTTGTTGGTCAAACACTGGAGGAAGAAATGCACAGGGATGAAGTTTCTGGTGCTCTGGGCTGTGCCGGGAGAAAACTGCGATGAACTGGCCTCATCTGGAGAGTGAGGCACTAGCTTCGGGAGTCCAGGCAAATGTGCTCGAAGTGGATGTGAGGCAAGTGAGAGGGGCTGCTACTCTGCTGTAGTCACGGATGAGAAGTTAACAGAGGTGGATAGACGCCCCCTCCAGATCTACCCCTACACCTGCTATCCATCCATGGCTTGGACCTTGTTAAGATCCGGACTCATCTCCCCCCTGGGCAATGGTGAAGCTGAGGAAACCGATAGAGGTGATGTGGAATTCACATTTGTTAACCTTAATGAACAACTTGCTTCACAGGGGCCTTCAAAGCGTACATGCTGAACATGATCCTGGGAGTTTCAGGAGAAAATGAAGACACCGTCTAAGTAGTTGAACATGAAGCAGTTGAGCAGAAATGGTCATTGATCAGAGCCTGAAAAACAGCCTGGGCGTTTGTTAGTCCGAAAGACTAGACACAATACGATATTCAAGTGTCCCAAGGGAGTACTGAATCCTACTCCCTGATGCAGATAAGGTGGTAGACATTCCAAACATCCAGCTTACAGAAATTTGTGGCCTGGTGGAAGGGCTCGAGGGCAGGGTCAATAAGACGTTTTTAACACTTACGTCATTAAGACCAAGGTAGTCACTGGAGGGTTGGACTGTTTTGTCCCTTTGTCCTAAAACAGAACCCTGCCCCTAGAGGGAAAAAGGAGGAGGAGATGATTCCTGCCACTAGGGAGTCACTGATGCAGTGTTTTATAGTTTCCCTTACAGGGTGCGACAGGCTGTATAGGTTGCTAGCGGGGAAAGTTGAACAAGGGACTGAGTCGATAGCACAGTCACAAGGGCAATGGGGAGGAAGGGATCTAACTCAAGACCTCAGTCGAGTCATGATAGTAAGAGAGAACTAAAGTGAGGTCTGGAGGCATAGGTGAAGAGAGCACAGGAGAGGGCGTTGGAGCCAACACTGAAAATAGGTGGTGGGAATGAGAAGATAGACTTAAACTAAGTACATAGATATGTAATCAACTATGTGGTAATATAGCAATATATACGTGAACACCTCCAAAGTGTTGAGGGTCGATTCTGTTGAATGAATTCAGCATTCTTAAACAATTGGCCAAGTGACAATTTAAGTCTGGATGGAAAAAATTGCTTCCCCATTATCAAGACTCCTTTATGATAATAAGTGTGGAAATTAAAGTAACTGCATATAAAATAGTTAAGCAAAATAAGCTCGTTATTAAACTCAGAACCGAGTGTTTTCTGTCAGATCAATGGAATTTTACAGCTTCAAAAATACGAGGCACACAAAAACAACTTTTTCAGATATTTTGCTCTAAAATAACTGCATTCTATCATGAGCCTTTTTCTTTATATAAAAAGGTTACAATTTACCACATAATATTGTGTAGCTGTGGACCATGGGTTCTCCTTTTTTTGTGTGTGACCCTTAAGATAGAGACTGACATCGGCTGCTTTGTAATTAACTTGCATTCCTCTGTAGAGATCTTGCAACAAAACGCTTGCCTTAATTCTGCGGCATAGTGAGAAGAGAGTGTGGGATGATGAGTTCTGTGGCAGTTTAGTCTGTCTTGTCAAGGTTATTAAAGAACTCACTCGAACACGAACACACACACGCACGCAATAATAAAAGCGACCATACTCGACACAACACAGCATGGTGAATAATAAGGTCTTGGTAAAGAACTGAAACAAATTGGGGAATAGCCAGCAGTCCTGCGGTACATCAAAGAAAACACGCCAAAATTCTCCCAACTCTGCTGGAAACGCAGGTACACCGTGATATCTTCAAAAGAAATGGATTCAAACAATGCCTGTTGTGACCACAGGGTATTGTCCGCGCCACCAAATGACAAATATTAATTTTCGTCAAACAATTTGCCCTCTATATCTCATTCTCTCCTGCTGTGTGTGTGTCTGTTTCTCTTGGCCTTTCCTCGGCTGTGGGCCCCTGGGATTCAATGGGCTGCTATTTGAGGCCCAGGACCTAGTTTCACTGCTACCATGGGCCCTGTCTTAGATGCACAGTGTATAAAAGAAAAGAATGAGACAGTGGGAGAGTGAGACTGGGCTGAAATTAAATTTTGAGCAGCACAATTTTCAAGGAAGCTCTCACTGGAACTCGCCATGTCAAAATCAGGTCAATCAATTTAGAAAGGAAAGTCTCTCTTTTATTTTTTTTCTTTCAAAAACATGAACGTGACCTGTGTGATGAGTTTGCTGACCTGTCCTGGGTGTTTCCTTGTCTTCTGCCTCGATGAAAGCTGGGAGACAACTCCAAGTCCTGTGTTTCTCTGCAAGGGAGTGACAGAATAAATGAATGAATGAACAAGTCTCCACTTGAATGCTTATGAAGATGTGGGATCTGTAAAATATTGATGAGTGGCTTTATCCATCTACTTCATTAAATAGGTGTTTTGTCCTTTGAATCTGAGCTGCAGGTCTCCATTATTTAACATGCTCCTCCACACAAGTAGGGACCAAGAAAGGAGGTAGTAGACATTCACTGTAGGTTGCTTTAGTAAAGGAGCCTTCTATTTACTGCAGAGCATGGATAACTCCACCAGGGGGCATTTATCAAATAGCATGCAACAGATTTTTAGGTAACTCTTGATTGTGTGGGGTGTGCAGAGGTCGCAGAAATTCAAATATGTTTGGCATCATAGGGTAAAAGCAGCAACCCCACACTTCTGGAAGATAAACGTAGCATCTGGAATAACAACTTGCTGCGGTTCTACAGTCAATTCCAGACTGACATGCTATTTTTTTCTGCTGGATGCCTCGTTCTGCTGGCACTGGAAATAGGAGTTTTAATTGGTGCGGTGGAGAATGACTCATCAGGCCCACAATGGTTGTGAAGAACCAAAATCTGAGCATTTGCACAGGACTTTATTTATAGGGTTGATAACATACAAAAAAAAGTGTTGCTTAACAGGATGACGCAAGCTCAAATACAGCCTAGGCAGGCTGCTCAAATTGGAAAATATGTTTGAGCTCACCCAAAACCTAATGTGTGCAACTGTGACATCACGATGCCTTTCAAAGCCAGTCTGATCCAACAGGAAGTCAACGTAGAGGCGTCGCAGCTAAGCAACGGAGTACCTCTCTGCAATCTCTCATTTAGAATATACTTTATCAGTTATTATCGGTGTGGACAATAGATTATGTTCCTAGAGTCTACTCTCTATATTATAAGATAATGTTTTATCAACATTCATGTCCTTTCATGGATAAAGGAAATTATTCCATTAAAACCAATGTGTAATTCCAAGGGTTACTTTAGTACAACACAGAACAAGCCTCATTTTATTTATTCATTTTTATTGCATAAAAAGTCCAATTTAATATTGGATGAAGTTTTTATTGAATGTTCCAGAAAGGTGTTGCTTTATTTATTGCCTATCAAACAATAAAACAAATAGAAACTTTGTCGACTAATTCAGCTTTGGGATACCACCATCTTTACTCTGGAGTGTCCAGCACAGTGCTACAAATGACTTGCAGTGTTAATAGAATAACAATGTGTTGGATTATCAGCCCAGTGTAGTCACACTCATAAATATATGAGAACTTGCATCCAAATACATTAATGTTAACTTGACACATACAGCTGTAATGTAAAACAAGCACCATAGCACCGCAACCGGAGAACGATTAAAGATTTTCTGAGACGGCTACATCCAAGACGTCATAAAACACCTAAGTAACAGCAGATAATATTATAAATCCATTTATCATATTGTCTTCCCCAATTTATTTTCTCATTTCTCTTCAGTCATTACAAAGCAATCTTGAATTTGTCCTCAGTCATGACCCAACGGCGGATTTGCATGAGCGACAGCGCAAACTCCGTGCTCCTTTCAATCTCTGCGACTGCTTAGCGCTGTAATTGTGCCACTGTCGTGCAGTCTGGGAGCTTTCTGAATGAGCGGACGGGTGGAAAACAAGCCCATTTCTATTCTGTGACATTAATAATTTGCCACGCCGAGAACAGTTTCATTATTTAAAATAAATAAATAAAGAAATGAATAAATACAGCCGAGGATGACACGCACTCGTGGCAGAGGAAGAAAGGAACAAGTACACGAGAGGGAGGGAGATGACTGCAGAGATGGATAGGTGTGAGAGAAAGAGGGGAGAGATGAGAGATGAGAATATGAGTTCCGAAGGAGCAGGGAGGGCAGGGACTAGAGTGCAGGCATAAATATGCATTGCGATGGACTATCTTTGTTGGGGAGTTCTGGCATAGCTGCGAGCTAGAGCTATGGCACTTCTGTCATTCCTGTTCCTTTGTACTCGGGTCAAGCCCCGTCATCTTCTTCCCCTTCACCCCTCTCCTGGTTTTATACAGACACACGCATGGTGCCATGAGAACAAGCACACGCACCAGACAGCCAGTGTTGTCAGTCTCTGGTGCATCAAAACCAATATCAGCTCTATCCAAATTAATTACCAGCTCTCGCCCGAGCCGGCTCCTGTAATAAGTCTCTCAGGGAGCGCAAGTGATGGGCTATGCCGCGTCCTCTCCCTCTCCCCACATGGTCTGACAGTTATTTCCCCCTCAGCTGTGGCCTTTCAACGCCTTACACGACCCACCTCCTCACCACCACTACCCTCCCTCCCTCCCCCGTCCCTTCCCCCGCTGCGTGGGGAGAGAGGATGAACCTGTGAAACAATCACTCCCTGAATTGGCTTTATGTCAAGGAGAATTAAGTCATGTCCCATAATGGGGTTCACCGAAACGGCCCCCGCGTGTGATGCGCTGGCACAGTGTAGATGTAAAACGACTTGTTGAATATCAGTGTGTGTGTGCGTATGTGCGTGTGCGGATCAACTGTTCGGTCACAGTGTGGCAGGAAATTAATATGATAAAACCGCTTAGACGACTCGGGGAACAGCAGCGGCGAGACTCTGATCAGTCATCTTTCTGGCAACCTGCCCAACATGACAGTCAAAAAACATATATATTTAAAAAAAAAAAAAATGCAATAGTAGGCACAGCGAGTCTGGCTGTGCAACCTGCTGAAGTGTGAAATCTGACAAACATTTTCTGTAAATCAGACTCAAACATCAGAATCGGTAAAACCTTAAGCATAGAAACCGAGATCTGCAAGCTGATTTTAAACCACTGAGGGGAAAGAATAATGCGTTGGAAGCCGGAGAGGTGTTTTGAGGTTAGAAAATACTGTCAGACAATCTTAAGAGAAAAAAAAAAAAAAAGCTCCTTCGGAGATACAGTAGATTTAAATAAGAATGTATTTGAGGAGTAAGAAGAAGGCAGTAGAAGTATCTTGAGCTGCTTTTGACAAGACATTTATGTTTTTATAATTCCAGATTACGTCTGTACATGGCATCGTGGTTCAGGGTGCAGCTGTGTAATCACAATGAAGGTATGAACTACTATCCTTACCACAACCACTTCTGGTGTCATTTATACAAAATGTTTTGCTGGCCCATCCACACACCCCAGCTCCTCTTAATGCAGACTAATTCTAGCAAAAATTCACACAACCTTTTGGATAAACAAGAGCCCTACTAAATTAATCCTTATATGTGTTACAGATTTCTCTGGACTTGTAATCTGGTTTTGTATGATCCAAAGAATGAAAATGACTTGAGGTCAGTCAACAGTGTGAGGTAGATGTACGTGTATATATACAAAACTGTACCTTTGGAAAAGACGGCAAGACCATAAACTGCATGTACAATCAATAAGGACAGATCTGTAATTTGGATCCATGGAAAGAAAAAAACACGACCTTTCAACTGGGGATTATATTCTTTGGTCTTTAACCTGCTGCTGCTATGAAAAATCTCTATGAACTCTCTTTAAAGCAATGCGTAGGTTGCTTTTCTAAAGCGTCAAATCTGTGGTCCGCAATGTGCCTTTATAGTACAAAACAGGGCTGTGTGTAAAGAAAAAAAAAGAGATTTCTATGAAGGCTCTGGAGAACTAAAGATAAAGGCCTCCATACTGCTGCTGAAGTAGAAGAACTTAGGTCTGCAAGTTATAACCGAGGTCACGAAACTCAAAGCTGCAAGCAGTCGAAACGTCCAAACGCGGTCTCCATCTGATGTTGAAAATCTAAAATCCGTTTCTAAGGCGGAAAGGTCCGCGGACAGTTTCTGAAACAAAGGAATACTGATCTGACGCATAAGAACTGTGATCTGTAAACTTTCTATTAGTTATGCATTGAAAATGTGCAAATACAGAGTGACCTCTAAGCGAGCCGTTACACTGAATGTGTAGATAGAATATATCTGCATTTATATAGGTTGAGTCTCTTCCATCAGACGTGCATTACTCAGACAACAGAAAAACAATGTATGAGTTAGTTGTGAACCTGGGTATAAACATTTTAAGCATATAACATGACGCCTGAATAGAGGTTGGCACATTGCCATTGCATTTGAAGTACACACCAGTGTGTGGCCCCAGTCCATTTAACTGATTTAAATCTGTGATTTCTAAGGTGGGCAGATTCACCAGGGCTTGTCAGCATATGATTTGTGCTTTATTTAGAAGGGGTTGTGTGTGTATGTCCATGGTTATGGTAACAGTCCAGAAAATATATATATATTAATATTAAGAAACAATAAAATGGGCTCCTGGCCTTTCACTTAAGTGGTTAACCGGGTGACTCCAGTAGCAGTAAGGGAGGAGCTGTTCCTCACTTTAATCCACATGTAGCCGTGGCAAGGATTTCCAATACTCCATAAATTCAGGGCTTATCTCCAGACAGTGACTAGTAAATGGTAAGCAATGCTATCAATCATGGAGCTCCCTGCTGCGTGATTCATAGTAATGTGTTTCCATTTAAAATTCCCCCAGGGTGGAGGAGAGAGGAAAGAAGAGAAGAGGAGAACAGCAAGTCTCGGGGCATCAAATTCCCCACAACAATCAATAAGTGGAGCTCAAACAGCTCATGCCTCAGCCTGCCCAAGGAAAATAAATGCATTATGGCAAGGAAAATGCATGAAAGAGGAAGGGAAATGTGTTAAGTTGCAAAGGAGAATAAGCCAGAATGAGGCATCAAAGCAAAATGCTGTAAACATATGGCTGCTCGTAAGGAAGACCTGAGTAAACAGCCTTGAAACACTGTGCTGCTAATGGTGCCTCAGCTCAAAGGAAACACAATTATGGTCTTTTGTGGACAAGAAGCAAGAGAGATGGATACGTGTATGAATGGGGGAAAAATGGCATCAGGACAACTCGTTCGGGTGAATTCAAAGGTTGATAAATCATCAATTTTCCAAGCAACCAAGCGACAATAACAGCAAACCTAATGGCCGTCCTAAAAAAGTAAAATATTATTTGGACAGAAGTATCACTTCAGTCTGGATGTTAAAGACCAAAAAGACATCAGTTTTACAGTTTTTCCCCTTTGGAAATTTAACTTTGAATCACAAATGCCAACTATCTTCACCGTATAAATGATACGCATTCCCTCATCAGACCTGTCACTTTTGTGTCACTGTTGTGTCACTGTGGTCAATTCAAATACGAGAGAAAACCAGACGCTTGTGCTACCTTAGGATCTTCAACTGAAAGAAATTGCCTGAACCAGCAACAGAGCATATCGCACCACAATATTAGGGCTGGACGATTAATCAAATTTTGATCACAATTTCGATTTTGGCTTCTCACGATCATTTTGGATTCAAACTGTCAGACGTGGAGCAGAAGGAGATTGTTGCCGTCGTGTCTGCAGCCCAAAGCAACACGACAAACTTATTTAAACATTTAAAGTTCTGCCATAAAGTGGTCTAAGACAAAATATTGAAGGAGCAAAAGACCCAAAAAAAGCGCGTCAACTTCAGCCACCGCAACCTCCATTGAGGACACTCTTTACAATGCCACTCCATATCCAACCGGCTCCCAGCGACAGTGTGAGGTAACGGAGGCTGTGACATTTATGCTATAAAAAGTTATATTTAGAGTTGAGTTTTTTTCCCATAATTGTCCAGCCCTACACGATATTCTACTTTTCTGAACCTATACACATGTTCACAACATGCAGCTTTTGTGCTAATGGACACTTGGCCATGTGGTCCATGTATCATTGAACCCCCTTGTTCGCGGACAACCCATTCTACCTACTCAGTCACAGCTGCGACCTGTACCGCCAACATATCTGACATTTTTGAGAACATAATTGGAAAACTTCTGTTATTTTAATGCATATGTGATGATAAACTGCTGCAATCACTAAATAAGTCAAAGAAGAACCCTATTTTGTTTCCCCTGTCAAAACAAACTCTTCCTTCAATATAATATTGCAGAATTTATACTGCACACAATTAATGCCTAGGTTTGCAGTCACATCCTTCCAAGGTCTTATGTGCCACCTCTAAAATTGAAAAGATTAAACCTGAACAGGTCTGAGCTTTGATAAAGATTTGAAATAACTTGAATTAAATATTTTGTGAGGAACCTTGATTGCCGATATTACAAGTGATGCATCAGGATTCCTGTGCCTTCTTTACCGGCTTTTTAATGCCTTCTAATTGTCCTTCTCCTGAAAAGCAATCTTTCTGTCAAAGGTGAAGCGGCCATAGCACCCCATCCTCCAAACAAATATCCTCACTAGCTTGAGGGAACCATAAAGGCAAGACACATTATCAATCAGAGCGCCACTGTGAAGTGTATGAAGACTACGCCAAACAGAGGCCGCAGTGTTTAAACTACTTCAATGAAACATGGAAGAGATAAACTAATAAGACTGCAGTGTTGTGGTCGAGGCAAATTTGTGTTTATTGAAGTCTGTTCGAGAGGTGCTTTGTTCCTTGGGGCAATTGGGTAACTAATATACCGGCTTTCTGCTCTACTTCAAAACATGGACTTTGTGGTTTATTTTTAAATGTTATACTAAGTAAACTGGTAAAGTATTGTAGTTTTGCAGCAACATATTTTTCAAAAAATACTTTTGGGTGACTGCTGCATTGTCATTTTAAAGTTTGACTCCGAAGTCTGCGAGATACATCGTTCAGTGAAGATAGCTGAGGTGACAGATAGGCAGATCAACACCGTCTTGGGGCTGGTTTAGTATATTAACAGTAACATTTCAAATTAATTAGATATAAAATAGTTATAAAGTCTATCAGGTAACAAGTTTTTTTTTTTTAGAAAACACGGACGGGTTTGCTCAGAGATCAGCCTAAAAATGGAGAAAGCATGTGTGCCAAACAGATCATGTTAGACACTCAAAGATTAGCTTAAAAAGAATTCACTGATTAAACGAGTGTGTATGTATATGTGTGGTGTGTACGTACATATAATACGCCAGATGAGCTTGAAATCCTATTACAGTTTATCTATATAATGGGTAGTAAAAATACACAGCGTCACTGACCATTAGTCTGACTGATCCCATGTGCCATGTGCATAAAAATGCCAATTCTTAATCTAGAGAGGTTTATTTACTTTTCGCTGGCGCTGCGTGATGTTTTTTTTTTTTGATAATGTCCATAAATAACAATAAATTTATTCAGAGGCATGTTCACATGAACTCTATCACATCGCAGACGAAACTATGCAGGAACGTGAAAGAGGGGAAGGGTGGGTCAGTGTATAAGCCTCTACGAAATCAGACAAATGGAACCTTTTTCTCCCCATTTGACCTATTCAAATAGGATGAGGGGGAAATTAGCTTGTTGTTTTGTGTACGATAGAAGCAGATTTAAACAGCCACCTTCTGCACAGATTACTTAATTGACAGCTTAAATTAATCTGTTTCCTAGTTTGTATCATATGCTGCGCCTGAAGGCTGACAAAGTCTGTTTTCAAAAGCTTTTATAGTCATTCTATAGTTACTCCATTGTTAATTACTCATTTTATGTAGATTTTATTCTCACCATTTTTCTTTATGTTTCATTTTAATGTCTTGTTTGCCATTGCCTCAGTCCTGAAATGTGTGTAAAAGGTTCAAAAGGCTGAACTCACATGCACAATCTCGGAGAGGGACAATCAGCTCAAAAAGTGCCCAATCCAAACAACTGTTTCGGTACATGGATCATCAGTCAGCAAAGCAAACAACTCACAAAGGGGGCCAACAAAACTGTGGTCAAAAACAGACAAGGTCAAACCAAGAGATTCACTGAGAGAACACTGAGCAGGAGAAAGGTAATCTGGAACCGTGGTGAAAGGAAGACAAGAGGAGGTAGGAAATGAAACACAGGTGTGGCACATTAGGGAGGGGCAGGTAATCAGCTGGTGACATAGGAGGAAGTGAAGACAGCTGAAATAAGAGGAGAGCTAAGAATTTAAAATAGAACAGGAAGTAGGAGAACCATTTAAACCAAACCAGACTGCAGATCCTGCTCACTGGACAGTAAGGGGCTCCAGTTGTTGAACCAGGCACCACAACAAATTTGCAATGCATTCGTCTAATTGCTCCTCATTTCTCTTATGCATTTTAATCATTCAAATTATGATCTATCCAAATGGACACAGCTGGAACCCGCTGAGTAAAAATGTTGTTGAGTATTACAGTCCCTTTTTTGCGAGCAGCCAAATATAGAATACATGCCACAGATGCACACTCTACTCTAGAACTACACACCTGCAGAGGTAAATATAGATAAATGATTCACATTAAATTATTAGCATTAAATCAATTAACTGGTTGGCTCACAGAGACACAGTGTATCAACAAACTAAATGCTGGATTTACTACATATTTTCATCTACAACCAGTTTATTATAGCATGGCCCACCTTTATCTTGTACTCCTGTTTTCATCACGTTTAAAAGCTGCATGTGCGTTCAGATCTTGTCACTGATTTTTGGATTGGTCTTAACATTATTAACATTAACTTTGAAATACGTGTGTCGATATATCGGCTCTTTAAAAATGGGAGAAGAGAGAAGAAATGGCTGCAAGTAATGTGTGAATATAAAAGGAAAATGTCTGAAAGTGCTGATGTTTTCCAAATGAAAAAAAAACTAATTCTGAATGAGACTATGGCTGATCTCGGGCAAGCTGGAAGATGATCCTTTGTCAGCTCTGAGGCCTCCACCCCACCATTCCACTGGCATTTGCGACCCTGATTTCAATGGCCAGAGGTCATCCTTGTTAAGTCCCCAAAACACTTCAACTGGCTCTTCCCAACGGGGAGTAGCACCAGAGCTATCCTGGGTCTTAGTTGGAAACTTCTCACCAGGGCTTGCAGAGTGAGCACTGCCACCATGCAGAGAAGTCTGATCCCTGCTGTTTGTATTGGTGATCGATTAGTCATTGTACAAAGTTCATGACCAATGTTAGAGGAGGGACATAGACCTACTGGTAAATCGAGAACTCGGTCTTACAGGCCAGCATCCTATTTACGACTAAGGCCTGGTGCAGGCTTCACTCAATCTACGGTCAATCTCACGGCCCCTTTTTCCATCATTCATGGCCAAGATTATGAGATACAGAAACACCTCCACCCATGAGACTCTGGCCATTAACCTGGAGGGAGCATCCGGGCACCATGGCCTTAGATTCCAAGGTGCCAATCTGCATTCCAGTCACATTTCACTCAGTTGCATGATGCTCCAGTGAGAACTGGGGGCCCAGAAGATGTCGAGAGCAAACACTGATCACTAGTCCAGGTCCTTCCTCACTACTTCTGCATATTTAAATCCTGTCCATGAAAGTCACAAGTAGAGACAAGGTGGAGCATTAACAAAGTTCAACTGTGTCGCATATGTACCATAACAAGATATAAGGACGGGAGGTAAAATAAATGGAAGCATCCAAAAACATGATGCACCATGTTTTGCATTTGCATCAATCAGTCATCTAGCTTTGTGTGCCTAATGTGGAGAAAAATCATGAAAATAAGTATTGCTATAATACGTGCAGAAATGCTTAAATAAGATACAGATGCAGATATCCCTGCTGGGCGGCCATCCAAGCCAAATCACTACATTGTTACCTAAAGAGAAGTGTCGGAAGATGTATTGTAAAAGTTATACATTGTGATGCTGGAAACACAATCGACATCAGAGGCACTATTTTCCTCCAATATTATGTGGCATATTCCCATTAAACACAACAAAAGGCTAACAAACATGTCACCAGCCAAACAAAGCCCAAATGGAAATAGGTCTGCTCATTCTTTTATAATCACTTGCAGGCATGAGGGAAATGGAGATTGAGTGATGCTTGGCAAGCACAAAGGACCTTTTCCCTGTGAAAATGATCCATTTAGACTTTGCCCTCACTCTGTACTTTCATCGAGTCAACACGGTCACAAAACTCATAAATATATTTTACCAAACCCCATTAGTGATCTATCGCAAAGAACCCTTTGAATGAAACCTTTCAAATAATCTTCCTACTCTTTCATAAGCCTACAATATGAATGATGAAAAACCCAATAATCTGTCCAGGAAAAAAAATATATATATTTTTTTGTCATTACACAATCCAGCCTCGCTGTCTCTTCCAACTCCAATTTGGACAGTCTGGGGGAGGTGTTGAGAGGCCATGTAAAGAGAGATGGAAAGGATAAATGGATGGCTACTGTCATTCTAAAGGCAGATTTCTCATTATGGCTGAGTTAAATCAAACCAAGATGACAATTTAAGGCTGATTAGGGCAACACATTAGAGCAGAGCTGAGATTATGAAAGGAAGTCCCATCATAAAAATGTAAGAGGTGATAGAGTAGCTGCTATTTCACATCAGAATATATACAACCACTTCATGGTAATGGGTTTTGAAGTGCTGTCCCCTAAAACTAAATTATTTGAGCTGATCTCCTATATAATGTCTTTATCAATCATAGTCTTTCAGATTGTTTGTAGTCCAGAAGATGCATGTAGCTGGCCCCTCTTGAAATGACGAAAGGCCCCCCAACTATTTGGTAGTGATTCACAATCAGCAACCAATACCTCATTATTAAGGTATCTCTAATGTATGGCATTATAGTCTTAAAGTCTTAGTAGTTATAGTTGTTTTGCATCTCTTCAATAAAGTCTCTCTCTGAAAAGGATTAATGCTTTCAGTATGATCAAAGCAAGTTGACAGTGGGCCACACCTTGCCCTATGTTCCTCTGTTTAGAAATGGTATTGATCTTAACTTTAGACTTCACCCTGCTTAAAAAACAAAACCTACCTGCAAACCAAGTTTTAAGAGAAGTTTATGTTTACATCATCTAATAAGAGTATTGAGCAATACAGTCATGGGTAGCCAACAAGACATAGGGTGAACAAACAGCAGAAGAGGGTCACAGTGATAGACTGAGACCTGTCTATCAGAACATCTAGAAGAACTTTGGAAGAACATCTAAAGTCTCTGTCCAGAAGATGGCCAGATACGATGCAGGGCCCTTAAGCTTCCAGGCTTCTGTTAAAGGGGTCGAGTTTGAAGGAGCAAACTAAGACCAGGGGATGAGAGGGGATTTTATATGTCTGGCACATATACATATGTGCAGAGAGGAGCACAATCAGATGATTGGAGTGGGGCGGCAATCACTGATGGCATATGGTGGAGTGACAAAAAACGGGAGGATCTGGAGAGGCAACAAACAACAAATGCTTGGACTGAAAGAAGTAAGTTTTAAGGGATTTAAGTGACTTTGAATGTGGTATGGTTGTTGGTACCAGACAGGCGTACAGGAGTATTTCAGAAGTGGCTGATCTACTAGAATTTTCACGCACAACCATCTCTAGAGTTTACAGAGAATGGTCCGAAAAAGAGGAGAATTAGCAGACTGGTTGGTCTGTAACTGGTTGTTACAACCGAGGAATGCAGAATACCATCTGTGAACGCACAACACGTTGAATCTTGAAGAAGATGGGCTACGGCAGCAGAAGACCACACAGGGTGCCACTCCAATAGAGCACCTTTGGGATGTGGTGGAATGGGAGATTTGCATCATGGATGTGCAGCCAACAAATCTACAGCGACTACGGACCAAAATCTCAGAGAAATGTTTCCAACATCTTGTTGAAAGTATGCCACAAAGAATCAGAAATGCAGTCCTGAAGGCAAATGGGGGTCCAACCTTTTACTAGCAAGGTGTACCTCCTAAAGTGGCCAGTGAGTTCATATCAGTTGATGTATGGAATAGTAAGTAAATCAGCCACCATTCCCGCTTGCTTCTGCTGCTTGTGCGTTCCCATTGCTTGCGTTAGTATGTGTGTCTGTCAGATAACCCCAGAGGTAAGGCAGCGACATCGACAGGCTCATGAGGGTACCGATGGCTATCGGCGGACTCAGGCAGGGATAAAACATCCTTGACGCATGTACAATAAAACCTCACAAACAAACCCACCTTTTCTATCAATGAACGGATAACTGATAACCACATACAATTCAGTGGGGCGGGAACCACCTGCTCCTACTTTAAATTTTCTCTGAAGTACTTTTAAAGGCGTTGTTAAATGGGCAGTTTCAGCTGGCAAACATTATTTTTAGACAGTGTCCCAACCACCTCCTTCCCCCTCTTAACTTTAAAAATGCTCCACAGGATTTGTTACTCCACTGAGGAATGTAAGCTTGGCTAAATGTGGGCTTAAAGGGGGTCAGACAACTAAAAAGCTGAACAGCTGCCTCAGGTGAACATTTTCACAGACTTAAAAAAAAAAAGAAAGAAAGAAAGCAGAAAAGCCTTAAGAGAATTGGGAGCTCATATCTAAAGAAAGCCCCTCGCTGAACCAAGAGATGCTTTAGTGTTTTGGGTTTAATAAGGCCTAACAGCCGCCTTGGAGGAAGCAGCCACTGGTGTTAATCTGTTTAATCTCACTCTAAACAATGCTGCTATCTCTACTTCTACCATTGATCATCTCCCTATGCACTATCTAGTCCCCTGAGAGAGAAAGGCTTGTCCCACATTATACCTCTCAACAGCCAATCCTCTTAGTGTCTAATAATCTCTTTCCTTCCAAATAGATATCCATGGTTACCATCACAGTGCCTGGCGGCCTCCTGAGTCTGCAGTGCTGGCTAAATCTAGTTTTGACATGGTGCATTAAAAAGCCTTCTAGGATATACTTCATTCATCAATTATCACTTTGTTCACTTGAGATATGAATTATTGCAATATGCAGTTATCATATGGCCAAAACAATTTCTGGTTAAGTTACAGCTGCCTTTTTATGCATCAAGTATCTTATACTCTGATATGAAGAAATTCAGGCTAAAATAAATGCCTTGTGTGTACGGAACATCGTAAAATAACGTAGTCACCCAAATGCCAGTTACATACCTGTAGAGATATAGGCACAGTTTTTACTGAGTCACAAGCACATCAGAGTTTTGGAAGTCCACAACAGGCTTGTGTAACAGCAAGTATGGCAACCGATGTCGGTATACCAGATAGAGGCAGTCATGTTAATTTACTGATTTGTAAAAGGGTTATTAAAATTGAAAGTAACTGCACCACAAACCTGTTGCAGCATTTCTGGGGGAAAAAAGCATGCCGCAGAATGGGAGAAATGTGAGGGTTTAACAGATTCTAATTGTAGCTCTCAACCCAGCTAAAAGAAATCCAAGGAAAAGGCAGCCTTACTCTCATTTTCACCCCATATGACCAGGCAGGAACAGATTTAGGGAAATTATCAGCATGTCGTATTCATATATTCTGGAAATGTGTTGTTCCCTCCATCCTACCCCCATAGACATGGCATGTTTATTCTTTAAATGTCCCATTTCAAAGGTATTAGAAAAAGTAGTTTATGACCAATTGCATTTATATTTTGGCTTGTATGGTATTTTCTGAGAAGCTCCAGTCTGCTTTTAAATCTTGTCATAGCACATAAACAGCCCTTTTAAGAGTTTTTAATGGTGCGCTTTTAACTGTGGATTTACATAAATCTGCTCTCCTGCTTCTCTTGGACCAGACTCTTGTGTTCCACACTTAAGATTATAACATTTTTACGTCACGTCTCTGTTTAGAGGTAAATGATTCCTGTCTTATTTATCAGACAGGAATTTCTCTGTCCACCTAGACTAAAACTCTCCAACTGCACCCCCTCTTAGGAGTGGAGTACCTCAACCTTCTCTCATTATACATGCTTTCCTGGAGAGTTACATTTTTAAAAAGCAAAACATCTCCTTCCAATGTTTCATTGTTTTGCAGATGATCTACAAATATATCTAAAAAGTATTTTATTTGGACAGTACACTATATTGATGCCTGCATTACCTCCCGTTTAGAATACTATAATTCTTTGTATGTTGGGCTTGACCAATCGTCAATATTTCGCCTGCAGGCTTTTTAAAAATGCAGCAGGAAAAAAATGCCGTGATCACATCACACCTGCACTGGCCTTTTTTTTGGATCCAGTTTAAAATTGTACTATTGGTCTTTAAGAGCCGCAGTGGCTGGGCACCACTTTACTTGTCCCAGCTTCTACATCCCTTGATTCAGGTTCAAAAACAGACAATAAAGTCTTTTATGTTGGGGCCCCTAAACTACAGAGCATCCTAGGCTTTCACGTTAAAGCTGACCAAACCTGGAATTTTTTGAAATTTTAGCATTTTGCTTTAATTTATTATATTATTAATTTGGACTTACCTCAAATCCTTCGGTCTCATATAAATCATACAAGACTACTCCATTGCTATCTTATTTTACTATTTACATTCATTAAAACATTACTGGCCTGCTAGACATCAATTAATGAAGGTACATCTGATCTTTCTAATATTTCCAATGGTAGTTCTTTCCAGCCTTGCTCATTTAACTCAGCTCGGTAAAAAATAACATCTCCTTAGTCAAAGCACAGACAAGGATATGTTTGGCTTTTTCTTTTCCGTTCTAATGGCAAACCAATTAGGCTCAAGTGTCATTTCTGACAGTTTATTTGTTAAACAACCTATTAGACCTGACTTTCATGGTGGTATGAACTGTGGTTGCCGAGAGACTTGTGATGCAAATGCAAAGCATCCTTCATTACTGTGCTGAATCTCACGCATAGGTGCAGAACATCAACTCATGCTATTTTAGACTCTAAACAATCATGGTTAACGCCTCTCTCTTTCTCTTGCCTCTTATTTTTGTGCTTTATCACTCTGCATTTCTTCACATCTTTAACTGCCCCCCAATCGCTTTTTCATGTTTCTCTGCTTCCCCATCTCTAATTATTCGTATTTCTTTCTCTCTAAAACTGAACTCCTTCTCAGTCCCTCAGGAATCGTGGAGCACTAGAGAGCTGCAGAGTGTAGGCAGCTCGAGAATGTCAGCCCTAAAGCTTTATCTTATTCCACACTTTAGTGGTTTCAAAGCAGCACTATTAAAGGGGAATACATTTAGTTCAGCAAAGTGAGATGAATTTCAAGAGATATCTGCTTAGTCACATATTTCAGTCTATATCACAATTTTTCAGTGGACTTTGGTAGTGTTTAGATTTCAGATGGCCAACACAAGCAGTGCAGTATCCCTAGCAGTGAGCAATAGTACAAAACTGAGTCCTTACCCGACAATACCAATCACAAGGGCATTGAAAGAGAGCACAATGATGTATCCATTAAAAACCACACAGACAAACCCAAGCAAATTGAGAAGCAGAATAATACATTTTCAACAACTTGTCCAGACATGCCCAACCTTTGGGAAATACTGCAAGGTAAGAAACAAACAAATAGAATCCAAAGACAGAATATACTACTGAATAGCAAAACAACCTGCAGGTACAACTTGCAACACTGGCCACATTAGTTATTTATCTGAAATTCTATATCTAATACCTTGTAAATTAAGCCATTTCACTGACTACAGAGATCAGTGCGACACTTCAAGGCTTCACTGGCAGTAGGGCACTCTCCAGTCTAGCGTATAATGTCTTGACTGCATGATAAGTTGGCAAAGTGAAGATGCTAGGGGAAAAGTTCCAGTGAGCTCTGTCCTGATTGAATTACTCCGTGCACCCTCTTCAAAGTAAGCTTGGGTTGTGTTTAGCCTTATTTAGTATAAAGACCGTAATCACAGATTAGAGGATTTCTACATTAAAAAGGCAAAAAAACAAACAAAGAAAAACAAATACATACCATTTTGCCAAAAATGCAACCCCTAAGGGTTATACTGTATCTTTTAAGACTGATACTCTTTTCACTTGCCATTAGTTTGTAAATAGGTAGGAAAAATATTTTTCTTTGAATGGTTGTCCGCTGAATTCTTGATAAATTCCTCAGAGATGAGATTGTCCAGGAACAGTCCAGTGAACATTATGTAATGTCAGTTTAATGACTGGCCTGCCAAGTCATCAGATCTCAGTCCAAATGAACATCTGCGAGACACAATGCAACGAGGAGAGGTTCACTATGAGCCAATATGACACCACTGCCGGAGGCACCTGACTTGTTGGCTTGCTACTGTGTGGAAAACCCAAGCACCCTGAAAAGTCAACGACCGGATAAACTGCAGTGGATCAGGGAACAAGAAGAGGAGAAACTCTGCATTAGGCCAGCATTTCTAGTACATTGCAAACAGCATGGACACTAACATAGCAATATTACCTCATAGTCCACTTCAAGTAATTTCATCTCTCTCCAAAAACACAAGGTGATTGCAAAGGGTGACATCTCATCATCAATACTAATTACCACCTAGTGAGAGAGTAATTGGTGGTAATGAATGTGGAACAGCTCATTTACATATTCATTATAGTTTCCACACTACATAAACACAGCTGCGAACAAATACAAGTGAACTGAGCAACCTCTATGGTTAACTAACATACTGTCACTGACTCAATCACTTATCACAATGAAGACAATGTTTCAGTGAGAGTGTACATGACATGGAAACATATGGGGGAGGCTATAGTTTATATACTGTTAACTTTCCAGTATGCCATATAACATGACCCATGCTCTGTCACTAATGTAGCCTACAAGGAAACTCCAGATATTCTACAACCAAAAAGCAAAATATCACAGTGAGCTGAGGTGGAAAATGTTCCACAACAATGCTGGTGCACAATTATGCAATCTTTTCCACATCCTCTTACATAAACATGCATGCACATAAAGTGGGTGATAGGAACACACGCTGATTCAAGATTAATTTGCAGAAATTATTCAGAACTTTCAGAATGTTGCTGATGTGTTGAGACTGAATATGAGGCAAATTACAGAGCAGGCACAATCGCAGATGAAGTGAATGTAATGAACTGAGTGGAAGCCGACACATTTCAACATATCTTCCCAGCTTGAGGTGATGATGAATGCGCAAAAACATCCGAAATTAACTGAAGCTGCTTGTCCCAATACACGTACAGAAATATTAAGTGAAAGGGTGAAAATATAGCCAAAATTGGAATTAACCACAGTTTACAGTCAGTAAATTGACTGTGGCATATGTCTCACTTAACACAAAAACATCATGTTTGTGGCTGAAAACAGCCACTAAATTTGAATGCTGTAAAATTGTTCTTTTTGCTTAAATCTGTTAATCAACCTCAGTGCTGATCAAAGCTAAAAAAAAAAAAATATTCAAAATTTTAAGCCTTTAAATGCACTGTTTTTTAGTGTAATTTCAAAAAAATGTAGTCATAATGGGGGTCAATGGGGCAAAAACAGCCACGAACAGCATGAGAGGGAGTCTTAATGAAAATCTGACGCTGCACAAAAATTAAATATTCTTTAAAATCAATGCTAATCTCTGACACTTCATGGACTGTGAGAACAGGTAAAAAATCTCAGTTGTTTTTCAACTTTTTTCTTTCTTTTTTTTTTTGGTAAAAAAGGCATTTAAAGGGTAGAAATTTGGGATTTTTTTTAAGATTTAGTAGTTCTGATCAGTATTGAGGTTGACTAACAGATTTAAGTAAAAAAAAAAAAAAAAATGAACAAATATTTATACATTTTTATAGCAGTCAAAATTATTGGCAGTTTTCAGACACAAAAAGGGCCCACAGTGCATTACTGACCTATTGAAAATGTTGAATTCATATTTTCAAGATTTATGTAAAAAAATATATATACAGTGGAAGTTATAAGGAAAAAGAAACCCCTCATGGCTGTTTTTGCCACCAACAGTACATAAAGGTTAAGAAACAATCCCTGCGACTCAATGCATTTCCACGTCATTCTACACTGCTAGATCCAGAAAAAGTCACAACAAACTTCTGTCACTCAACACAACAACAACAATAGCGTAAGCACAATGTGTTTGAAGATTCCTTAAAAATGACTATTGCCAGCTTTAATAACAGCTTTGCAAACATTTGCGCCTTCTCCTTTTGACCAGCCTCACGAGATGCAAAGGTTATCAAATGTTAATTGGTGGAAGTTCATGTTTTCTTAATGTACCTAAGACTACTAAGTCATGATGTATGGATAAACCGCCCTATTTGAATGCACTGATCAATATTATTGGAAGAGCAACTTGTCTAAGTAAGGAGTCCATTGTCCACCATTACTTTACGTGAATCCCCTTCAATCTGGAAAATCTCAAGGACTCTGAAAGAGCAGTCAGTGACCTGGCTTCCACAATCGTGAATCTGTGACATAAACCCAACTCGGATGGTCTGAGGTGAGCTGGATTAGAGTCTGAATGGTGATCAGTATATATGACAACTCCTTCAAAAGGCTCCTGGTCAAGTTTTTGAAGTGTGGGCAAAGTTGTTATCAATGAAAAAGGGTGTTACATGTGAGTCTTTGCATATTTTTCCTTTTTTCCTTTTTAAGAAGCAAAATAATCCTGGTTTGAAATGTGTCCCGGCATCTGAAGCATTACTCCAAGCTAAAAGTCCTCTTGGGCCTACAGTTTAATTCTACCAAGACCACAGCTGCACAGCAGGGCCAAACTGTGAGGTGCATTGGGGAATGGTTTGACACTCCCATCTGACTCAAGCCTAATGGGGCGGCAGGGTCATGCTGTTTAATGGCAGTTAGCTAGCTGAGTGACAGCACTGCACCAGGCCAGGGGCTCAGCTGTCATGGATTGCAGGTGTGCTGCTGAGTTATGTGTCATTGTAGGATGCGATAAGGTCGACAAGAGACTAGCTCAGAGAGGCGGAGGGAGATAGAAAAAGATAGAGTGAATCAGAGCAGAGAGAGAAATAAAAAAATAAAAAAAGGTGGAGTGTTGGAGGAACCCAACAAGCATTTGGCTTAGGTCGACGTACAGGAGGTGGACGCATCCAACTAAAAGACGCAAACAAAACATTACAACATGTGGTAATGTAAATAACCATAAACAGCTTGAAATAGTATTTCTGATTTGATGACAGAGATAGTTAATGTGAACACAATTTATTGACTAAACCTTTTAAATGGACCACGAGAAATTGAGTAACAGGGAGGGAAGGACTGGCAGTCTGCACACTGCTGATCCCACCTGCATGACTCGCCCTTGTGAGCTGTTTTAAGTGGGAAATGTCAGCAGCAATTATAATGCAAAGCTAACCTTTTCTGTGGGAGATTATTGCATCGATTTGTTGTAGCTTGTCATACATGGTGACAAAGAATGCTTTCTTGACGATTTTCAGTAATTCTGGTGAGGGAAATCGCTTTGCTTGTGCAACCTTGAGTCTACAACACAGTATTGACATACTAAGGCTTCTACAAAGGGGTGAAGCGTGTAGGGGGGGAAAAAAACACTATTCAGACACATCAGGTCACAAACACACACAAACACAATGTAAAAAAAAAAATAAAGAAAACAAAAAAACACATAGCTCCTGTGTAGCATAGCAGATAACAGGGCAGGCAGGAGTTACATATGCAGGCTCTGGAGGTAAAAAATCACCTTCTTGTTTGTATATTCTTGTACTCCTGTGGTCGTTTATTAGCACAAAAGATATCTGCCTGTGGTAGATAACATCTGTTCCCTCACATAAAATGAAAGGTAGAACATGAGTGCTTAGCGACACACGTCAAATATTTCTCCCAAGAAGCACTGCAGGAAGAACATAACTGTTCATGGCAATTTAAGTCAAACCACTCTGAGTCAAAAAAAAAAGAAGAAAGAAAAAAAGAAGAAGCAGGCATTCACTGATAGAAAACAGCTATTCAAACTGACAGACAACAGTCAACTATTAAAAACTGTTATACTGAGGAATATATTGTTGGATAATTCTTTCACATGAAACTTTTCTGTTGTATAAAATACAATGTAACAACTATGCTATGGTTTAGAAAAAAGACACTAAAAAGGTCGAACATTGTCGCTTTGTAATGAGTGGCTTTTATTGTTGTCTGACAACATCTGTTCAACACTGGCAATTTCCAGATAATTTTAGATCCAAGTGCTATCAGTAATTAATGAATTACTTCATGTGTGATGCCGTATCCCTCGACTATTTCTAACGACTATTTACGAACGCCTATCAAATACCGCGGTGCTGCTATTGTTGTCGACAACAAATGTCATCTCACATGCAGGAGCAGATAACCTGGTACGGGTTTCTAGTAAATGTTCCTCTGTGTAAAACTCTTTCAGGTCCATTAATCAAGGATCTCTGGGGGGTTTCGAAACCCCTGGTTAACCCTTTTAGGTCAGAGGGGTTTTGCTGTGGCCACAGCCAATCTGAGGGTTACAACTAAAACATCCAGATCATTCAAAATCATAAAATATATTTGTGACCTTATTTTGGTGTCTTACAGATTGCTCTGCACAGTAATGTTACTTACTGCTTTAAAAACAAGCATGAATGTCCATTTTCTACATATTTTGTAACTGAGGGGTTTTAAATCTTCTATTCTCGTAAACCTATGTTTTACAAAACTAAGAACATGCCCTATTTGTAATTATGTGTATGTGTCAGAACTAAAAACAAAAACAAAAATGTTGAGAATACTTAAAAGGGAATGATTCATACAGAATTACAATGTCAACAACTATCATTCACATTCTAATCATATCTGAATGGCCATTCAGTTAATTACAAAGACTGTCTTCTTGTTCCCTGTTGCGCAGTGGGATGGCAGTGCTGACAAGAGCTCCATGCGAACTCAGCTTTAAATTTGGACGTTATTATTATCATTTTTTTTCTTTTTTGAACAACCTGCAACTGGCACAAATTCAGTATGACACACATACACTTCTGGATTTACGACCATCGTTTAGCTGTAAACCGATGTTCAAATAGCCATCAACATACTCCCCTGGGTCCTTTGTTTACTCAGTCAGAGGAAGAGAAAGACATGAACATGTTACCGCCTGGCAGACGGTACAGGAGTCTGCCTGCACGCACCAAAAGACGGAAGGACAGTTTCTACCATCAGGCCATCAGACTCCTCAATTCAAAACTAATTCACTGAACCCACACCTTATCTGACAGAACACTACGATGATCAATATGACTACCACAACCTTTTACCAACCACATGATTTTAATGCTGGTTTAGTAATTATACTGTTGTGCTGTTATTTTTGAGCTATTTCTTGCTAATCTGACGAGTTCTCTCCCACAGCTAGCCAAACATTAGTTCCACTAAACTAACTCGACTCCGGACTGTGCATCACTCATGTGCCACTCTGTCTGACTTGGGAAAACGTAAATAACAGCTATCAAGTACGCAATCAGCACTCTTAACCCTGAAGCTTGGTCTAAGTTTATGTGGGGGCTAGGCCTACCTGTGCAATAGTGTGTCAACAAGATTCTGCCTGTAAAACACCAGGCAGCAACTGGTCTGGTGTGTTGAGTTTCACTCTGTACTTCACTCAACAGAGAGTGGAGTTGAACAAGCTCATGTTGGAGTTAATCAGAAACTTTGCCTGAAATCACTGTGGCACAGACCACAGAGAAACATCTGAGCAGATGGTGTGGAGGAAGCTGAGCAAGGAAGAATTCTCTGTGCTTTCCAGGCTGCTGAGCCACAACAACAAGGAAATGCATTTCAGACCAATCACAGCCTTTGCAGTTTTGCAGCACTGTAATGAATAATGACATTTCTGGTGAGTTGTACCTCCGGTTACACCGTAGGCTATGGCGTAAGGTCAGGAGCTACACTGTATCTACAGTGTAGAAGTGAAGCACAACAATAAATTAAGGTGTACTCCATCCAGCTGTTAAGAACAAACCTATTAGCTTAAATGACCACGTGATCTGAACACCATTGTGTTCTTTGTCAAAGTCTCCAACACTTCTTCAGCCTCTAAATATACATATTTAATATTGAATATTATCATGCCACAGAGTATATCCACTAACATGACATGGTACCATGAATGATATATATAATTTTGGTACCAGTGATCCACTAATTAAGACTGTGCTTTTTATTTTAAAGACTTTTTATTAAAAGACACATTTTTTTGTTCCCGTGCAGATTCTCAGCCAGAAAGGGTACAGCTGCCGTCAGATCGCCTGGAAGTGCAGATGCAGTCCTTCAGCAGTTGCAAAAATACAGATAAACCAACAGCTTGGACAAGACAAACCAAGACCTGGCCTTCCGATAGTTTCTTCAGCAAGAAATGACCGTATCCTGATCAATGTGCGGGGGAAACAGTCAAATGGCATCACAGGAGCTCCAACAGCAGTGGTCAAACCAAACTGGTGTCCAGTGTTCCACTCAAACCCTACGTGGTTAACTTTTATAACATAACTTAAGGTCCCCTGATCAATCAATATGTTGCTATTTAGTCACGTTACGGGACCAAGTCAGTGTGTAGTAGGTTAATTGTATCGTGTCCCATAACATGACTAAACACTAACATATTACCAGCTCATCTATCTGAAGATGGGCTGTCACCATAGACTCTGTCACTATCCACAGGGTGAACAGATACATTTATAGGCTACGAGAATTTGGTACAAAAATTATACAGATATACGTGTAATCTTGCAATTTAGTGCAATTTCAAGCTCATTCGATTTGATTCAGCTGATACTCAGTTAAGGGATAGCTTCCAGGTTGTTTCAACCATGGTCTAATAATTTAACATTAATAAAAAATAACACAGTCCTAGGAATGGGAATGTTTCGCTTCTTTCTGAAATTCAGTTTCACTTCTGCATTTTTAACCAATCCATATGCTTGCAAATATATTTCAATTTTTTTTTATTATCATCTTCATCTTTGAGTTACAAGCTAACATGGTCTGAAAGCAGCTCCCACTAGCGCTGTGATTGCCTCAAACTGAGTTCTACAGCTGACCTTACTATGCCATTTCTGTTTTGATACAATGTCACTTTTGTGAGTAGTAAGAACATTGTACTACCAGTATACTTGATGGAAGTAGTGTATGTTTTGCTAACGCCAGATGTTTACTGTAGTGTACACACAATCCCTGAATTGCTTTTGTGTAAACTACTCAGCTAGCTAGGGATACAATTATAAAGTGCAATTTTCTGAACATACTGGCTACCAGGTTACAGAATTCATTCATCAAAAGAAAAGACTCCAACTGACATTCTGTTGGCCCCCTGCATATAATAGTGAGCATAAATAAAACAATCATAGAGACTTTCAAATTATTAGATTTTATGATATTCACTTTCTGGCTATGCAACTTTGTACTGATGGTTTTTCCATTTTTGACTGTTCTTAAACATGTATCAGTCAATCTCTACATTCCTAGCTGTCACTGAGCTGCCAGGCATGGTTCTTAAATGGATCAGGTCCTTGGGTGCAGAACATCAGAAAAACAATATTTATACCCTTTGTAATGTACCACTTGTACAATCAAATAGATGCAGAACATAAATGGAAATTTCTTTGTAACTCATCTGTAGACGTTAGCAAGCTGTCAAATGCCGAGTAAATTTAGAATCAATCTATCTTACATTTCTGAATATCTGCTATTCCTCTCTGGAATGCACCACATTTCAGTGGAATGGGAACATTATTTGCTTTTCACACAGATTATTAACAAATTTAGAGATAATATGAAACAAGTATTCCCCATGCGGCAGTATCGTTTTCAGTCCAAATACCGTT